>NC_138770.1:667812604-668032604 GCF_965119305.1 Pelophylax lessonae | reverse complement strand
AAAAAAAAAACCAATAAGCTCCATGCGTCCGGCGCCCTGCATGCAGATTAAGGGGCCGGATGCATGGATGGGGGGGTGGCGCCCCTGCGCCCTGTATACACCAGCCGCCACTGGTGGGGCAGGGTGGGTGCTTGCCGAGATCTCCAACCCACGTCACCTCTGGTCGGAGATCTCGGCAAGTTGCCTGTACTGTGCATGTGCGCCAACAAATGCCGTGCACAGAGAAGTCCTATGCAGTGCACAAAAGAGTTGGAGTTCTCGGCAGGACAATGTATGCTACTGCGGAAGTGTCCGCGGTTGGACTTTTCAGCAGGACAATCTATGCTACTGTGCAGGCCCCCGCGGCTCCTGAAGCAAAAATTAAACACAACAGTTTGGAGAGCGGGATGTGAGCATCCGCAGTCCCTATTTTATTTTATTGTCTAATAAAAACCCGTGCACAGTACTATCCCCCAGAGTACTATTACAAATGTGAGCATCCACAGTCCATGTTTTATTTTATTGGCAAATAAAAACCTGTACACAATGCCATCCCCCACATTACTAGTATAAATGTGAGCGTACCTATGTGCTGTTTGAATGGGCAGAGTCGCAGGCAGGAGTTAGCTGAGCTATGCCTGAAAGGGAATGCTGGGATTTATAGTTCCTCTCCATACAAGAAATACAAAGCTGGTTCCAGATGCAGTTTGACCTCTCAGAGATATGCAGCATTGAGTGCTTTGGATCTGTAATAATATAGGTTGAAATCGCACAGGTGTGATTGGGCCCCTAGAAAATTAAGCTTTTTTTGCTATTTACTGTTGTGCTTTACTTTACATTTACACGCATTGCTTTTGTTTTTGCACAAAAACCCAATAAAGAGTTCAAACATAAAAATGGCATCAGTGTGAGCTGATATTATTACAGATCCAAAGCACACAATGCTGCATATCTCTGAGAGGTCGCACTGCATCTGGAACCAGCTTTATATTTTTTGTGTGGAGAGGAACTATAAATCCCAGCATGTACTTTCAAGCTCAGCTATGCTAAGTCCTGTGGCATTTTTTGTATGGAGAGGAACTATAAATCCCAGCATTCCCTTTCAGGCATAGCTCAGCTAACTCCTGCCTGCGACTCTGCCCATTCAAACAGCACATAGGTACGCTCACATTTATACTAGTAATGTGGGGGATGGCATTGTGTACAGGTTTTTATTTGCCAATAAAATAAAACATGGACTGTGGATGCTCACATTTATAATAGTACTCTGGGGGATAGTACTGTGCACGGGTTTTTATTAGACAATAAAATAAAATAGGGACTGCGGATGCTCACATCCCGCTCTCCAAACTGTTGTGTTTAATTTTTGCTTCAGGAGCCGCGGGGGCCTGCACAGTAGCATAGATTGTCCTGCTGAAAAGTCCAACCGCGGACACTTCCGCAGTAGCATACATTGTCCTGCCGAGAACTCCAACTCTTTTGTGCACTGCATAGGACTTCTCTGTGCACGGCATTTGTTGGCGCACATGCACAGTACAGGCAACTTGCCGAGATCTCCGACCAGAGGTGACGTGGGTTGGAGATCTCGGCAAGCACCCACCCTGCCCCACCAGTGGCGGCTGGTGTATACAGGGCGCAGGGGCGCCACCCCCCCCATCCATGCATCCGGCCCCTTGATCTGCATGCAGGGCGCCGGACGCATGGAGCTTATTGGGTTTTTTTTTTTAAATCACCTGATTAGAGCCAGAGGCTCTAATAGGGTGATGCAAAGGGTGGTCCCGGGGCGCAGAGCAGTGCGCCCAGAGCCCGCCCATTGTGTGACAATAGCAAATGAAAATTTGCTATTGTCACACCGATCCTCCTCCTGGCTAATCAGGAAGCCGGTCTAATACCAGCTTCCTGATTGGCCGCACGGCAAACCCCATGCCATTGGCCGAGGAGGAGGCGGGAGCGGGAGGACCAGAGAAGACATGCAGCCGGAGTGAGAAGAAGCCGCCCGCCAGGAGTCCAGGACTGAAGACAAGAGAAGCCGTCGCCGCCGTGCTCCAGGTAAGTGCACTGCTCTCGGGGGGGGGGGGGGGCGGGGGGGAGGTTACGCACGCTGAACTCTGCATTGATGGGGGCACCGCACAATGTTCATTGCATTGAAGTGGGCACGCACGCTGATCTCTGCATTGGGGGCATGTATGCTGGTCACTGCATTGGGGGCATGTACGCTGATCTCTGCATTGGGGGAATGGTATGCTGGTCACTGCATTGAAGGGGGCATGTATGCTGGTCTCTCCATTGGGGGCATGTACGCTGATCTCTGCATTGAAGGGGGCATGTACACTGGTCACTGCATTGAAAGGGGGCACGCTGCTCACTGTGCATTGAAAGGGGGCACGCTGGTCACTCTGCATTGAAAGGGGGCACACTGGTCTCTCTGCATTGAAAGGGGGCACACTATACCTTAATTACTGAAGGCCCCTTTCACACTTTTGCGACCTCAAAGTAACGCAATTTTTTACAGCGTTTTTTTGCCGCAAAGCAATGCCTATTACATTTTTCTGTTTGCGCCCCCCCAAAAATTTTGAGCACCAGCCGCCACTGTGCCCCACCCCTCCATTGGTACACCCCTGACTCCGCCTGTGTCCCCCGCCATCATGCAGACTGTGTCCCCATCTCGTAGACTGTGTCCCCCGTCATCCTGCAGCCTGTGTCCCCTGTCGTCCTGCAGCTTGTGTCCCCCGCCACCATGCAGACTGTGTCCCCATCTCGTAGCCTTTGTCCCCCGTCATCTCATAGCCTTTGTCCCCCATCGTCCTGCAGCCTGTGTCCCCCGTTGTTCTGCCACCTGTGTCCCCCATCATGCCGGCACATCATGAAAGGGCTGTCACTCCTCTCATCCAGCTATATCAAAAGAGGGCTGTTCTTCTGATCAAATATATATATATGTATATATAAAATATATAAATGTGAGGATTATATATATATATATATATATATATATATATATATATATATATATATATATATATATATATTATCAAAGTGTCAGAAACTGGTATTTATTTATGTAGGTTTTTTCTTTTATCCGTCCATTTTTATAGATAGATATAAAAATAAATAAACGGGAGGATCAAAAAAAAAAAAGCTATATATACACACATATATATATATACACATATATACACATATATATATTCGCACATATATATATATATATATATATATATATATATATATATATATAGTAGTGTTAACCATGCTGCAGTTTTTTTTTTGTAAATCCTTTATATATTTATATATAAGCTCCAAAAGTCTGGGAAAACAGCTTGCCGAAAAATCTTTATATATATATAAATATATATATATATATATTTATATATATAAGCTCCAAAAGTCTGGGAAAACAGCTTGCCGAAAACTCCAACTATATACTGTACAGCGGCTCCAATTGTCGGGCGCATGCGCAGTTGAGTTTAAAGTTCTTGCCGAGAAATTCAACTCTCGTGCACAGTTTTCGCCGCTGTGCACGGGCATCGACTCCCGCGGCCAGGCATTGTATTGCAAGTTCCATTGGAAATCTCCTAGCCGCTCGTACTCGCGGGGGAAGTGACGTCTGGGGTTGAATTATTCGGCAAGTTGAAATAATCGGCAGTACACCGGACCGCGGGCGATGGAGTCGGGTGGACACCGGACGGGAGTGACGGCGGCACCGGAGAGGAGACCAGACCACCGGAGGTCATCTGCTGGAAGAAGACATCACCACCGGTGAGTCCTCGTGGTCCTCCTGTCCTGTCAGTCCTCCATGACCATCCATCCAGCTTTTCCACCGCCATCCCCCTATGCTCTGCCTCATCCCATGACCATCCATCCATCCAGCCTTTCCACCGCCGTCCCCCTCTGCTCTGCCTCATCCCATGACCATCCATCCAGCCTTTCCACCGCCATCCCCCTCTGCTCTGCCTCATCCCATGACCATCCATCCATCCAGCCTTTCCACCGCCATCCCCCTCTGCTCTGCCTCATCCCATGACCATCCATCCATCCATCCATCCATCCAGCCTTTCCACCGCCATCCCCCTCTGCTCTGCCTCATCCCATGACCATCCATCCATCCAGCCTTTCCACCGCCGTCCCCCTCTGCTCTGCCTCATCCCATGACCATCCATCCATCCATCCAGCCTTTCCACCGCCATCCCCCTCTGCTCTGCCTCATCCCATGACCATCCATCCATCCAGCCTTTCCACCGCCATCCCCCTCTGCTCTGCCTCATCCCATGACCATCCATCCATCCATCCATCCAGCCTTTCCACCGCCGTCCCCCTCTGCTCTGCCTCATCCCATGACCATCCATCCATCCATCCATCCATCCAGCCTTTCCACCGCCGTCCCCCTCTGCTCTGCCTCATCCCATGACCATCCATCCATCCAGCCTTTCCACCGCCATCCCCCTCTGCTCTGCCTCATCCCATGACCATCCATCCATCCATCCATCCAGCCTTTCCACCGCCGTCCCCCTCTGCTCTGCCTCATCCCATGACCATCCATCCATCCAGCCTTTCCACCGCCATCCCCCTCTGCTCTGCCTCATCCCATGACCATCCATCCATCCAGCCTTTCCACCGCCGTCCCCCTCTGCTCTGCCTCATCCCATGACCATCCATCCAGCCTTTCCACCGCCATCCCCCTCTGCTCTGCCTCATCCCATGACCATCCATCCATCCATCCAGCCTTTCCACCGCCGTCCCCCTCTGCTCTGCCTCATCCCATGACCATCCATCCATCCATCCAGCCTTTCCACCGCCGTCCCCCTCTGCTCTGCCTCATCCCATGACCATCCATCCATCCAGCCTTTCCACCGCCATCCCCCTCTGCTCTGCCTCATCCCATGACCATCCATCCAGCCTTTCCACCGCCGTCCCCCTCTGCTCTGCCTCATCCCATGACCATCCATCCATCCATCCAGCCTTTCCACCGCCGTCCCCCTCTGCTCTGCCTCATCCCATGACCATCCATCCATCCAGCCTTTCCACCGCCATCCCCCTCTGCTCTGCCTCATCCCATGACCATCCATCCATCCATCCATCCAGCCTTTCCACCGCCGTCCCCCTCTGCTCTGCCTCATCCCATGACCATCCATCCATCCAGCCTTTCCACCGCCATCCCCCTCTGCTCTGCCTCATCCCATGACCATCCATCCATCCAGCCTTTCCACCGCCGTCCCCCTCTGCTCTGCCTCATCCCATGACCATCCATCCATCCAGCCTTTCCACCGCCCTCCCCCTCTGCTCTGCCTCATCCCATGACCATCCATCCATCCAGCCTTTCCACCGCCATCCCCCTCTGCTCTGCCTCATCCCATGACCATCCATCCATCCAGCCTTTCCACCGCCATCCCCCTCTGCTCTGCCTCATCCCATGACCATCCATCCATCCAGCCTTTCCACCGCCATCCCCCTCTGCTCTGCCTCATCCCATGACCATCCCTCCCACTGCCATCCCTCTCTGCCTCATGCCCTCATCCCTCCCACCGCCATCCCTTTGCCTGATCCCATCTCTCCCACCACCATCCCTCTGCCTGATCCCATCTCTCCCACCACCATCCCTCTGCCTGATCCCATCTCTCCCACCACCATCCCTCTGCCTGATCCCATCTCTCCCACTGCCATACCTCTGCAGGGGGCATGTACGCTGGTCACTGTATTGAAAGGGGGCATGTACGCTGGTCACTACATTGAAAGGGGGCATGCACGCTGGTCACTGCATTGAAAGGGGGCATGTACGCTGGTCACTACATTGAAAGGGGGCATGTATGCTGGTCACTACATTGAAAGGGGGCCTGTATACTGGTCACTACATTGAAAGGGGGCATGTACGCTGGTCACTACATTGAAAGGGGGCATGTACTGTGTGGTCTGTGCTAGGGGGTCTGTACTGTGGGGTTTGTACAAGGGGCCTGTACTGTGGGGTTTGTGCCACTCTGTCAGTGTATCCCATAATAGGGCCCCTGCTCCCTATTATGGGATATACTAGTACTGATGGAGCCCTTAATATGTGATATATTGGGAGAATTGGTTCACGCAAGCAAAATACAGGGGACAAAATGGGTGGGGTCTATAAGGGGTGTGGTTTCTGAGAAATGGGAGGGGCCAAAATAGAAGGGCGGGGTCTTGCGCCCCCCCATCTTAAAACTTCACCAGCCGCCACTGCTTCTTGAAACTTTGTTTCTGACGCTTTTCCGAAATGCGCCAGCCATAACGGTCCAGGAAGTGTCTTCCTTGGATTGTAATATGTGTAATGGATTGGGCAGTACAGATCACTGTTGATGTCGATGGATTGAACAAACTACAGACACAGATTTGGTCTTTTTAAAAAACGCACATAGGTTTCTGGATGATGGTCTGAGGAGGCCTGTAATGCACAGTGCTCTGGACAGAGGTCTGAGGCGACCTGTAATGCACCCATTACTTTGGACAGCGATCTGAGGAGACCTGTAATGCACACAGTGTTCTGGACGGTGGTCTGAAGTGGCCTGTAATGCACACAGTGCTTTGGACAGTGGTCTGAGGAGGTCTGTAATGCACACAGTGCTGTGGATGGTGGTTCTAAGGAGGCCTGTAATGCACATATTGCTCTGGACAGTGGTCTGAGGAGGCCTGTAATTGACACAGTGCTCTGGACGGTGGTCTGAGGTGACCTGTAATGCACCCAGTACTTTGGACAGTGGTCTGAGGTGATCTGTAATGCACACAGTGTTCTGGATGGGGGTCTGAAGTGGCCTGTAATGCACACAGTGCTTTAGACAGTGGTCTGAGGAGGACTGTAATGCACACAGTGCTCTGAACAGAGGTCTGAGGAGGCCGGTAATGCACACAGTGCTCTGGACGGTGCTTTGAGGAGGCCTGTAATTGACACAGTGCTCTGGATGGTGGTCTGAGGCGACCTGTAATGCACCCAGTACTTTGGACAGAGGTCTGAGGAGATCTGTAAAGCACACAGTGTTCTGGACGTGGTCTGAGGAGGCCTGTAATGCACATAGTGCTTTAGACAGTGGTCTGAGGAGGTCTGTAATGCACACAGTGCTGTGGATGGTGGTTCTAAGGAGGCCTGTAATGCACATAGTGCTCTGGACAGTGGTCGAAGGTGGCCTGTAATGTTCACAGTGCTTTGGACAGTGGTCTGAGATGAACTGCAATGCACACAGTGCCCTGGACAGTGGTCTGAGGAGGCTTTTAATGCACACTGTGCTTTGGACAGTGGTATGAGGTGACACACAGTGCTCTGGATGGTGGTCTGAGGGAGCCTGTAACGAAGTACACAGCGCTCTGGATGGTCTGAGGTGTACTGTAATGCACACAATGCTCTGGATAGTGGTCTTAGGTGGTCCTCAGACGGGAGTCTGAGGAGGCCTGTAATGCACACAGTGCTTTTGAAGGTGGTCTGGGGAGGACTACAATGCACACAGTGCTCTGGACAGTGGTCTGAGGTAGCCTGTAATGCACACAGTGCTTTGGACAGTGGTCTGAGGTGGCCTGTAATGCACACAGTGCTCTGGACAGTGGTCTGAGGTAGCCTGTAATGCACACAGTGCTCTGGACAGTGGTCTGAGGTAGCCTGTAATGCACACAGTGCTCTGGACAGTGGTCTGAGGTAGCCTGTAATGCACACAGTGCTTTGGACAGCGGTCTGAGGTGGCCTGTAATGCACACAGTGCTCTGGACAGTGGTCTGAGGTAGCCTGTAGTGTTGAGCGAACACGGACTGTATTATTCGTGTTCGTACCGAATAATTGGATTTTTTGTACCCGAACACGGACACGGACACTTTACTGTATGTTCGGGTAAAAATCCGTGTTCGGTCGTTTTATTTCCGGGTTTTGCATGCTTTGGCGCTCTTTTCATGGCGGGCTTTCAACAGCCAATCAACAATCGTTTAACTGGTGTGCCTTAAGCCATCCCAGCCATGCCTGCAAATGTCTCAGTAGCTGTGATTGGCCGTCTGAAGCATGTGACCAAGTCTTTATAAGTTCGAGGCAGCCGCAGCGGCGTCATTATGCTGCTTAGATTCAGGGACAGAGCACACATCAACGTGCTGGCTGCTGATTAGGGAAAGATAGGCAGGAAAAAACCATTTGTGTCCGGATAGAATTGAGGGACAGGTCGGAGTGTTTAGGCAGGGCGAGTTGTAGGCATTTTAGGGATAGAGTCTGCTGAATTATAGGGTCAGTGTCTTCTACAAACTACAATCGATATTGCTGTGTGGGGGGTGGGGTCTGCACTCAATCCTGATCTACGATCTCTTCTCAATCCTGTTAGGGACAGAGTCTGCTGAATTTTAGGGAAACTGTGTTCTACAAACTACAATCGATATTGCTGTGTGGTGTGGGATTGGAGATAGGCAGGTGTCAGTGATCCACATCCATTTTTCTGTGTGTGAGCTGCAGTGAACACAATCTTTTTGGGCTGCAGTGAACACAATCTTTTTGGGCTGCAGTGAACACAATCTTTTTGGGCTGCAGTGAACACAATCTTTTTGGGCTGCAGTGAACACAATCTTTTTGGGGTGCAGTGAACAAAATCTTTTTGGGGTGCAGTGAACACAATCCTTTTTGGTGTGCAGTGAACACAATCTTTGTGGGGTGCAGTGAACAAAATCCTTTGTGGGGTGCAGTGAACACAATCTTTTTGGGGTGCAGTGAACAAAATCCTTTTTGGGGTGCAGTGAACAACATCCTTTTTGGGGTGCAGTGAACACAATCTTTTTGGGGTGCAGTGAACAAAATCCTTTGTGGGGTGCAGTGAACACAATCTTTTTGGGGTGCAGTGAACACAATCTTTTTGGGGTGGAGTGAACAACATCCTTTTTGGGGTGCAGTGAACAAAATCCTTTTTGGGGTGCAGTGAACAAAATCATTTTTGGGGTGCAGTGAACACAATCTTTTTGGGGTGCAGTGAACACAATCTTTGTGGGGTGCAGTGAACACAATCTTTTTGGGGTGGAGTGAACAACATCCTTTTTGGGGTGCAGTGAACAACATCCTTTTTGGGGTGCAGTGAACACAATCTTTTTGGGGTGCAGTGAACACAATCTTTGTGGGGTACAGTGAACAGAATCTTTGTGGGGTGCAGTGAACACAATCTTTGGGGGGTACAGTGAACACAATCTTTGTGAGGTGCAGTGAACACAATCTTTGTGGGGTGCAGTGAACACAATCATTGTGGGGTGCAGTGAACTCAATCTTTGTGGGGTACAGTGAACACAATCTCATACTTCTGAAGGTTTGAGGGTGCTGCCTGTTCCATACTCCCCCTACTCCTCATCTAGCCTTTTAGGGGTACAAACAATAGTAATTGGGGCCTAGTGTGGTTGTGTACGTGTGATATACATACACTTTTTTGGGATCATATTTTCTATTCCGCTATTTAATCAAAAACCTTTGGGGATCAGTTAAATTGGGGGATAGTCTGTGTTGGTACGTGTGAGAGAGATCCACCTTTCCAAGTTGTTGGGGTTCATCTCATACTTCTGAAGGTTTGAGGGTGCTGCCTGTTCCATACTCCCCCTACTCCTAGCCTTTTAGGGGTACAAACAATAGTAATTGGGGCCTAGTGTGGTTGTGTACGTGTGATATACATACACTTTTTTGGGATCATATTTTCTATTCCGCTATTTAATCAAAAACCTTTGGGGATCAGTTAAATTGGGGGATAGTCTGTGTTGGTACGTGTGAGAGAGATCCACCTTTCCAAGTTGTTGGGGTTCATCTCATACTTCTGAAGGTTTGAGGGTGCTGCCTGTTCCATACTCCCCCTACTCCTAGCCTTTTAGGGGTACAAACAATAGTAATTGGGGCCTAGTGTGGTTGTGTACGTGTGATATACATACACTTTTTTGGGATCATATTTTCTATTCCGCTATTTAATCAAAAACCTTTGGGGATCAGTTAAATTGGGGGATAGTCTGTGTTGGTACGTGTGAGAGAGATCCACCTTTCCAAGTTGTTGGGGTTCATCTCATACTTCTGAAGGTTTGAGGGTGCTGCCTGTTCCATACTCCCCCTACTCCTAGCCTTTTAGGGGTACAAACAATAGTAATTGGGGCCTAGTGTGGTTGTGTACGTGTGATATACATACACTTTTTTGGGATCATATTTTCTATTCCGCTATTTAATCAAAAACCTTTGGGGATCAGTTAAATTGGGGGATAGTCTGTGTTGGTACGTGTGAGAGAGATCCACCTTTCCAAGTTGTTGGGGTTCATCTCATACTTCTGAAGGTTTGAGGGTGCTGCCTGTTCCATACTCCCCCTACTCCTAGCCTTTTAGGGGTACAAACAATAGTAATTGGGGCCTAGTGTGGTTGTGTACGTGTGATATACATACACTTTTTTGGGATCATATTTTCTATTCCGCTATTTAATCAAAAACCTTTGGGGATCAGTTAAATTGGGGGATAGTCTGTGTTGGTACGTGTGAGAGAGATCCACCTTTCCAAGTTGTTGGGGTTCATCTCATACTTCTGAAGGTTTGAGGGTGCTGCCTGTTCCATACTCCCCCTACTCCTAGCCTTTTAGGGGTACAAACAATAGTAATTGGGGCCTAGTGTGGTTGTGTACGTGTGATATACATACACTTTTTTGGGATCATATTTTCTATTCCGCTATTTAATCAAAAACCTTTGGGGATCAGTTAAATTGGGGGATAGTCTGTGTTGGTACGTGTGAGAGAGATCCACCTTTCCAAGTTGTTGGGGTTCATCTCATACTTCTGAAGGTTTGAGGGTGCTGCCTGTTCCATACTCCCCCTACTCCTAGCCTTTTAGGGGTACAAACAATAGTAATTGGGGCCTAGTGTGGTTGTGTACGTGTGATATACATACACTTTTTTGGGATCATATTTTCTATTCCGCTATTTAATCAAAAACCTTTGGGGATCAGTTAAATTGGGGGATAGTCTGTGTTGGTACGTGTGAGAGAGATCCACCTTTCCAAGTTGTTGGGGTTCATCTCATACTTCTGAAGGTTTGAGGGTGCTGCCTGTTCCATACTCCCCCTACTCCTAGCCTTTTAGGGGTACAAACAATAGTAATTGGGGCCTAGTGTGGTTGTGTACGTGTGATATACATACACTTTTTTGGGATCATATTTTCTATTCCGCTATTTAATCAAAAACCTTTGGGGATCAGTTAAATTGGGGGATAGTCTGTGTTGGTACGTGTGAGAGAGATCCACCTTTCCAAGTTGTTGGGGTTCATCTCATACTTCTGAAGGTTTGAGGGTGCTGCCTGTTCCATACTCCCCCTACTCCTAGCCTTTTAGGGGTACAAACAATAGTAATTGGGGCCTAGTGTGGTTGTGTACGTGTGATATACATACACTTTTTTGGGATCATATTTTCTATTCCGCTATTTAATCAAAAACCTCTGGGGATCAGTTAAATTGGGGGATAGTCTGTGTTGGTACGTGTGAGAGAGATCCACCTTTCCAAGTTGTTGGGGTTCATCTCATACTTCTGAAGGTTTGAGGGTGCTGCCTGTTCCATACTCCCCCTACTCCTAGCCTTTTAGGGGTACAAACAATAGTAATTGGGGCCTAGTGTGGTTGTGTACGTGTGATATACATACACTTTTTTGGGATCATATTTTCTATTCCGCTATTTAATCAAAAACCTTTGGGGATCAGTTAAATTGGGGGATAGTCTGTGTTGGTACGTGTGAGAGAGATCCACCTTTCCAAGTTGTTGGGGTTCATCTCATACTTCTGAAGGTTTGAGGGTGCTGCCTGTTCCATACTCCCCCTACTCCTAGCCTTTTAGGGGTACAAACAATAGTAATTGGGGCCTAGTGTGGTTGTGTACGTGTGATATACATACACTTTTTTGGGATCATATTTTCTATTCCGCTATTTAATCAAAAACCTTTGGGGATCAGTTAAATTGGGGGATAGTCTGTGTTGGTACGTGTGAGAGAGATCCACCTTTCCAAGTTGTTGGGGTTCATCTCATACTTCTGAAGGTTTGAGGGTGCTGCCTGTTCCATACTCCCCCTACTCCTAGCCTTTTAGGGGTACAAACAATAGTAATTGGGGCCTAGTGTGGTTGTGTACGTGTGATATACATACACTTTTTTGGGATCATATTTTCTATTCCGCTATTTAATCAAAAACCTTTGGGGATCAGTTAAATTGGGGGATAGTCTGTGTTGGTACGTGTGAGAGAGATCCACCTTTCCAAGTTGTTGGGGTTCATCTCATACTTCTGAAGGTTTGAGGGTGCTGCCTGTTCCATACTCCCCCTACTCCTAGCCTTTTAGGGGTACAAACAATAGTAATTGGGGCCTAGTGTGGTTGTGTACGTGTGATATACATACACTTTTTTGGGATCATATTTTCTATTCCGCTATTTAATCAAAAACCTCTGGGGATCAGTTAAATTGGGGGATAGTCTGTGTTGGTACGTGTGAGAGAGATCCACCTTTCCAAGTTGTTGGGGTTCATCTCATACTTCTGAAGGTTTGAGGGTGCTGCCTGTTCCATACTCCCCCTACTCCTAGCCTTTTAGGGGTACAAACAATAGTAATTGGGGCCTAGTGTGGTTGTGTACGTGTGATATACATACACTTTTTTGGGATCATATTTTCTATTCCGCTATTTAATCAAAAACCTTTGGGGATCAGTTAAATTGGGGGATAGTCTGTGTTGGTACGTGTGAGAGAGATCCACCTTTCCAAGTTGTTGGGGTTCATCTCATACTTCTGAAGGTTTGAGGGTGCTGCCTGTTCCATACTCCCCCTACTCCTAGCCTTTTAGGGGTACAAACAATAGTAATTGGGGCCTAGTGTGGTTGTGTACGTGTGATATACATACACTTTTTTGGGATCATATTTTCTATTCCGCTATTTAATCAAAAACCTCTGGGGATCAGTTAAATTGGGGGATAGTCTGTGTTGGTACGTGTGAGAGAGATCCACCTTTCCAAGTTGTTGGGGTTCATCTCATACTTCTGAAGGTTTGAGGGTGCTGCCTGTTCCATACTCCCCCTACTCCTAGCCTTTTAGGGGTACAAACAATAGTAATTGGGGCCTAGTGTGGTTGTGTACGTGTGATATACATACACTTTTTTGGGATCATATTTTCTATTCCGCTATTTAATCAAAAACCTTTGGGGATCAGTTAAATTGGGGGATAGTCTGTGTTGGTACGTGTGAGAGAGATCCACCTTTCCAAGTTGTTGGGGTTCATCTCATACTTCTGAAGGTTTGAGGGTGCTGCCTGTTCCATACTCCCCCTACTCCTAGCCTTTTAGGGGTACAAACAATAGTAATTGGGGCCTAGTGTGGTTGTGTACGTGTGATATACATACACTTTTTTGGGATCATATTTTCTATTCCGCTATTTAATCAAAAACCTTTGGGGATCAGTTAAATTGGGGGATAGTCTGTGTTGGTACGTGTGAGAGAGATCCACCTTTCCAAGTTGTTGGGGTTCATCTCATACTTCTGAAGGTTTGAGGGTGCTGCCTGTTCCATACTCCCCCTACTCCTAGCCTTTTAGGGGTACAAACAATAGTAATTGGGGCCTAGTGTGGTTGTGTACGTGTGATATACATACACTTTTTTGGGATCATATTTTCTATTCCGCTATTTAATCAAAAACCTTTGGGGATCAGTTAAATTGGGGGATAGTCTGTGTTGGTACGTGTGAGAGAGATCCACCTTTCCAAGTTGTTGGGGTTCATCTCATACTTCTGAAGGTTTGAGGGTGCTGCCTGTTCCATACTCCCCCTACTCCTAGCCTTTTAGGGGTACAAACAATAGTAATTGGGGCCTAGTGTGGTTGTGTACGTGTGATATACATACACTTTTTTGGGATCATATTTTCTATTCCGCTATTTAATCAAAAACCTTTGGGGATCAGTTAAATTGGGGGATAGTCTGTGTTGGTACGTGTGAGAGAGATCCACCTTTCCAAGTTGTTGGGGTTCATCTCATACTTCTGAAGGTTTGAGGGTGCTGCCTGTTCCATACTCCCCCTACTCCTAGCCTTTTAGGGGTACAAACAATAGTAATTGGGGCCTAGTGTGGTTGTGTACGTGTGATATACATACACTTTTTTGGGATCATATTTTCTATTCCGCTATTTAATCAAAAACCTTTGGGGATCAGTTAAATTGGGGGATAGTCTGTGTTGGTACGTGTGAGAGAGATCCACCTTTCCAAGTTGTTGGGGTTCATCTCATACTTCTGAAGGTTTGAGGGTGCTGCCTGTTCCATACCCCCCCTACTCCTCATCTAGCCTTTTAGGGGTACAAACAATAGTAATTGGGGCCTAGTGTGGTTGTGTACGTGCGAGATACATACACTTTTTTTGATCATATTTCCTATTCCGCTATTCAATAAAAACCTTTGAGGATCAATTGAATTGCGGGATAGTCTGTGTCGGTACGTGTGAGAGAGATCCACCTTTCCAAGTTGTTGGGGTTCATCTCATACTTCTGAAGGTTTGAGGGTGCTGCCTGTTCCATACCCCCCCTACTCCTCATCTAGCCTTTTAGGGGTACAAACAATAGTAATTGGGGCCTAGTGTGGTTGTGTACGTGCGAGATACATACACTTTTTTTGATCATATTTCCTATTCCGCTATTCAATAAAAACCTTTGAGGATCAATTGAATTGCGGGATAGTCTGTGTCGGTACGTGTGAGAGAGATCCACCTTTCCAAGTTGTTGGGGTTCATCTCATACTTCTGAAGGTTTGAGGGTGCTGCCTGTTCCATACCCCCCCTACTCCTCATCTAGCCTTTTAGGGGTACAAACAATAGTAATTGGGGCCTAGTGTGGTTGTGTACGTGCGAGATACATACACTTTTTTTGATCATATTTCCTATTCCGCTATTCAATAAAAACCTTTGAGGATCAATTGAATTGCGGGATAGTCTGTGTCGGTACGTGTGAGAGAGATCCACCTTTCCAAGTTGTTGGGGTTCATCTCATACTTCTGAAGGTTTGAGGGTGCTGCCTGTTCCATACCCCCCCTACTCCTCATCTAGCCTTTTAGGGGTACAAACAATAGTAATTGGGGCCTAGTGTGGTTGTGTACGTGCGAGATACATACACTTTTTTTGATCATATTTCCTATTCCGCTATTCAATAAAAACCTTTGAGGATCAATTGAATTGCGGGATAGTCTGTGTTGGTACGTGTGAGAGAGATCCACCTTTCCAAGTTGTTGGGGTTCATCTCATACTTCTGAAGGTTTGAGGGTGCTGCCTGTTCCATACTCCCCCTACTCCTCATCTAGCCTTTTAGGGGTACAAACAATAGTAATTGGGGCCTAGTGTGGTTGTGTACGTGTGATATACATACACTTTTTTTGGATCATATTTTCTATTCCGCTATTCAATAAAAACCTTTCTAGGGCAAGATCTTAAATTACAGAAATATGAGGAGACCGTCAAATAAGGGCCGTGGCCTGGGTCGTGGTGCTGCTGGTAGAGCTCCTGTTGCAAGGAGAGGACATGGTCGATCTGTGCCAGCTACACGCACAAGTGAAACACCTTCCTCAAGTGTGAGTAGGCGACAGAACCTGCATCAGTATTTGGTAGGGCATCAAACGCCCCTAGAAGTGATGAGGCCAGAACAAGTTGAGGCGATAGTAGATTGGTTTGCTGCTGACAGTGCCTCCAGTTCCTTCACATTGTCTCCCACCCAGTCTACTGCAGAAAGGTCAGAGTTGGCACCTGCAGCCAATGTCCAACCGTCTTTCACCTCACCCCCTTGCAAATCAGGCCAGCAGTCTGAGCCCCAAGCCATACAGCAGTCTCTTATTCTTTTTGAGGACTCTGTCAGCAGGGTTTCCCAGGGCCATCCACCTAGCCCTGCCCCAGAAGTGGAAGAGATTGAGTGCAGCGATGCCCAACCACTTATTTCTCAAGATGAGTACATGCAAGGATCATCGCAGCACGTCTCCGATGATGACGAAACGCAGGTGCCAACTGCTGCGGCGTTCAGCATTGTGGAGACCGACAAGGAGGGCAGGGGTGAAGACTGGGTGGAAGATGATGTGGAGGACGATGAGGTCCTCGACCCCACATGGAATGAACGTCATGCAGGTGACCTGAGTAGTTTGGAGGAAGAGGCGGTGGTCGCACAGAGCCACCAGCACAGCAGAAGAGGGAGCAGGGTGCAGAAGCGGAGCGGCCGTGCCCTAGACACTACGCCCGCTACTGCCCAACGCAGCAAGGGAACGAGCGCACCAAAGTCAGCTCAAAGGAGTTCTCTAGCGTGGAAGTTCTTTAGAAAATGTGCTGATGACAGGACACGAGTGGTTTGCACCCTGTGCAATCAGAGCTTGAAGCGAGGCATGAACCTTCTCAACCTGAGCACAACCTGCATGATCAGGCATCTAAGTGCAAAGCACGAGCTGCAGTGGAGTACACACCTTCAAAACCAAGAAACGTCTCTGGCTCATCCTGCTTCCTCTTCTGCTGCAGTCTCGGCCGCTCCAGCCACATCTGTAGTGATACCGGCACCTGCCACCCCGCAAACAGACGATCTGTCAGCAACACCACCACCTGGGTCACCAACAACCATCTCCACAATGTCCCGTGGAAGCGTTCAGCTTTCCATCTCCCAAACACTTGAGAGGAAGAGGAAGTACCCCCCTACCCACCCGCGATCCCTGGCCCTGAATGCCAGCATTTCAAAATTATTGGCCTTTGAAATGCTGTCATTCCGTCTGGTGGAGACGCACAGTTTTAAAAACCTTATGTCGGTGGCTGTCCCACAGTACGTCGTGCCCAGCCGCCACCACTTTTCCAGGCAAGCCATCCCTTCCCTGCACAACCAAGTGGGGGAAAATATCAGGTGTGCACTGCGCAACGCCATCTGTGCCAAGGTCCACCTAACTACGGATACGTGGACCAGTAAGCACGGTCAGGGGCGTTATATCTCCCTAACGGCACACTGGGTAAATGCAGTGGCGGATGGGCCTGAGGCGGATAGCAATTTGGCGCATGTCCTTCCACCACCGAGGATTGCAGGGCGCTTCAGTTTGCCTCCTGTTCGTAACTCCTCCTACTCCGCTTCCTCATCCTCTACCGCCTCCTCATCCGGACAGCGTAACACCTTCACCACCAACTTCAGCACGGCCAGGGGTAAACGACAGCAGGCAGTTTTACAACTTGCCTGTTTGGGGGACAAACCACACACCGCGCAGGAGTTGTGGAGGAGCATGGAACAGCAGACAAATGAGTGGTTGCTGCCAGCGAGCCTCAAGCCCGGCCTGGTGGTGTGTGATAACGGGCGAAATCTCATAGCAGCTCTGGGCCTAGCCGGTTTGACGCACATCCCTTGCCTGGCGCATGTGCTGAATTTGGTGGTGCAGAGGTTCCTTAAAAACTACCCCGATATGTCAGAGCTGCTGCAGAAAGTGCGGGCCGTTTGTGCGCACTTTCGGCGTTCTCACCCTGCTGCTGCTCGCCTGGCAGCGCTGCAGCGTAACTTCGGCCTTCCCGCTCACCGCCTCATATGTGACGTGCCCACAAGGTGGAACTCCACCTTGCACATGCTGGAAAGACTGTGCGAGCAGCAGCAGGCCATAGTGGAGTTTCAGCTGCAGCACGCACGCGTGAGTCGCTCTGCGGAACAGCACCACTTCACCACCAATAACTGGGCCTCCATGCGAGACCTGTGTGCCTTGTTGCGCTGTTTTGAGTACTCCACCAACATGGCCAGTGGCAATGACGCCGTTCTCAGCTTAACTATCCCACTTCTATGCCTCCTTGAAAAAACAATTCGGGCGATGATGGAAGAGGATGTGGCACAGGATGAGGAGGAGGAGGAGGATGAAGAGGTAACATTTCCAAGGCTTTCAGGGCAGTCATTCGCAAGGGGCTCCGAGGGTGGGTTCCTGCACACGCAAACGCCAGGGACGCAATTGTCCAGCAGGGGCACAGTTCTGGAGGATGAGGAGGATGAGGAGGAGGAGGAGCTGGAGGAGGAGATGGAACCATGTTCACAGCAGGGTGGCACCCAGGCCAGCTCATGGCCATCACTGGTGCGTGGCTGGGGGGATACAGAGGACACGGACGATACACCTCCCACAGAGGACAGCCTTTCGTCGCCTCTGGGCAGCCTGGCACACATGAGCGATTACATGCTGCAGTGTCTCCACAACGACCGCCGAGTTGCCCACATTCTAACTTGTGCTGATTACTGGGTGGCCACGCTGCTGGATCCCCGTTACAAGGACAACGTACCGTCCTTAATTCACTCACTGGAGCGCGATCGCAAGATGCGCGAGTACAAGCGCACGCTGGTAGACGCCATGCTGCTGGCATTCCCATCTGACAGCGGGGCCACAGTGGAAGCACAAGGCAGAGGAGGAGGAGGAGGAGGTCGCCAACGCAACCAGGGCACCGCCAGCACCTCAGAAGGCAGGGTTAGCATGGCCGAAATGTGGAAAAGCTTTGTCAGCACGCCACAACAAACAGCAGCACCAGCAGCTCAGATGGAACGTCTTAGCAGGAGGCAGCATTTTACCAACATGGTGGAGCAGTATGTGTGCACACGCCTACATGTAGTGAATGACGGGTCTGCCCCCTTCAACTTCTGGGTCTCCAAATTGGGCACATGGCCTGAGCTTGCCCTTTACGCCTTGGAGGTGCTGGCGTGCCCTGCAGCCAGTGTATTATCTGAACGGGTATTTAGCACGGCTGGGGGCGTTATAACAGACAAGCGCAGCCGCCTGTCCAGAGACAATGTGGACAAGCTCACGTTCATTAAAATGAACCAGGCATGGATCCCACGGGACTTTTCCGTACCTTATGCAGAATAGCAATGGATACCGACCTTACCCACCCATTGTTCCATTTTTGCTCTTTCTCACTCTTTTGGGGTGTACCCTCATTTAAAATTTTTGAAAAGAAGCAGTGTTGGCTACCTCGTCCTCCTCCTCAGGGCCAGATTAATGTAGGGGCTATTGGAGCTGCAGCTCCAGGCCCCTACCTTTTATATAGGCCCCGGGTTGGCCATATTCACTGTTACCGCTCTTCTGTCACTTGTAAACACAGAAGTCTGGCTTCTATGCTCGCTTCCCCAGGCAGCACCCTCAGAACCTCCCCACACAGCGTGAAGGCCGGACAAGGAGGGACAGTTGGCGATGCATGGATGTGTTTATGGGCTTCAGAGACAGCATCCCATGTTGAATTAGGCATGCATGGCTGCACCCTTCCTCCTCTGGGTGCATGGCAAGGCACGGCCCTTAAGGCCCTTCAAAATCCTCAGCACCAAGCCCATGATGCTGTTAATCCGGCCCTGGTCCTCCTCCACCGCCGCTTCCACCTACACCGCCCATAGGTGTGCGCAGCCTATTGCATTAAGGTGTGCACCCCAAAGTTGAAATACACATGCATGTGTTTGCCAGCAGGGAGAGTAATGTATCGGGGCCATGTACCTGTAGGCAAGGAGAAATAGAGCAGAGCAGGTCCCAGGGAGATCTTTCCCATCTCCTCACTGGCAATGCTATGTGCCCTAGGTGATTAGGGTGTGCCCAGGCACACCCAGCACACCCTGTGCGCACGCCTATGTCACCGCCACATCCACCACCACCTCAACCTCCCTCCTACTCCATATGGGCCTCGTCCTTCAGAGATGAAGAAGAACATTGTTTTATTTTTCTGTTTTTTTTTTGTTGTTTTAAGTTATTTCCCTATCCACATTTGTTTGCAGAGCACTTGCCATGCTCTTAATTACGTTTTGCTGCCATTTGCAGCACTCTAGCCCTTTCCTTTGGTGTTTTAGAGCCATTTTAGTGCCTTAAAGTTCGGGTCCCCATTGACTTCAATGGGGTTCGGTGTCCGGGAAAAGTTCGGTAAAAGTCCGGGACACGGACCCGGACTTTTTTTTAAAGTTCGGCCGAACCCGTCGAACACGGACATCTAGGTGTTCGCTCAACCCTAGTAGCCTGTAATGCACACAGTGCTTTGGACAGCGGTCTGAGGTGGCCTGTAATGCACACGTTGCTCTGAACAGTGGTCTGAGGTGGCCTGTAATGCACACAGTGCTTTGGATGGTGGCCTGTAATGCACACAGTGCACTGGATGGTGATCTGAGGAGGCCTGTGTGGCACATAGTGCTTTAGATGTTGGTCTGAGGAGGCCTGTAATGCACACAGTGCTTTGGACGGTGGTCTGAGGAGGCCTGTATTGCGTACAGTGCTCTGGACAGTGGTCTGAGGTGGCCTGTAATGCACACAGTGCTTTGAACAGTGGTCTGAGGAGGCCTCTAATGCACACAGTGCTCTGGACGGTGGTCTGCGGAGGCTTGTAAAGCACACAGTGCTCTGGAAGGTGGTCTGAGGTGGCCTGTAATGCACACAGTGCACTGGATGGTGATCTGAGGAGGCCTGTATGGCACATAGTGCTTTAGATGTTGGTCTGAGGAGGCCTGTAATGCACACAGCGCTCTGGACGGTGGCCTGATGAGGCCTGTAATGCACAGTGCTCTGGCCGGTGGTCTGAGAAAGCCTTTAATGCACACAGTGCTCTGGACGGTGGTCTGAGGAGGCCTGTAATAGACACAGTTCTCTGGACGGGGGCTCTGAGGTGACCTGTAATGCACACAGTAATGTACACTGCTTTGGATGGTGGCCTGAGGTGGCCTGTAATGCACACAGTGCACTGGATGGTGATCTGAGGAGGCCTCTATTGCACATAGTGCTTTAGACGTTGGTCTGAGGTAATGCATACAGTGCTGCAGACTGTGGTCTGAGGAGGCCTGTAATGCACACAGTGCTTCGGATGGTGGTCTGAGGAGGCCTGTATTGCGTACAGTGCTCTGGACAGTGATCTGAGGAGGTCTGTAATGCACAGCGCTCTGGCCGGTGGTCTGAGAAAGCCTTTAATGCACACAGTGCTCTGGACGGTGGTCTGAGGAGGCCTGTAATAGACACAGTTCTCTGGACGGGGGCTCTGAGGTGACCTGTAATGCACACAGTGATTTAGAGAGTGGTCTGAGGAGTTCTGTAATCCACATGCACACATTGCTCTGGTCTGTGGTCTGAGGAGGCCTGTAATGCACACATTGCTCTGGACGGTGGTCTGAGGTGGTTTGTAATGCACACAGTGTTCTGAATGGTGGTCTGCGGTGGTATGTAATGCACACAGTTCTTTGGACAGTGGTCTGAGGAGGCCTCTAATGCACACACTGCTCAGAACGGTGGTCTTAGGAGGCCTGTAAAGCCTGGCATTGTGGGTGGTTTGCTGGCACCCTGTTGTGGGGTGGCTGGCTGCTGTCACCCTGTTGTGGGTTGGTGGCTGACCCCTGGCAGTGTGGCTGGCTGGCTGGCACCCTGTTGTGGGTCGGTGGCTGACACCTGGCAGTGTGGATGGCTTGCTGGCATCCTATTGTGGGGTGGCTGGCTGACGCCTGGCAGTGTGGGTGGCTGGCTGGCACCCTGTTGTGGGTTGGTGGCTGACGCCTGGCAGTGTGGGTGGTTTGCTGACACCCGGTTGTGGGTCGGTGGCTGACGCCTGGCAGTGTGGTTGGCTTGCTGGCACCCTTTTGAGGGTGGCTGGCTTGGTGTCACCCTGTTGTGGGTGGCTGGCTTGCTGGAACACTGTGGTGGGTGGTTGGCTTGGTGTCACCCTGTTGTGGGTGGCTGGCTTGGTGTCACCCTGTTGTGGATGGCTGGCTTGGTGTCACTCCCCCTGGCCTGTTGTGGGTAGCTTGCTTGCTGGAACACTGTGGTGGGTGGGTGGCTTGCTGGAACCCTGTTGTGGGGTGGGTGGCTGGCTGCTGTCACCCTGTTGTGGGGTAGGTGGCTGGATGCTGGCCTGGCACCCTGTTGTTGGTCGATGGCTGGCGGCTGGCACCCTGCTGTGGCTGGCACCCTGTAGTGGGTGCCTGCTGGCACCCTGTGGTGGGTGGCTGGCTGGCACCGTGACCGGACTGCAGCTGCACACACTGTCCGAGGCTGTCCAAGGCGTGGGAGGCGGTCTTAGAAGGCAAAATGTGTCAAATTATAGGCCCAGTGCGCGGAGACGTGAAGCAACACACGCAATGATGTCACGTGTCACGCACACAATTTTGGCAATATCGGTAACTTCCGGGGCCAATTCCGATAGATCAGGGAAAGTGCATATCGGCCCCTGATATATTGGCCTTGCCGATAATTGCTCCATCCCTAATATACAGTATATGTGATTCTGCACTTCCTTCTGCAGGGGGTGCATGTGTTCCACTGGTGGGCCGCTTCTGCTGTGATTATTTACAGCAGAAGCCAATCTGTGGGCGCCGGGCACTGGTTGTTCATTGGGCAGAGACTCAGAACAGAGCTCTGCCTATGTAAACAAGGCAGAGCTCTGTCCAGGGGGAAGGGATGTATTCTGTGTCCCTGCAAAGCAGGGAATGAAATCAGTAATTTCCCTTAGTAAAAGCAACACACCGTTTACACAAAAACACTGGCTAGGCACACATAGATGTTTAAAGTGATTGTAAAGTTTGTTTGTTTTTTAAATAAAACATGTAAAGCCCCATTCACACTAGTGCGACTTGTCCCACGATTTTGGACCGCAAAATCGCATGACAAGTCGTTTTCCATTATTTTCAATGAGCCCCATTCATATCAGTGCGTTTTGAAGTCGCACCGACTTCAAAGTAGTTCCTGGACTACTTTGCCACGATTTGAGGCATAGAGCCTTGCCATTGCTTTCAAAATCGCGGTAAAATTGCGGCGCATAATTGTGAAAGGGGCCTTATACTTACCTCCTCTGTGCAGTTGGTTTTGCACAGAGCAGCCTGATCCTCCTCTTCTCAGGTCCCTCTTCGCTGCTCCTGGCCCCTCCCTCCTGTTGAGTGCCCCCACAGCAAGCAGCTTGCTATGGGGGCACCCGAGCCGAGTCACAGCTCCCTGTGTCCATTCAGACATGGGGCCGTGACCCGGCCCCACCCCCTCTCTCTCCTGATTGGCTGAGTGACTTCGATTGACAGTCGCACCACGCTGCTGTCTCAGCCAGTGAGGAAGGGAGTCCCAGGCAGCTGAAAAACTCCTGCAACATCACTGGATAAAGACGGGCTCAGGTATTAGAGGGGCTGAGGGGGGCTTCTACACACAGAAGCTTTTACTTATCTTAATACATAGAATGCATTGCTTTGGTTTTACAATCCCTTTAACTCCTTCCCAGCCAGTGTCATTAGTACAGTGACAGTGCATATTTTTAGCACTGATCACTATATTCGTGCCACTGGCTCCCACAAAGCGTCAAAAGTCTCAGTTTCCGATTCCCCACGCAATATCGCAGTCCCGCTATAAGTAAATTTTTTTCTTTTCAAAAATGTCAGTCTTTTTTTGTTTAAAGAGCAAATAATAAAAAAGGCAGAGGTGATCAAATGCTACCAAAAGCAAGTTCTGTTTGTGGGGGGAAACAATGACATAAATGTCATTAATGTACAGCGTCGCACGATCGTGCAATTGTCAGTTGAAATAACACAGTGCCGTAAAGCAAAAAATGGTCTGGTTTTTGAAGGAGGTAAATCTTCCGGATGTCAATTGGTTAATATCACTTTAACTGTCCTTTTTTCTTCATGGAGTTAAAGAGAAAGTAAACTTCCTTTACTGACTTTTACCCATTTTTCAGCGGGAATGCGGGGGAACGCAGTTCCGGCACCTCCAGCACTGAATGTATGCAATGGCAAGGGGTGCTGGGCTTTGCTACGGGTGTCTTTTGATGCTGGCTGGTGGGGGATCTATTGTTGCTGGAGGTGATATATTTTTGCAGGGGGTTTATTGTTGCCAGGGAGGTCTGCTGTTGCTGCCGGGGGGCCTATTGTCTCCGGAAGGTATCTATTTTTACAGAGGGGGGGTCAATTGTTGCTGGGGTTGGTCTTTTGTTGCTGGGGGGATCAGTTGCTGCTGAGAGGGATCTACTGTTGAGGGAACCATTTATTGTAAATGACTGCTGGAGGGTCTATTGATGCTGTTTGTGGGGAGATCTGTGGTTGCTGCTGAGGGACTATTGTTGCTGGGGGTATTCTGTTGTGGGTGGTCCCTTGTTGCTGGTGGGAACAGCTTCGTTTGAGGGTAAGTTTCACATAATGTGCTGGTATGTGGTGCATACTAGCACATTATGACTTTACCTTGCAAGGAAAAAAAAAATGGTCCAATGGTAAACAACCGTTTTAAGATATAACATGTAGACATTTTTTGGCATTTTGTAGACATTTCCACTCAAGATAAGAAGTTGACACAGAGGGATATTTACAAAAAAAAAGTTTATTAAACAGCACATGTGGAGTTACAGGTCCCAGCCTCTATTTCTTACATTTTTTTCCTTTTTCCACTTTAGAAACAAATTTCTGGACATCACGGGCAAGCAGTTCGGGCTCCTCGAAGGCAGCAAAGTGTCCCCCACGGGTCATGTAGCTGTAGGTGACAATGTTCTTGAATTTTCCTTTGGCCCATACTTTGGGGGTGTGTATCAGCTCACATGGGAAGGCAGCGATGCCGGTGGGAACATACACAGGGGTCCTGCAATACAAAGACGTTAGTGTCACATGGTATACTGTAATACCTGAACTCAAGGCCACTGACAGGGTTGTACAGCCATCCCTCCTGTACTGGGCCCAGACCCCATCAGTTCAAAAGGGGGGCCCAGGCATTTGCTGAGCAGGAGAACCAGCCGTACTGTCTTGATGCAGACACGGATCCTCTTTTGCCTCCCCCTGCAGCGCTACCAGTTCCTCCTTCTCTCCCTCCCACCCCCCGGCTGCTCTGCAGAGGTATTGGTCCTGGCACATGCGCTCCTTTCATTTTCTGTCCAGGCCCCCCCTGTTTGCCCCCCCCTGCAGCGCTGAGGACTTCCCTTCACTCCTCTCCTGCCGGGGAAGCTGCTGCAGGCACACAGGGGGATGTTTCAGGATAAAAAGTGGGGGAAGGGGCCAGTAAATATGCAATTTCCTGGCCCTCTTCCTTTCCTGAATGAACACAGTGAGCGATCGGTAAAAAATCACGCCTGTGTCCATTCATCACTGGGGCACAGTAAACTGTTTGTGAATGAGCAGGAAGCCTCAGAGCGCTTCCTATTCATTCATCTGTGCTGCTGAGGCTGATAAATCTTTGTCACTTTTGGCCAGGGGGGGAGGGGCCCTGTCATTTAGGCTGTATGGGGCCTCGTGATTTCTAACAGCAACCCTGCCTGTACGTATTCACCAAACTAGAAAAACCAACAAGGGCTTTAACCGCTTGCCGACCACCGCAAGTACATATACTGCGGCAGTCAGCCCCGGCCAGAAAAAGTGACGTACCAGTACGTCACTAGCCTGTCACTGGCTTGTGAGCCAATAGCGGGCGAGCGCGCGCCCGCCCCGGCTCGTTCCCTAACAAGTCAGCGCATGTGACCGGCGGACCCGATGTCCGCCGGTCACTCACGATCGTTTGCCGGGAAGGGAGAAAGGCAGGCGGCTAATGTAAACAAAGCCGCCTGTCATTCTCCCCTGTGTAAAAATGGAGATCAGACGGTTCTACTATGTAGGACCGTTGATCTCTGTTTTTACACTAGTAGCCATGTCCAATCACAGTTAGAAGCACACCCCTAGGACACACTTAACCCCTCCCTCTCCAATACAGTTAACCCCTTCCCTGGCAGTGTCATTTTTACAGTAACAGTGCATATGTATAGCACTGATTAATGTAGTAATGTCACTGGTACCCCCAAAAGTGTAAAAAATGTCAGTCAAGGGTCAGATCTGTCCGCCGCAATGTCGCAGTCCCAAAAAAAAAAAAAAAAAAAAATCGCAGATCGCCGCCATTACGCGTTAAAAAAAAAAAACAACAAAAATCTTTCCCTTTGTTAGTAAACTCTAACTTTTGTGCAAACCAATCAAAATACTCTTTTTGCGATTTTTTTTTACCAAACATATGAAGCATAAGACAAATTGGCCGAAAATGTTAAAAAATTTTGATTTTTAATTTTTTTGGGGGGGAATTTCATATAAAAAAAAATGTGAAAAATATTGTTATTTTTGCAAAATTGACGCTCTTTTTTTGTTTATAGCGCATGATCAAAAAAAATCGCGCAGGTGATCAAATACCACCAAAAGAAAGCTCTGTTTGTGGGAAAAAAAGGACGTCAAATTCATTTAGGTACAGCGTCGCACGACCGCGCAATTGTCCGTTAAAGTCACGCAGTGCCGAATCGCAAAATACCCCCTGGTCAGGAAGGGGGTAAAATCTTCCAGGGCTTAAGTGGTTAAGCACAGAGCCCAGCAATACAATCTCTAGAAACAAACAATGATGATAGAATATATGCTATTATTATTAAAGACCCGTACCAACATCGGCTGGTCGGCCTGTGTGTAAGGCAGCCGGTCCAACAGAAGTTGGCCTTTTGGCTGGCTTTTGTTGAAGGGTCCTGACCGACTCCTGTTCACCGCCAATGGCCGAGAGCGCTGACCAGAGTGTTTTGGAACGTGGGGGGTGTCCCCCTGTCAGAACACAAAAGAACAGCGGGGGAGGTCGCTGTACTAACGTAGGATCATTAGTACAGCAGCTCTGACCAGAGTTGTCAGTTTTTTTTTTAATTCAACCCAGGCTTTAGTCAATAACCCTTACCTATTGTCATGGCCAAAAACAAGATTCCCAATATAGGCCTCTTTCACACGTTCCGATTGGGTCCGCCGGCCTGTTTTTCTTGCGGACCCGATTGGAACCTCCATTCTTTTCTATAAAGCGGCGGGTGTAAACGGACATGTGTCCGTTTATACCCGACTGCCATCTGATCTGATCCACTGGTGGATCAGATTGGATCTAGGCGGTCTGTTTTCATCCGGGCGCCCGTAGAGGAGATCGGTCTGTGTCCGTTTCCACTCTGTATGAGCAGACATGGACCTGTCTTCTCTGCTGAGCAAGCGGATTGCAGCTGCAGTCCGGCACTTGTGTAAGGGGCCTAAAGGAGATTCTAGAGCTGGGATTATTATTATCTATTTACTTTGTTTCTTAACCCTAAACTCCTAACAAAAAAAAAAAACTTTCATCTAGTTATCCTATCTTTCAGAAATTCATCTGAATGTTGCCTTCCTAATCTTTCCAGACCTTCTGGATCCTCTACCCAACAAGCTCTTCCTGCATTGTGCACCTGGATCCTATAATAAACAAGGCTCTTTCTGGGTTTGTTTGGGTCTTCACCAAAAGATTCCTTTCGGGCCAAGTATTGCTGCCTTCTCCCCCTCGTAATATTTCCAAAAAGACCTGTTTATAACCAATGACAACTCCAAGCTATTACTTAACCACTTTACCACCGGAGGATTTTGCTGTCTTGCGTCCAGGCCACTTTTTGCGATTCGGCACTGTGCGACTTTAACTGACAATTGCGCGGTCATGCAAAATCGTACCCAAACTAAATTTACGTCCTTTTTTTCCCACAAAGGTTTCTTTTGATGGTATTTGATCACCTCTGCGCTTTTTATTTTTTGCGATATTAATAAAAATATGCGAAAATCTTGAAAAAAACAACAATATTTTTCTACTTTGACAGTTAAAAAATATCCAATATATTCAATTTTTGTCATATATTTAGGCCAAATTGTATTTAGCTACATGTCTTTGACAAAAAAATTCTCAATGAGCGTATTTTTAACCGCTTTATGACCGGAAGGTTTTACCCCATTCCTGACCAGGCCATATTTTGCGATTTGGCACTGCGTTACTTTAACAGACAATTGCGCGGTCGTGCAACGCTGTACTCAAATTAAATGTATGTCCTTTTTTTCCCCACAAATAGAGCTTTCTTTTGGTGGTATTTGATCACCTGTGCGATTTTTACTTTTTGCGCTATAAACAAAAAAAAGAGCGACAATTTTGAAAAAATAACAATATTTTTCACATTTTTTTTTATATGAAATTCCCCCCCCCCCCCCCCCAAAAAAAAAAAAATGTAAAAATCAAAATTTTTTATCATTTTAGGCCAATTTGTTTTCTGCTACATATTTTGGGGAAAAAAAATAAAATTGCAATAAGCGTATTTTGATTGGTTTGCACAAAAGTTATTGCGTTTAATAACTAAGGGAAAGATTTCTGTCATTTTTTGCGTTTCTTTTTTTAACGAGTAATGGCGGCGATCTGCGATTTTTTTTTTGCGGGACTGCAACATTACGGCGGACAGATCGGACCCTTGACTGACATTTTTGACACTTTTGGGGGTACCAGTGACATTACTACAGTAATCAGTGCTATAAATATGCACTGTTACTGTAAAAATGACACTGGTAGGGAAGGGGTTAATTTTATTGGAGAGGGAGGGGTTAATGTATGCCTGGTGCTTACTGACGTGTGTGGGGGGAGGTGACTGAGTGACACAGGGACAGATCGCATGTTCAGCTATGCTGAACCCTGCAATCTGACCCTGCCTGTCACTTAGGAGATCCGCCCGTTTTGTTTACACAAGCGGGCGGATCTCCACACTAGATCCCCGACGATCGGGGAAGAGCAGCAGTGATCACCGCCTCTCCTCCCCTGGCCCGACTCCCGCTGTGACTGAATACAGCAGGAGCGCGCCGCCGAGAGAGGGGAATGTCTGGTGACGTAGGTCTACGTCGCCAGACGATAACGAGCCACTTTGCCGCAGTAAAGTCAACGTGACTGGTTGGCTATTGGTTAACGCCCTTGTTATTTCTCACCTCGGCTATTGCAACTCCCTTTTCTTTGGTCTACCTCTGCACTATCTCCCTTCAGTGTATCAGGAATGCTACTGCCAGACCCATCCACCATATAAACCGCTCTGCCACCCCTCTCTGCCACTCTCTCCTCTGGCTTTCTCTTGCCCAACAAATAAAATGAAAATACCAATACAAAACCATCCACAACTCTGCCCTAAACTACATTACCACCCTTCTCTCAAAATACCAGCCAAAACCATCCTCTCGATACTCCACGATCTACAAGATCCACCTCCAGGATTTCTCCAGATCCTACCCCATCCTCTGGAACTTGCTACCTAAAATGTGTATCTCCTGCTATGTCAGCTTTTAGACAGGCCCCGAAAACTCATCTCTTCAGAGAAGGCTATCCCTCCTCTCATTAGAGATGTACCGAACTGTTCGCCGGTGGACAGTTCCCGGCGAACTTAGCATGTTCGCGTTCGCCGCTGCGGGCGAACATATGCGATGTTCGGTCCGCCCCCTATAATACATCATGGAGGCAAACTTTGACCCTGAACTTCACAGTCAGCAGGCACATTTCCAGCCAATCAGCATACCTCCCTCCCACCTCCTATAAATAAGCAAGGGCAGCATCCATCTTAGATCATTCTGAAGCAGTGTGTTAGTGAGAGCAGGGAGAGTGTTGCTGCTGCTGTTAATAGCTAGGGACAGTTGTTAGTCAGTGTTCCTGGTATCTATCTATCTATCTATCTATCTATCTATCTATCTATCTATCTATCTATCTATCTATCTATCTATCGTCCCCAAAAGCCCTTTTAAGGGCTGGTAATTGAGTATTTTATATATATATATATATATATATATATATATATATATATATATATATATATATATATATATATATATATATCTATCTATCTATCTATTGTACACTGCAGTTGCCTGCCTCTGTGTGTGAGAGGCCACAGACCTACCACAGACTGTACTGTGTGCACACCACACTCATTTCGGGTGGCACAGGCACAGTACCTTGCATTTTAAAAAATATTTTTTTTTCCTTCTGTCATAATTGCAGTGAGTGCTGTGTCAGGTCCACAGAGTGCACTGTACCCACTGCAGTGCACTGCCCACCACTGATATATATACGGTGGCACAGCATCTTGTTGCAAATTGAAAAAAAAATATATATTTTTTTTATTATTGCAGTTGCCTGGGCTGCCAGTGACTGTCAGGTCCACAGAGTGTACTGTGCCCACTGTAGTGCCACTGCGTGCCCACCCACCACTGATATATATACGGTGGCACAGCAGCTTGCAAAGTAAAAATATATATATTTTTTTATAATTGCAGTTGCCTGGGTGCCAGTGACTGTCAGGTCCACAGAGTGTACTGTGCCCACTGCAGTGCCACTGCCCACCCACCACTGATATATACGGTGGCAGGCATGACTTTTTTTGGATTAGTGTCTGGGGGGGGGGGGTCTCAAAAGCGTACCTGTGAAGTTTCAGCTCTGTAGCATGTCCAGAACCAGAAAAAAAGATCATATAGGTGTAAAAGGGGTTCCCACCATCCCTGCTCTACTGAAAATGTATCTTTTTTTCTGGTTCCGGACATGCTACAGTGCTGAAACTTCACAGGTACACTTTTTAGATCCCCTAGACACTAAATCACACAAAAAAGTTCTTAAAAATTGTCATTTTTGATAGAAAGCAAATTATTGGAAAAATTAAAAAAAAAAATATATATATATCTCTTTGTATTTATTGTCTGGGGGGTCTAAAAAGCGTACCTGTGAAGTTTCAGCTCTGTAGCATGTCCAGAACCAGAAAAAAAATAGAATTAGGGTTAGGGCTAGGGTTAGGGTCAGGGCTAAGGTTAGGGTTATTTTTAGTGCTTAGGGTTAGAGGGTTAGAGTTAGAGGGGTAGGGGTAGGGCTACTAACTCTAACCCTAAGTATCTCACCGTAACCCTAACCCTAGCCCCTAACACTAAACCTAACCCTAACCCTCTAACCATAACCCTAACCCTCTAACCTTAACCCTAACCCTCTAAGCCTAGCCATAAAAATAACCCTAACCCTAAACCTAACCCTAACCCTAGCCCCAACCCTAACCCTAGCCCTAACCCTAATTCGTATTTTTTTCTGGTTTCGGACATGCTACAGAGCTGAAACTTCACAGGTACACTTTTTAGACCCCCCAGATGCTAAATCCAAAGAATTTTTTTATTTTTATTTTTTTTTAATTTTTCCAATAATTGGCTCTCTATCAAAAAATTACAATTTTTAAGAACTTTTTTTTGTGTGATTCAGTGTCTGGGGGTCTAAAAAGTGTACCTGTGAAGTTTCAGCTCTGTAGCATGTCCAGAACCAGAAAAAAAATAGAATTAGGGTTAGGGCTAGGGTTAGGGCTAGGGTTAGGGCTAGGGCTAGGGTTATTTTTAGTGCTTAGGGTTAGACGGTTAGGGTTAGAGGCGTAGGGGTAGGGTTACTAACTCTAACCCTAAGTATCTCACCGTAACCCTAACCCTAGCTCCTAACACTAAACCTAACCCTAACCCTTAAAGCCCAGTTCCTGTCCCATTTTGGTCGGTTCTGGTCTGTTTGCGGTTGTTTGCGGTGCGTTAAACGGGGAGTTTGGCCTGTCACTGTGAAGCGGGCGTAACCCTTACACTACCTGATCGATACAACATCATACCTGATCGTATACACACACTGGATGTTTTAAAGCACGTTATTCCAAACAATTTAGGAATGTTAGGTGATTTATGCCCTTTATGGAATAAAACCCGACTCTGCGTCAACTACGTAATTTTCCATGGGAGTTTTGCCATGGATCCCCCTCCGGCATGCCACAGTCCAGGTGTTTGTCCCCTTGAAACAACTTTTCCATTACTATTGTGGCCAGAAAGAGTCCCTGTGGGTTTTAAAATTCGCCTGCCTATTAAAGTCTATGGCGGTTCGCAATGTTCGCCGGTTCGCGAACGGCGAATTTTATGTTCGCGACATCACTACCTCTCATCTAACAACTGAACTTTTACATTTTCCATCAGCTCAACTCCACTCAGTTATTACCTTTATATCACTTTCCACTCCCTTTTCGATTTTTATTTAATTGTAAAGTACTACACAAACTATTGCTGTTATATAAAGTGGACATTCAATTTCAAGACTTCCAACCAACCAGTTTTAATCAAGGGTTCTAACTCTTAGGAAGTTAACCTAATTAACTGATTGTTTTTTTTCACTGTTTCTCTCATTGATTGGTTGTTCCTTTGATTGGGTACTGGGGAATCTATTAATTACATACTTTTCAGCTGGGTTATTCTGGAAGTCGCGGGTGAAGTTTTCTTTGTAAAACCTCATGGAAGATGTGATGGATCCTGACACCCAATATATCATCACATTGGTGAGAAGGTCATCCAAAGAGTATTTCCTATAACACAAACATTTATAAATTATTGATCCAGAAGTTTATTTCATTAGTATGAAAGAGCCCTGGGGCCATCATAAAAAAAAATAATTCAAAGATTTCTGAGTTTGAGAATATATATATATATTTTTTTACAGAATTCTGAGTTTGAAAGTCAGAATTCTGAGATTAAAAGTCAGAATTCTGACTTTGCAAGTCAGAATTCTGAGATTACAAGTTTGGACTATGCTAAAATTTACTAAACACAATTCTGAGATTAAAAGTCAGAATTCTGACATTAAAAGTCAGAATTCTGAGATTATTAATACAGTAGTCTCTATTATGATGATTTTAGAACCAATGAGGAATAATGTAGTTACACCCACAGAGCATCTTTCTGCAGACATACATATCTTTTGCTCTGTAAGATTTGTAAATCTATCCTAGTTACAGCACACAGTTCATATAGGGAAGCAGGGCAGTGCTGGGCTCTGTGGTTCCTCTACTGTATTTAAAGCTCCTCATTTCGCTGTCATCCTCCTTCTCTGCCATCTGCTCCATCATAAAGAGCCATGCTGAAAGCGTGTGCGTCTATGGTCATAATGGATCAATCGTAACAGTTACTTGTCCAGACTAATACAGCTCTGTTAATCTCAGAATTCTGACTTTTAATCTCAGAATTCTGTGAAAAAAAAATTTTCAAACTCCGAAATCTATGAATTTTTTTTTTTTTTTTTTATGATGGCCCCAGGGCTCTTCCATACATTAGAAATATTATAGAGTTTTACTTTTTTTTTTTGTTCCAAAGATAATGTAAATTTATGTGATGTTTCTGACCTGTCCAACCCACCATCCTCCAGTTCTCGATAGTCTGGATTGGTCCAAGTGGAGAACTTTTCTAGGATATAGGCAGCCAGTCCAGCAGGTGAGTCATTCAGAGCAGCGCCTAAAGAGAGGGGGAACATATACAGAACATTAGACAAAATGTGAGGACCTATATGACACGCCATGTCAAATATGCCTAGTGTGACAAACTTTATGACCCATCATGTCAATCATAAGTAGTGTGAGGAACTGCATGGGCCATCATGTCAATCATAAGTAGTGTGAGGAACTGCATGGGCCATCATGTCAATCAGAAGTAGTGTGAGGAACTGCATGGGCCATCATGTCAATCATAAGTAGTGTGAGGAACTGCATGGGCCATCATGTCAATCAGAAGTAGTGTGAGGAACTGCATGGGCCATCATGTCAATCATAAGTAGTGTGAGGAACTGCATGGGCCATCATGTCAATCAGAAGTAGTGTGAGAAACTGCATGGGCCATCATGTCAATCATAAGTAGTGTGAGTAACTGCATGGGCCATCATGTCAATCATAAGTAGTGTGAGGAACTGCATGGGCCATCATGTCAATCATAAGTAGTGTCAAGACTGGCATGACCCAGCACATCATTCATAAGTAGTGTGAGGACCAGTTTGACCCATAAAGTCAACTCAAAGTAGTGTGAGGCCTTGTGTGATCCATCAGGTCAACCAGAAGTTGTGCGAGGACCTCTATGACCCATCATGTCAGTCAGAAGTCATGTGAAGACCTCTATGGCCAATCATTTAAACCAGAAGTAGTGTAGGGACCTGCATGACAACCAGGAGTAGTGTGAGGACCTGCATGACCCATCATATCAACCAGGGGTAGGGTGAGGGTCTATATGAGACCATCATCTCAAACAAGAATAGCGTGAGGATCTGTATGACCCATCATGTCAATCAGGAGTAGTGTGAGGTCTGTATGACCCATCGTGTTACCCAGGATAAGTGTGAAGACCTGAATGACCTGAATAGTGTGAGGACCTGCATAACTAATCATGTCAACCATAAGTAGTGTGAGAATCCTATGAGCCCATCATGTCAACCAGGACTAGTGTGAGGACATGTATGACCTATCATGTCAAACAGAAATAGTATGAAGACCTGAATGATCCATCATGTCAATCAGGATTAGCTTGAGGTCTTTATGACCCATCTTGTCAACCAGGAGTAGTGTAAAGACATCTATGACCCATCACATCAACAAGAACTAGAGTGAGGACCTTTAATTACCCATCACGTCAAACAGAAATAGTGTGAAGACCTTTATAATCCATTATGTCAACCAAGAGTAGTGCGAGAACCTTATGAGCCCATCATGTCAACCAGAAATAGTATGAGGACCTTTATGACCCATCACATCAACCAGGACTAGTGAGGACCTACGTGACCCATCATGTCATACAGAAATAGTCCGAGGACCTGTATGAGCCTATCATGTCAACCAGGAGTAGTGCGAGATGCTTATGAGCCCATCATGCCAACCAGGACTAGTGTGGGGACCTGTATGACCCATTATGTCGAATAGGAATAGTGTGAGGGCCTGTATAACCCTTCATGCCAACCAGGAGTAGTGTGAGGACTTGTATGATCCATTATAACAGTATGGTGAAGATCTGTATGATCCATCATGCAAACCAGATGTAGTGTGAAGACCTCTATGACCCCTCATGTGAACCAGGCAAAAATTTGTACATGAAGCACACAACAATGAGCACACCAAGCTTACTGTTTATAGGCACCATTTTGAGGATAAGGCAATGTATGTGTTAACAGCCAAGTGATAAGTAGTACTGAGATTTGAATTTGGGTAAAATTCTAATTCAACCTGAGTTTCCAGACTTCGCATTTGACTTAATTTTTTCAATTTGAATTGCAATAAAGTCAAAAGGTAACTAGGTTGATGGATGCTTGTGGCCCCTTGGCCCTTTGGAGGGCTGCTAGACAAGCTATTGTAGAGCAAATGGCATGGGAATTTCCCAGTGTTCTTTTGTTAGGGTGGAGTTTGCTGTTATACTTTAGGTATTTTTAAGACAACATGGGGTTGATTTATTAAAACTGCAAAATCTGGTGTAACTATGCATGGTAGCCAATCAGCTTCTAACTTCAGCTTTTTAAATTAAGCTCTGCCATAAAAAAAAAAAAAAAAAAGGAAGCTAATGGTAATAGTTCCCCCATGGCTTTTTTAGCAGCAAAATACTGTGAGAACAATTTTTTGTAAAAAAGTTGATATTATTCGGCAATTCATTAAGAATTGTTACACAAAAAGTTAAAAGTATGAGTTCTGGGTCAATTTTGGTACCATTCAATGTGACAGCAAGACAGAAATAAAAAAAATAAAACCGGTACATTTATGGTTGCATTTTCATTACCAATTGGGGATACCAACTATTTGTAATAATAATGCAACCATAAATGTACCTATTTTATATTTTTTTATTTGTGCAGCCCTCTCACTTTCTAATGTGTTTTTCCATTTTCATTGGAAGCCAATTGGTTTCCATGCAGAGCTGTACCAGATTTTACACTCTCCAGTTTTAGTAAACCAACCCCTACATGGGAAAAAGGTATGAAAACAGCACATTGGAAACAGTATAACCATTGAGTGTGTGGTGCAATGGTACAAAAGGAACTAATAATCCCACCTCTAAAGTACTGCGATATAAAAAATTGTCATATAGTAACAAATGGCATTTCCATGTCTTCACTTCCAGCACAAAACCAAAAAAAGTGCTCAGTTTTAGCTTACAGGTAAGTGGGTGGGGTCATGGAAATCACAGTGTTTCTCAACTTTTTTTCTTTCAAGGCACCCTTTAAAATGATGCACAATCTCGAGGCACCCTATTCTAAAATGTAAAAAAAAAAAAAAAAAACTAAACCAATCATTCCCCCCCCCCCCACCTTTTTTATTTCCCTTTCTCCTCTTTTTGGCTCCTTTCATTCGTCAGGTTTTCTTTGTTTTTTCTTAAAGATTAGCAGTATATACCATGTAAAATGTCACGCGGGGTACAGGGACTCTCTATCATCTGGTACTCTAGGTCTCTGTATTACATATTGATCAGCATCCTATGCATGCCATGGTTCTCTTTTTTTTTTTTAAGTGAAAATGTCCAAATTGGGCTCAATTAGCCATTTTCCCTCCCCAGTGTCATGTGACTCGTTAGTGTTACAAGGTCTCAGGGTTGATTTGGTGTCATCACTCTCACTCTCTCTTACTGGTCACTGGAAGTTCAACATGGCACCTCATGGCAAAGAACTCTCTGAGGATCTAAAAAAAGAATTGTTGCTCTACATAAAGATGGCCTAGGCTATCGTCCCAGAAGGAAGCCTCTTCTAAAGATGATGCACAAGAAAGCCCGCAAACAGTTTGCTGAAGACAAACAGACTAAGGACATTACTGGAACCATGTCCTGTGGTCTGATGAGACCAAGATAAACTTATTTGGTTCAGATGGTGTCAAGCGTGTGTGGCGGCAACCAGGTGAGGAGTACAAAGACAAGTGTGTCTTGCCTACAGTCAAGCATGGTGGTGGGAGTGTCATGGTCTGGGGTTGCATAAGTCCTCTAGGCACTGGGAAGCTACAGTTCATTGAGGGAACCATGAATGCCAACATGTACTGTGACATACTGAAGCAGAGCATGATCCCCTCCCTTCAGAGACTGGGCCACAGGGCAGTATTCCAACATGATAACGACCCCAAACACCTCCAAGACGACCACTGCCTTGGTAAAGAAGCTGAGGGTAAATGGTGATGGACTGGCCAAGCATGTCTCCAGACCTAAACCCTATTGAGCATCTGTGGGGCATCCTCAAATAGAAGGTGGAGGAGCGCAAGGTCTCTAACATCCACCAGCTCTGTGATGTCATCATGGAGGAGTGGAAGAGGACTCCAGTGGCAACCTGTGAAGCTCTGGTGAACTCCATGCCCAAGAGGGTTAAGGCAGTGCTGGAAAATAATTGTGGCCACACATAATATTGCACTTTGGGCCCAATTTGGACATTGTCACTTAGGGGTGTACTCACTTTTGTTGCCAGTGGTTTAGACATTAATGGCTGTGTGTTGAGTTATTTTGAGGGGACAGCAAATTTACACTGTTATACAAGCTGTACACTCACTACTTTACATTGTAGCAAAGTGTCATTTCTTCAGTGTAGATATAATAAAATATTTCCAAAAAATGTGAGGGGTGTATAAGATATTTACTGACAGAAAAAAAAAATGTTTTACTATCCAAAGTTAAAACAACAAAGGCAGAGAATTTAATAGATGGAAAGATGAAAAAATGACCAGAGATGTATAGTAACTAAGTAGAACTACTTCACTACTGTACTTAAGTACCGAAAGGCGGTATCTGTACTTTCCTAGAGTAGAATTTTTTTCTCCTACTTCTACTTCACTACATTTTTTCAATGATTTCAATACTTCTACTCCGATATTTTTTTTTTGTGCTGCATAGTTACTCGTTACTATTATAAAAATTACCACTGCCAGAACAGTAGATGGCAGGTTTCATGAAGCTCAAAACATGTGTATTATCAGCGCATACGAAAATAAATGCTACTGTATGTATAAATAAAAGCTGCACTTGAAATAATAAAAAACAATATGATGTTCAAACTTTTGACTTCTTTCTTTAATAACTACATAACACAGTACTGGTACTTTTACTTTCAGTACTTGAGTAGCAAAATTTAAAAAAAACTACTTGCAATACTTAAGTACAAAAAATGTTGAATACTTTAGTACTTCTACTCAAGTCACTTTTTGATCGAGCACTTCCACTTCTACTCAAGTCACTTTTTGATCGAGCACTTGTACTTTTACTCAAGTATGGGTTTTGAGTACTTTATACAACTCTGAAAATGACTGAAGAGCCGCTTTAGGAATTAAACAGTGTTTTTGCTTTGTGGTGCTCAGATGCAGTGAAGATCCACTTTAAGACATCAGAGGCCAGAATGTTGTAATGGTACACAATGAAAACCCATGGCTTTGTGTAACTAAAAGGCAGGCATGATTCCCCCCTAGGCTTGTATACAATTTTTTTAGCCAATTTTTAGGCATTCCTGAAGAAACCCAAAGGGACACCTAAAGAAACCTGAAGGCTGCTATAGAAAGAGCTGCTGTCTAAACAAACAGCTAAGTCGGGTATAAATTGCAGCTGTCCTGCTGATATTGGGCAAATCACTCTACACCTGCAGTTTCGAGGTGGTGATCGGCCTGTACATGGCACACATTGGGTATTCCTCACTTTTTTAATGTAGACTTATATGTAATAATAGAAAGCTCTTTACCTACGGTATCAGGTTTGGTTGCCTGAATGTGGAGGTATCCCGACTCCCTTAGCATGGAGTAAACATTCTTCTCAAAGTACGGGTAGACGCGCTTGACATCTTCTCTCGTCATGCCTACTAACCATGGAAGGTAGTGCCCGAGAAGCAGCGAAATGATCATTCCTAACCCACCTTTATTGATCAACAGCATATTCAGATGGAGTCCTTTGACTGACCTGGAAGAAAAAGAGGAATGCTTCAAACAGTCCTTACTCTATCACACTCCAAGTTCGCTGAAGATAACCTGATGACACAGGAAGTTAAAGCGGAGTTCCAGAATTAAAGAATTAAAGTCAGGACTCAGCAGCTACAAAGAATGTAGCTGGTGACTTATAATATAAGGACACTTACATGTCCAGGGAGCCCACAATGTTGGCCCCCTGAAGCCGATTCCATCAGCTCGGGTGCAGGCACCGCCATTGCAACTAAGGGGAACCGGCAGTGAAGCCTTCAGGCTTCACAGCCAGTTTCCTACTCGTGCTGTGCTTTCTTAATGGCCCCATCGTCTCCTGGGACACACAGGTACCAGAAGGCAGCATGGAGGGGGGGGGGGGGGAGGGGATGTGGAGGAGGGGCCGATCCAGATGCAGAAATGACGTACCTCGCCACGGCAAGGTACAGAGGAGGAAAAAACAATTGTAAACAAGGTAAATCAACATTAAAAAAAAAACAAAATGGCAAATTATGTTTTAACTTACTGCTACGAAGAGGATGGAAATGTGGGTGGATTTCTGCTTTAAAGAGGAAATGCAGTCTGCTCATATAATTTGTAATAAAAACATATTTGCCATTCTGAAGCTTCCCTCCAACCACTTTTGCATAATATTTTATTTATACTGTGATTCTGTATTTGCCAAATATGCTGCAGAAATCTCCCTCCACTAAGTCTGGCTGCAGCCATTTTAACTGTGGGCAGCTGAAGCTGCTGCCTGTTCACTTCCTGGATTTACACAGACACACACACACACACACACGCATACACATATGGTGGGGAAAATAATTTATCCCCCGCAGATTTTGTAAGTTTGCCCACTTACAAAGAAATGAAGGATCTATCATTTTTATCATAGGTGTATTTTAAATGATAGAGACAGAATATCAACCAAAAACTTAGAAAAAACACATGATACAAATGTTATAAATTGAGTTGCAGTTCAGTGAGTAAAATAAGTATTTGATCCCCAAGCAAAACATGACTTCGTAGTTGGTGGAGAAACGCTTGTTGGCAAGCACAGAAGTAAGACGTTTCTTGTAGTTGGTGACCAGGTTTGCACACATCTCAGGAGGGATTTTGGTCCACTCTTTACAGATCTTCTCAAATTCCCTAAAGTGTCTTGGCTGTCTCTTGGCAACTCAAAGTTTCAGCTCCCTCCATAAATTTTCTATAAGTTTAAGGTCTGGAGACTGGCTAGGCCACTCCATGACTTTAATGTGCTTCTTTTTGAGACACTCCTTTGTTGCCTTGGTGGTAGTTTTTGGGTCATTGTCATGCTGGAAGACCCATCCACGACCCATCTTCAGTGTTGTGGGAAGAAGGTTCTTATCCAAGATTTTATAATACATGGCCCCGTCCATTGGCCCCTCAATGCGGCAAAGTCGTCCTGTACCTTTAGCAGAGAAACAACCCCAAAGCATCAGGTTTCCACCTCTGTGCTTGACTGGCGGAATCGTGTTCCTAGGATCATAGTCAGCATTTTTCTTCCTCCAAACACGGCAAGTCGAGTTAATGCCAAAGAGCTCAATTTTGGTCTCATCTGACCACAGCACTTTCTCCCAATCCTTCTCTGAATAGTTTAGATTTTTTTTTTGAATGACTGTACATGTACATCATTTAGAGAAGATCTGTAAAGAAAAGTGGACCAAAATCCCTCCTGAGATGTGAATAAACCTGGTAACCAATTGAAGAGACAAGAACTCACTGCTCAAGGTGGTGTAATTGCCTGATGACTCACACTGGTGCATGCCCCGGCTCGCCTCCGTGGAAACTTGATAAAGGAAAAGGAATTGGCAGCACTCCAGGTTGAGTCAAAATCCAGATTTATTGACTGGACATCCAAATATGACAATCGGGACAAGGTAGACGCGTTTCACACACTGACTGTGTGCTTAATCATTACTGTGATTAAGCACACAGTGTGTGAAACGCGTCTACCTTGTCACGATTGTCATATTTGGATGTCCAGTCAATAAATCTGGATTTTGACTCAACCTGGAGTGCTGCCAATTCCTTTTCCTTTATCAAACCTGGTAACCAGCTACAACAATTGTCTTACCTCTGTGCTTGCCAACAAGGGTTTCTCCACCAAGTATTACGTCATGTTTTGCTTGGGGATCAAATGCTTATTTTACTCACTGAACTGCACCTCAATTTATACCATTTGGATCATGTGTTTTTTTCTGGATTTTTGGTTGATATTCCATCTCTATCATTTCAAATATACCTATGATAAAAACGATAGACCCTTTTTTTCTTTGTAAGTGGGAAAACATTTTGCAGGGGGATCAAAAAAATGATTTTCCCCACTGTACTGTATATACAGACAGACACACTCCCACCACTGCTTGCCTGCACAGTTCTCTCTTGACTCATGGATCTCTGAAGTCTTTGGTTATCTCTGCCCTCATCCAGCTCTGCAGCTCTCCTTGGCTCTCCTATGACTCACCCCTCCTCCCTTGCTGGCAAACTCTCACGTGAGTGAGAAAGAGAGCTGTGCATGATGTCATTAGCCTAGGCTAATTACCAGACAAGGAGGAGGAAGTGGGCTGTATAAGGTATGTACTAGCAGAAAAAAAAGTTTTAGATTTAAATTTTTATTAGAGATTTAATAGATTGAAAAATGAAAACAATGACTGAAGTGAAATGGCTTTAATGTGAACCAGGATCCAGCAGTGTCCTACACATCAAATTTTACTCTGCTTAAATCAGATGTTGGGGAAATATTTTTTTCACTATCTACTGAACAACATCCATGGGGGTTGTAAATGCTTTTGCTGAATCTAAAAGGGAATGGGAAAATAGATAGGCAACCCTCTTTTTGGCCTCTCCAGTTCTTGTGTCTCTATACCATTGTACCAATTTGTTGAGATGGCATCTGTGGTTTTAGTAGAATATAGACACCGACTCTGGTAATGTTTTCTCGCTCTAGGGATAAGCCATCACTCTGTTTACATGGCTTCCCATCACTAATACCTCTTACACACGATCATAAAATCGGACAAAAAATAATGCTTTCGGAATGATCGTTTAATAATCCAATCTTTTGTACACAGCTTTTAAGAGCCGATCACGATAGTTCATGCTAAATTATCGGAAGGGACTGTAAAAGACTCACCCGGGACAGAGGCTTTTGGAGGGGACTGCAGGCTAGCCTCTTGCCTACTGGCTATAGGCCCTGGCTTTTAAAGGAACACTGCTCTTTGCGAGGTGTATTCTGGGGGGACCCTTGGAGTAATGTTACTATGGATTCAACTCCATGTCTCCCCAAGACACACAGACTTTGGGACTCTAGGCCTGGGGTCCCTGTTAGGGCCTAGCTGCCCATTACCAATAGGGACTGCTCCACACAGCCAGACTCATAACAGATGCTAACATTATCAGGCCAACCACCTGTCTTCCACACATTGTTAATTGTGCCAATTAACTCACCTGTTGTCTGCTAAGGGATGTGTTTACACTTGTAATATTGTATATTGTACTTTATGAGCGCGATGCCGGAATGAGACCTCCAGTGTCCAGGGGACTAGTTAATTAATCACTCTTTTCGTTCCTCTCAAAACCTCCTGCTCTCTAGCTCCCATGTCACCTCCTCCCATGCTCGCCTCCAGGACTTTTCCAGAGCCTCTCCATTCCTATGGAACTCCTTACCCCAATCTGACCGATTATCTCCTACTCTATTAGCTTTTAGATGATCCCTGAAAACCCTTCTCTTCAGAGAAGCTTATTCTACGCACACCTAACAAATATACTTCCATTTTCTCCATCAGCCCATCCCCCACAGTTATTGCCTTTTGTTTCATTCGACCCTCCCTTCTAGATTGTAAGCTCTAACGAGCAGGGCCCTCCAATTCCTCCTGTATTGAAATGTATTGTAACTGTATTGTCTTCCCTACATTGTAAAGCACTGCGCAAACTGTTGGCGCTATATAAATCCTGTATAATAATTAGCTCAAGTTAATTAAATCACTGTCAGCTATTAGTTGCTAGTGGGAAAGTATTATAGTGTTTGTGTTGGTTGTTCCTTAGATATGTTAATTATATTTCTGTATACAATTTCATCTGCATACGATAATGTAATCAGGCACCTGACCTGGTGGGGTATATATTCTGTGTGAGTTTGTTCAATAGACAGTTCCAGATTTTCAGCTAAAACACGTTATGCCTAGTTCTTGGTTGCAATATGCGGCTATAATATCTAATATCTATGTTTATGACTGTAGGAAGCGGTGTACTGATGGAAGCACTCAAGCACAGTGTGGGGCGGTTCCGTCACAGGGACAAGTACAAAATTTTCGTATAGTATTCATCCAAAAAAAAAAAAAAAAAAAGAGTGATCAAGACTGTGCATGCTTAGGAACGAAAGAATACATTACAATACAATACAATACATCGCTTCCGAAGTTGTATTCTGTTGTACAGGAATTTTTGGAACTGTAGAAACCTCTTTATATTTGATATAAGACTAGCATGCAAAACATAACGAACGATCATCTGATATTCTCATAAGGCTTAAAGAGGAGTCCCAGTCTCCCCAATTATATTTAAAAGTCAGCAGCTACAAATACTGTAGCTGCTCATTTTTAATATAAGGGCACTTACCTGATTAAGGATCCAGCAATGTCGGCACCCCGAGCCGATTCTTCAGTTGCAGGCACCGGGAATCTTAGATAAGGAAAACTGGAAGTGAAGCCTTCTGGCTTCACAGCCAGTTTCCAACTGCACATGCGCGAGTCGCGCTGCACTTTCCAATTGGTCCTGCAGTCTTCTGGGACCTGTGTGTGTCCCAGAAGGCTGCAGGGGGAAGGAGAAATGGCCAGACATCAATGTAGACAGACGAGGGCTGGGCCTGGGGGGTATTTGCTCCCTGGGCCAGTACTGATGAGATATATTGAGCTGGATACTTCATTATTCAGACATTATTAACCACTTAAGCCCCGGAAGATTTTACCCCCTTCCTGACCAGGGGGTATTTTGCTATTCGGCACTGCATGATTTTAACGGACAATTGCGTGGTCGTGCGATGCTGTACCTAAACGAATTTGACGTCCTTTTTTCCCCACAAACAGAGCTTTCTTTTGGTGGTATTTGATCACCTGTGCGATTTTTTGATCATGCGATATAAACAAAAAAAGAGCGACAATTTAGCAAAAATAACAATATTTTTCAAATTTTTTTTTTTTTATGAAATTCCCCCCCCAAAAAAATGTAAAAATCCCAAAAATTTTTTTTTTAATTTTTGGCCAATTTGTTTTCTGCTACCTATGTTTGGTAAAAAAAAAAAAATCACAATAAGCGTATTTTGATTGGTTTGCGCAAAAGTTATTGCGTTTACTAACTACGGGAAAGATTTTTGTCATTTTTGTTGTTTTTTTTTTTTTAACGCGTAATGGCGGCGATCTGCAATTTTTGCGACATTGCGGCGGACAGATCAGACCCTTGACCTACATTTTTGACACTTTTGGGGGTACCAGTGACATTACTACAGTAATCAGTGCTATATATATGCACTGTTACTGTAAAAATGACACTGGGAGCGAAGGGGTTAACTTTATTGGAGAGGGAGGGGTTAAGTGTGTCCCTAGGGGTGTGTTTCTAACTGTCATTGGATGTGGCTAGTGGTGTAATAGCACAGATCAACGGTCCTACATAGCAGGAGTGATCTGTGTTTTTACACAGGGGAGAGTGACAGGCGGCTTTGTTTACATTAGCCGCCTGCCTTTCTCCCTCTCTGCCCGACGATCGCGAGTGACCGGCAGACATCGGGTCCGCCGGTCACACACGCCGGCTTCCTCTGGTATGAGCGGGGGTGGGAGCGCGCCTCCGGCGGCACGCGCTCGCCCCCTATTCGCTCCCAGGCTAGTGACGTACCAGTACGTCACTTTGCCTGGGAGGGGCTGACCGCCGCCGTATATAGTCGAGCGGCGGTCGGCAAGTGGTTAACATATGCTGGGCATTTTCTACAATGCAATTACCTGCTTCTTACCAGACCTGCAATTACAGCATCTGCCAGAAGGAATCCTTCCAGCACCATCTTCCTTTATGACAAGAAAATGTCATGTGACCAAATGCAGAGAGCTGCAAAGTACACTGATGTTGGGAGATGTGAAGGTGTGTCACAATAAATCATGTCCATTGCAAACACCCGCCTTTTATCATAACCACCTATACCTTTACTTGGTACACAGCAATCTGTTGCTATCATGAAAAGGCTTGTTGGTTGCGTTTGTCACTCGGGTCAAAGATTTCCTCTCTAAATCTGCTAAGATTACTTTAGATTAGTGGCATGACACGTGCAGCATTGATCTCACTCGAGTAACATTACTCTTGTCTTACAACAAGGCACATTTGAAGCTTCAATAACTTTTCACTCCTGTAACATGAAAGAATGTGGGGGGGGGGGGGTGGTCAGGGTACACCATAATAAAATTTTGCACTGGACGCTATATGTAGCACCCAGGGCCAATCCTAGGGTCTGTCGTCCCCACATGGGCATGGTCATCTTACTAACTCTGCTTTACAAATGTTTCTATGGCAACGACTGCAGCCTTCCCAGTGCCCATCAATGCAGCCTCACCAGTGCCCATCAGCACAGCCTCACCAGTATCCATTAGCACAGCCTCACCAGTGCCCATCAATGCAGCCTCCCCAGTGCCCATCAGCGCAGCCTCACCAGTGCCCATCAGCACAGCCTCACCAGTGCCCATCAGCACAGCCTCACCAGTATCCATTAGCACAGCCTCACCAGTGCCCATCAATGCAGCCTCCCCAGTGCCCATCAGAGCAGTCTCACCAGTGCCCATCAGTCATCAGTGCAGCCTCACCAGTGCCCCACAGCACAGCCTCACCAGTGCCCATCAGCACAGCCTCACCAGTGCCCCACAGCACAACCTCACCAGTATCCATTAGCACAGCCTCACCATTGCCCATCAATGCAGCCTCCCCAGTGCCCATCAGCGCAGTCTCACCAGTGCCCATCAGTCATCAGTGCAGCCTCACCAGTGCCCCACAGCACAGCCTCACCGGTATCCATTAGCACAGCCTCATCAGTGCCCATAAATGCAGCCTCACTAGTGCCCATCAATGCAGCCTCACCAGTGCCAATCAATGCCCATCAGCACAGCCTTACCAGTGCCCATCAATGCAGCCTTACTAGTTCCCATCAAAGCAGCCTCACCAGTGCCCATCAATGCAGCCTTACTAGTTCCCATAAATGCAGCCTCACTAGTTCCCATCAATGTCCATAAATGCAGCCTCACTGGTGCCCATCAGCACAGCCTGACCAGTGCCCATAAATGCAGCAACCCCACTGCCTATTAGTGCAGCCTGACAAGTGCAGGGGATCAGAGAGAGGAAAGGAAGAGGAGAGCAAGCTAGATTACACAGAGCGTGAATCGCCCGCTGTGACAGATTTGATTTAAATCGCCCGTTGTTCCTTGCACTCGCAATCACACAAAGTCCCGCCTCCTGGATCAGCTTTTATGATAGACGTCACACATCCCAGCATTGGACCAGTGTGCGGTCTATCAAAGGAGCCGATCCAGAAGGCAGAACTTTGTGTGACTGTCTGCGGGCGCCCGGCAACCCGATTCAAAGCTGTCGCAGTAGGCGACGTCGGCCGCCCCCCCCCCCCAATGTGTTGCACCTGGGGTGAACCGCCCCCAGTTGGTATGCTACTGGCTTCTGCATCCCCCCCTACCTCAGCTCGCGGCACCCACCCAGGATCGGCCCTGGTAGCACCCTTGTCTTAAACTAAGTTTAGCTGTGCTAAGTGATAACTAGCCTGGCTGATTTGTAGTGTTTTCTCCTAAGCCTCGTTTAGCTGTGCTTTCTCCCTTTTGTAGGTGGCACTGCTACCTTTGGCATTAGTATGATGAGCTACAGTGAAGCTGGGTTATGAATATGCATGCTTTTTATTTTATTTATTATGCTTATATTTTGCGATTCGGCACTGCGTTACTTTAACGGATAATTGTGCGGTTGTGCGACACTGCACCCAAATAAAATTGATGTCCTTTGATGAGCTTTCTTTTGGTGGTATTTGATCACCTGTGCGATTTTTATTTTTTGCGCTATAAACAAAAAAAGAGCGACAATTCTGAAAACAAATATATAAAATTTTTCACATTCTGCTATATAACATTCTCAAAAAAAAAAAAAAAAAAAAAATCAAAATTTTTTAACATTTTAGGCCAATTTGTTTTCTACATATTTTTGGTAAAAACAATTTACAATAAGCGTATTTTGATTGGTTTGCACCAAAAGGTATCGTGTCTACTAACTATGGGAAAGATTTATGGCATTTTTTTATTTTTTTTTTTACTAGTAATGGTGGCAATCTGCAATTTTTGCGGCGGACAGATCGGACCCCTAACTGACTTTTTTGACACTTTTGGGGGTGACCAGTGACATTACTACAGTAATCAGTGCTAAAAATATGCATTGTTACTGTAATAATGACACTGGCAGGGAAGGGGTTAACATTGTGGGTGATCAAGGAGTTAAATGTGAGCCTAGGGGAGTGATTCTAACTGTGGGGGGGGGGCGTGGTTTGTGAAATGATCATAGAGACCTGTGATCCTATATAGAAGGATCACAGGGGCTCTGATCATTCCAGGGAGAAGGACGGTCAGCTGTGTTTACAACAGCTGACCGTTCTTCTCTCTCAGCGGGGAACTATCACGGGTGGGGGCGGGAGCACACCGCCGGCAGCGCGCGCCTGATGTAGGTCTACGTCGGTTCGCGCAGGAGAGCCACCCTGTTGCAGTAAAAAGGCGGCGGGTGGTCGGGGAAGTGGTTAATTTGCAGGGATTTCCTCTCGCTTCCTGTTTGGCTATGGGACAGCAAATTAAGGGAAATCTCCCAATGGGACACAAATTATGAAAATAAAAAATGTGACATAGGTTATAACCCTCCCTTGCTCTATCCAAAATGAAAAAAAAAAAAAGTTTTACCTATAGTTCTACTTTAAGAATCTAGATGAAGGATAGCTTTATATTTCACAAGTTCTAAAAAAAGACTCTGATGATGATGGTGATGAACTAAAGACCATATAATCTTCAGCTTTTTATAAGAACACAGATGAAGAGAACTTTATATAACAAGTCCTAGAACTATAAGCAATCACTGAGGATGATGAACTATAAAACATGTAATCTCCAGATTTTTACTGGAACGTATATGAAGAGCTTTATATCTCACAAGTTCCAGATATATAACCAGACACTGTTGATGAAGAACTAAAGAACATATGATCTCCAGGATTATAAAAGAATCTAAATGAAGGAAAGCTTTATATCTCACAAGTTTTATGAATGCTGCTGCCAGACTCATCCACCTTACCAATCGCTCAGTGTCCGCTGCTCCTCTCTGTCAAGCCCTCCACTGGCTTCCACTCACCCAACTAATTAAATTCAAAATACTAACAACATCTTACAAAGCCATCCACAGCTTAGCCCCCAGCTACATCACCAGCCTCGTCTCAAAATACCAACCTAATTTCTCTCTTCGTTCCTCTCAAAACCTCCTGCTCTCTAGCTCCCTCGTCACCTCCTCCCATGCTCACCTCCAGGACTTTACCAGAGCCTCTCCAATCCTATGGAACTCCTTACCCTTATCTGTCCGATTATCTCCTACTCTATTAGCTTTTAGGCAATCTCTGAAACCCTCCTTTTCAGAGAAGCCTATCCTACCCACACCTAACAAATGTACCTCCATTTTATCCATCAACCCATCCCCCACGGTTATTGCCTTTTGTTTCACTTACCCTCCCTTCTAGATTGTAAGCTCTAATGAGCAGGGCCCTCTAGTTCCTCCTGTTTTGAACTGTATTGTAACCGTATTGTCTTACCTCACATTGTAAAGCGCTGCGCAAACTGTTGGCGCTATATAAATCCTGTATAATAATAATCTTGGCTCTGATGATGAAGAACTATACCGTAGAACAAATGATCTCCTGATTTATATAAGAGTCCATGTAAAGAAGAACTTTATATCCCACAAGCTCTAAAACTGTAACTAAGCTCTGATGATTATGAAGAACTACATAGCATACGTATGATCTCCAGATTTATATAGGAACCTAGATCAGGATTTCTCAACCAGGGTTCCATGGTACCCTAGGGTTCCTACAGAGATTGCTAGGGGTTCCTTGAGCATTGAGCAATTTCTGCCTTTCAGATAAGTTCCCACTGACACCATTGATATTTTTAGCTTTCTGTAAAGGGGTTATTTTTCCCAATGTCCACAAGTGTAAGGAGCATTCTTCCCACTGAATATAACACTAACGTATCATGAGTTGTAGATATAGTCATTTTTAGCAAGGCCAGAGTTATTTCAAGGGTTTCTCTGTGTTTAAAAGGTTGAGAAAGGCTGGCATAGATGAAGGAGAGCTTTATAGCTCACAAGTTCTTGAGATATAACCAGGCTCTAAAGGTGAAGAACTATAGAACATATGATCTCCAGATTTATATAAGAACTTAGATAAAGGAGAGCTTTGTATCTCACAAGTTCTTGAACTATAACCAGTGCACTTACTCCGGTTTCATCTGCGATAGGGTGGTGGTGATAAGGCTTCCCCAGTCTCCTCCTTGCAGATAGAACTCACTAAATCCCAGTCTCAGCATCAGCTTGTAGAAGATTCGTGCCGCACCAATGGCGTTAAAACCTGCACAAGGAAATTTAGGATATAAAGTTGTGCTCTCCTGCAACTAATACATTGTAAGCGGAACCCCCAATCACCCTCTACCATTTTATTTAGCAACAAGCTCTAGATAGCTGCACAGATTTGATATCTGGATCAGTCCATTGCCTCAATTTACAATTCCCGATAACAAATTCCCGATAACAAAGACCTCATCTTTACCCAGAGAAGGAACTCACCCTTTTTATGTGGTGCCTCTGAAAAGCCATATCCAGGAATAGAGGGACAGATCACCTCAAATGTGAAGCTGGGGTCCAAGCCATGCTTTCCTGGCTCAGTCAGAAGTGGAATAATCCGATAGAATTCATAAAATGAACCAGGCCAGCCATGAACCATCAGTAAAGGGATGGCTTTCTGTCCAGCGGGGAGGTTTGGAGGCTTGACATGGATGAAATGAATGTTCAGTCCTGCAGGGGACATAAAACTGCATTAAACAGAGGTGCAACCAGGGAAAATAATTTTTGAAAACACTAGAGCATGAGGTCACCGGAATCCCTAAACGCAGACTTAGCCTATTTGTGCACTTTATTATTTATCATCTGTGTAAATTTTTGATTTAAGTAAAAGATTTACCTTCATTTTTGCAATGAGTTGCAAATTCTGAGCTCCATCATGTGATGTACAGTAAAGGCAAGGATGACATTGTCTAAGGATAGCAGGAGCATTGTGGGTGGTTTCCATTATTAGAATCAATTGCTTTCTTTTAACAGAGAGGAAACCTATTTCTACACTGTTTCTAACAAAGGGGTTGATTTACTAAAGGCAAACGCACTGCGCACTGCTGCAGTCGCTGTAGATATGAGGGGAAGATCTGATATGAGGGGAAGATCTGCTGATTTCCATCATCCAAACATGCGCAAGTAAAAATGCAGTTTTTTTATTGTCCTTGCATGTTCCCCTCAGATCTACAGCGAATGCACTTCCAAGTGCACTTGCAGTGCACAGTGGATTTGCCTTTAGTAAATAAACCCCATAGTTACATAGATAGTGAGGTTGAAAAAAAAAAATACACCAGTCTATCCAGTTCAACCTCTGTTGAGTGTGTGCATAAGTGTTATATCAATAGTACATTGTATACCCCTGTATGTTGTGGTCATTAAGGTGGCCATCTAATAGTTTTTTAAACTATTGATGATCCCCGCTGACACCACTGCTTGTGGAAGAGAACTCCACATCCTTACCGCTCTGACGATATAGAACCCTTTACACAATTTGAGGTTAAACTGCGTTTCTTCGGAATTTTAGCGAATGGCTGTGATTCCTTTTTTTCCTTTTGCTGAATAGTTTGTTCCCTATGCTAGGGTCACCAGTACAGTATTTGTACATTGATATCATATCCCCTCTCAAGGACCGGTGCACAGAACTAGACAGCATACTCAAGATGTGGCTGGGCCAGAGTTTTGTAGAGTGGGAGAATCCTAGTTTTATCTCTGGAGTGAATCCCCTTTTTAATACATGCCAATTTTCTGTTGGCTTTGCTTGCAGCAGCTTGACATTGCATGCCATTGCTGAGCTTGTCGTCTACTAGGACCCCCAGGTCCTTTTCCATCTTCGATTCCCCCAAAGGCTCTCCCCCTAGTGAGTAAATTGCGTTCATATTTCTGGCACCCAAATGCATTACCTTACATTTTCCAACATTAAACCTCATTTGCCATGTCGATGCCCACCCCATTATTTTGTTCAGGTCTTCTTGTAAGGTTTCCACATTCTGTGTAGATGTGATACCTTGGAGGTCCAACTCCTTAATTTTGCTCCTAAGTTCCTGAAAATGTTTTTTAGGACTCTCCATCTCGCTCTAAGTTTGTCATTGGTACCCACGTGTACCATGACAGCTGGGTCCTCCCCAGCCCCACCCAATAATTTGTCCACCAGACCTGTGATGTGCCAAATCCAAGTGCCTGGTAAACAACAAACAATTTACTTACAAATGGACATATCACCCAACAAGTGTTACAGAGCGAATAAGCCCAAGGAGCCGTAACCATAGAATAAGTAATCTCTCCACCAGGAGGGGGGCAACGCAGGAAAGGTGGGGGGTAAGGCGCAAAAAGGAATAGGCAAGCACAGTATAGGTCCTTCTTTATTAACTCCTACGTATTAACCTTTTTTTAGTGAGCCCATGGCTCTTCCATTTATATTTCACAAAAGGTAGAAGACTTCATATTTTCTGCCGCATTTCTAATTTCTTTTTCTCACATTATTAGAAGAATATGTCCTCGAATATTAAAAAATAATAACACACCTTCAATGTTGGTGGTGTAGTGGGGGTATCTGTTAATAATTTCCACCTGCTTGCCCCAATCAAACTTATTCCTCCAGTAGGAGACCACCTTCTTCAATGTTTCGCTATTCATCCCATAATGGAACTGGGAGTCCTCCAAAGGCGAGAAGTAGCGGGTGCGATCCAGACGATCATGAAAGTCCTGGAATAAGAAAATAACAAATACATCTATATTTACATACCACCCAACTTTTTGAGATGGGAATGAGGGACACCTATTAACAAAAGTATGTAGGCATAGGACACACCCTCTGCCACACCCCCTTAAAAGGATAATTATACACAAAAATATTTAGTCAAACCCACAAGTGCTTTTTTTACCACTACTATTCCTTTAGATTGGCTTTTGACATTTACAAATGCAGCAATTTAGAAATTGGGTGAAAGGATTAACACTGGAAAGATAAACACTGGAACACTTGAAAGAAAAAGAGTTCATTTTGTTTACAACTATATACAGGTTTTTTTTTTTTTCACAGAGAATAGATGCAGGAACTCTCCCGTTTCGAATCACCTCTTGTCTTTGCCTCCTACCCACCTTTAAGCACCGTTCCTTGGTTCCACCCCACTACCCACTGTCAGGTCACCTGTGGCCAGGTGACGACTGCACCCTGTTGGAGGCAGGGGTGCACTGCAAGGTAGTGAACCCAGTAGCTGACTGCTGCGGATGGACAAAAACGTGAGCCCAAGATTCCCCAGGACGCGGAGTCTAAGACCCAGCAGGTGTTCACCAGAGCCTCTAGTGGTGAGGATAAACATGGCTGCAGCTGGGCCCAGGTCACGGCCCCTGGGTTCCCCCGGGTCACGCTCTGTAGGGAAAGAGGGGAAGCAGCCACTCAGGGTACAATGGATAGTGAAGAGACAAGAACTCACTGCTCAAGGTGGTGCAATTGCCCGATGACTCACACCAGTGCATGCCCCGGCTCGCCTCTGTGGAAACTTGATAAAGGAAAAGGAATTGGCAGCACTCCAGGTTGAGTCAAAATCCAGATTTATTGATTGGACATCCAAATAGGACAATCGTGACAAGGTAGACGCGTTTCACACACTGACTGTGTACTTAATCATTAATCAATGATTAAGCACACAGTCAGTGTGTGAAACGCATCTACCTTGTCACGATTGTCATATTTGGATGTCCAGTCAATAAATCTGGATTTTGACTCAACCTGGAGTTCTGCCAATTCCTTTTCCTGTACAATGGATAGTGATGGGCATGCCGAGGTCGGGACAACAGGCAGACGAGGGTAACCAAGGAACACGCCAAAGGTCAGGGTATCAGGCAAACAGGAGTAGCCAGAGACAAGCCAAAGTCAGTACACAGAAAGGTAGATAAAGCACACGGCAGACAGGAACAGAACTAACAAACACTGTTGAACAGCAAAGCAGACCTGCATTGTACTGGTTAATATAGGCTTCCTGAAATGGCCTGGCTTGGAGCCAAACAGGGAGGAGAGATGATAAAAAGCAGCCAGAAGTAGAGTCTGGCCTCTAATGCAGACAAGGAGGAAGAGGTAAGCTGCAGACACTATTGTATGTCCATAACCAAACCCCCCCCGTTACGAGGCCTCCCACTACCCTGCCTGGGCCCGGGTTTAGAGGGAAACTTCAGATGAAACCTTTAAACAGACGAGGTGCAAAGACCTCTGATGCAGGGACCCAAGACCTCTCCTCAGGACCAAAGCCTTTCCAATGAACAAGGTACTGATTCCCGCCTCTACAGAGTCGGGAATCCAGAACTTGACTGACCTTGTATTCCTGATTATCCTCAGAGACTGGTGCCATGGTAGAGAGGACGAGAGAACTTATTGAGGACTTAAGGCTTCAGAAGGGAAACATGGAAGGAGTTAGCGATTCTGAGGCTTTTGGGGATCTGAAGTTTGAAACAAACCGGATTCAGTTTAGAAGTTATAGTGTATGGACCAATGAATCTTGGAGCAAACTTCAGGGAAGGCACTCAAAGCTTGAGGTTCCTGGTGGAGAGGCAAACTTTGTCCCCTGGCTGAAGAGAAGGCGGTTTACGCCTGCGGCGGTAAATGCCCGGAAGGGAATCATGAACGTCACTCCAGATAGAATTAAAGGACTCCTGAGCTGAAGCCAAAGCTGGGATATCCGGAGAACAGGTCATGGGAAGCGGAAGTTGGGACGATCGACTCAGGTTCAGGAGTGGACTCCTTGTCCAAAGTGTCAAAGGACCTTGAAAGTGCATCAGCCCGACCGTTGCAGGAACAAGGTTTGTACGGAATTGTGAAATTAAAAACGGGAAAAGAAGAGACTCCACCTGGCCTGTCTGGGATTCAAACGTTTAGCATTCTGTAGGTACTGTAAATTCTTGTGATCCGTGAAGATCGTTATGGGGTGAGGAGAACCCTCCAAAAGATAAACGCCACTCTTCTAGCGCCAATTTGATAGCGAGAAGTTTCCGGTCGCCGATTGCATAATTTCTCTCTGCCGGAGAATTTTTTTTGGAAAAGAACGCACATGGTTGACGTTTCTTCTCAAAGAGTTGAAGAAGAACAGCTCCCACCCACACTGAAGAAGCATCCACTTCAATAAAGAATGCATCCCCAGGATTAGGTCTCCTCAACAGAGGTTCAGAAACAAAGGCCTGTTTCAGATTGTGAAACGCAGCGACAGCTTCGGGGGGCCAGACTTTGGCATTAGCACCCTTCTTGGTCAAAGCGATAATAGGCTAGGCGCGGCAATGGAAGAATAATTCCTTATGAACTGTCTATAATAATTTGTGAAGCCAAGAAATCGCTGTGTGGCCTTAAGGCTAGCAGGAAGAGGCCAGTTGGTAATGGCTAAGACCTTCCCAGGATCCATACGAAGGCCTAAACAAAGCATCCTAGAAATAGGACCTCAGAACATTTAAAGGAACATTTCTCCAGCTTGGCATAGAGATTATTCTCTCTAAGGCGCTGGAGTACAGTGCGGACATGGTTTCTGTGGACATGTAGATTTTCCAAAAAGATAAGAATGTCATCCAGATGGATGACAACAAATTGGTACAGCAGGTCCCTGAAGATTTCATTGACAAAGTTTTGAAACACAGCTGGGGCATTACACAGCCCAAAAGGCATGACCAGGTATTCGTAGTGACCGTCTCGGGTGTTAAACGCAGTCTTCCATTTATCACCTTCTCGAATTCGAATGAGTTTGCACGCCCTGTAATGGTGTCGTGCGCTGGGACACCATGTTGTCATCATGGGCATCCATGTTGTCCAGTGACACAGGCGATCATTTCCTTTAAAGCTGTAGCCAGCAGATGTGTACTCAGAGATTTTCCTTCCCCCTCTCTTTCCCTCGAGCTAAATTGGCCCCCCACCTTATCCTAATCAGTATGCAAGCTTCAAAGAAGCCTTATCTTAACAGACCCTGGCAGATGTCGGGGCATAAAGGAAGCAAACCTTGTCTCAGCAGGCTGGGTTGTAAATTCCACAAGCCCAGTTGTTAATTAAAATGTAACACCTACATGCAACAATTTATACCCAATTTATAAATGCAGATAGGAACATAACATATTAACAAAAAGTATATATTTGAATGCCAAATAAAATACCGATCAAATTAAGATCAAACATGATCACGTTCACTCCTAGGGAAGACAAGCTAGCGGTCAGATGCCTTACGGGTCAGAGGTTATTACGAGATAACCTGTGTTTGGTGTCCATGGATGTGAAATTCTATGCCGTACAATAAAATATCAGTTTCAAGAGTGTAACCATTACATATTTCGAGATATGAATTCTGTTTTAAATCTGACTAAGCGGGAGGTTCTTTGCCAGGGTCTGAGCCTAGGGCCGCCCAGGGCCACTGTGTTTATTGGTCAAGGATCTCTGGTGACACCCCCTGCGGTCTCAGAGAAAAGGCAAGAAGCAGATGTTTTTGTGCAGTTCTCATTCTACCATCAAAGCAGAAACCTCAAGCTGGAGGACCGATCACACATGTTCAGCTTCTGAAACTAAGATAATACCAGGACTTTTGAATGAAAGTATTTCAATTTCTAATTCTTTATCTATTCTTCTAAATTGTCTCTATTTCTTTGTAACCCATTTTTCTGTAAATATTTTTATTTGCACCAATTTTAACCTTTTTTATAATTAAAACTTATTTTGAAAAGTGTTAACTTTGTCTCCAAGCTCTTAACACAAGCTAACCAAAAAACCGGCCTCTTGGAAGAGCGCTACTGTATAGGATAAACCCTCTGAACATTCCTGTCTGAGGTGACAGTGTATGTTACAGATGATTCTAAAGTCATAATTGGTATTTCAAAAATTACGAGCGTCCGCTGGGCTCATTCTAACGTAGCGGTGGTGGCAGAGAAAGGGTTAATTGCTTAATTAGCCCAGTGACAATCGCTTTCAGCCTGCTGGCATCTAGATTGTGGTCCCGTAAACTGGACAATCTGTGTGACGGGTGCAGCTGAGAGTGGCATTGTTACGCAAGTGACGGCAGGGTGTGAGATTGCCTGGTCTTTGGTCACGAGTTGGATGAGAAGGCCAGGGGTCTGATACCCGCCACCGTCACACGCCCCTCTAAGATCCAACTTGGTGAAAATGGAGGCATCCTTCAAACTATCGAATAGTTCAAATATTAAGGGTAACGGGTATTGGTTCTTAATAGTAACAGCGTTTAAACCTCGATAATCAATGCAGGGTCTCAAGGTACAATCCTTCTTGGCGACAAAAAAGAACCCTGCTCCTGCAGGCGAAGAGGATTTCCGGATGAAACCTTTCTCAATATTCTCTGCGACATACTCAGACATGGCCTGGGTCTCAGGGATGGACTATGGGTAGGTACGACCCCCGGGCAGAGTTGGTCGGGGAACAAGGTCAATGGCACAGTCAAAAGACCTATAGGGAGGAAGCACTTCAGCTGATTTCTTGCAGAACACATCTCGGTAATCGCTGTATGCAGCGGGAAGGTCAGAAGATACCGATGTGGTAGCAACCGGAAGTCTCTCCTTTGAGGTCACCTTGGAAAGACATGACGAGAAACATGAGGGGCCCCAAGCCAGGATCTGCCCAGAGACCCAGTCCACATGGGGAGAGTGGAGCTGTAGCCAAGGAAGGCCCAATACAATGGGGGTAGAGGCTTTGGGTAGGATGAGAAAGGATATCCACTCCTGGTGGAGAATCCCTACCGACATCCTAATAGGTAGTGTCTGGAAGCGAATAGGGCCCCCTGGAAGAACAGTGCCATCAATAGCCGAGACTACCAACGGCGTAGCAAGGGGTGAAAGGGTGAGCTTCATAGAAGAAGCAGTTCTCCAGTCCATAAAGTTTCCGGCAGCCCCGAATCCAGATATGCAAGGGTCGATTGGGGAGAAGTGCTTACATGAAGGGACACCGGAAGAAGAAGATGGGAAGGTGATGTTTCTGGGTCCAATACTCCACCTTCCAAATGTATTAGACCCGGGCGTTTCCCGGACGAAGCGAGCAGGAGTCATGAAAATGGCCCTTGCCTCCACAATAGAGGCACAAGCCCAAAGTCCTGCGCCTAGCACTTTCCTCGGGGGTTAGTCTGGTCCAGCCCAGCTGCATGGGTTCCTCAGCAGGCAGAGGATGCTCCACGGGACGAAGTGAGGGAGCTCAGACTGGCTAGGACCTAGGGAGTGTTGGCGTCTTTTTTCTATGGACCTCTCCTGAAAATGAATATGGATCTGGTTGCATAAGGAGATGACATCGTCCAGACCGACGGGGATGGTTCTTCCTGCTAATTCGTCCTTCACTCGGTCAGAGTGACCCTGCAAAAAGGTAGCGACCAGGGCCTCATTGTTCCAGCTCAACTCAGCCGAGAGGATACGGAACTGAAGAGCATATAGTCCCCACTGAACGGGATGCTTGGCGGAGATGTAAAAGAGCACTTGCCGCTGAAGAGACCCGAACCGGCTCCTCGAAGAGGTTACGAAAGAGCTTCAGGAAGTCGGACAGGTTGGAGACTACCGGATCATTCCTCTCCCATAGGGGGGCAGCCCAGGGAGAGCTTCACCGGAAAGGAGGGAAATAATATTGGCTACCTTTGCCCGATCAGACCAGTTTGGCGGCTGAAGCTCAAAATGGATGGTGCATTGACTAAGAAACCCCCTGCAGGCCTTGGAGTCTCCAGAAAAGCAGATTGGAGGAGGTAGTTCAGCGAATGCGAATCTGACTGGCGCGACAGGCCCAGCCACTGGTTGCTCTTGGGGTTGCGGATTAAGGGTTCCCAACGAGGTCTGAAGCTGTTCAAAGCTCCTGTAGGAATCGCATCACCTGAGTCTGATTCACTTCCTGCGCCTCGAGTTTGCAAACTAAGCCCTGTAATGGATGGTCTGGAGGGTGCAACACGTCGACCGCATTCATGGCTGTTCAAACTGTTAGGTCACCTGTGGCCAGGTGACGACTGCACCCTGTTGGAGGCAGGGGTGCACTACAAGGTAGTGAACCCAGTAGCTGACTGCTGCGGATGGACAGAAACATGAGCCCAAGATTCCCCAGGACGCGGAGTCTAAGACCCAGCGGGTGTTCACCAGAGCCTCTAGTGGTGAGGATGGACTTGGCTGCAGCTGGGCCCAGGTCACGGTCCCTGGAGTCCCCCGGGTCACGCTCCGTAGGGAAAGAGGGGAAGCAGCCACTCAGGACAGAATGGATAGTGATGGGTAAGCCGAGGTCGGGACAACAGGCAGAGGAGGGTAACCAAGGAACAGGCCAAAAAGGTCAGGGTAACAGGCAAACAGGAGTAGCCAGAGACAAGCCAAAGTCGGTACACAGAAAGGTAGATAAAGCACACGGCAGACAGAAACAGAACCAACAAACACTTTTGAACAGCAAAGCAGACCTGCATTGTACTGGTTAATATAGGCTTCCTGGAATGGCCTGGGGTGGAGCCAAACAGGGAGGAGAGATGATAAAAAGCAGCCAGAAGTAGAGTCTGGCCTCTAATGCAGACAAGAAGGAAAAGGTAAGCTGCAGACACTATTGCATGTCCATGACACCCACCTCTCAGTATTGCCCCTTTTTAGAGAATACAGAACCAAGTACCATTATGTGGTGCTAAGTAATTTGTATGAAATTGTGAATAACAACAAGAAATAACATAAAATAGATCCCCTGTAGCCAGTAACAATAGACCCCTATCCACAACAATAGACTCCCGAAGCAACAATAGACTTCCAACAGCAAGCATCAGTAGGCTCTCCAGCAGCCAGCAACCAAAGACCCCTCCCTCAACAGTAGATCCCTTTCAGCAACAATTTTCTCCTAGCAACAATAGATCCCCCACTAGCAACAATAGACCCCCCCAAAACATAGATCCCCTCCAGCAAAAGTAGATTCCCCAGAAGCCGGTATCAATAGACCCTCCAGCACTCCCCAGCACCCCTTGTCATTACATACATTCAATGCTTGAGGTGTCTGCGTTCCCACTTTTAAAAAAAGCCCTGACTATATACACATCAGACCAAAATGAGGGACAAATGAGGAGCAAAGAGGGACAGAGGGACTTTTTTCCCAAATCAGGGACAGTCCCTGGAAATCAGGGACACTTGGGAGCTATGTGTATTCATGCAATTCAATTTTTTTTACATGAAATCTGTCTCACCTCCCTGAGATTCTCCTAGCTAAATCTGAACTCCGTACTTACTCTCCAGCCCTATAATACTTAGATTTCATATTATGATCAGTTCCAGGGACACTTTGTTTTTAAGCCTTGGCTAGATTTCCAGCATTAAGAGTTTAATAGGATAGTGGTACACTGCCGTATCAGAGCACCCTCTAATAGGCTGGATTTTCTATTATAATGGATTCCTCGGCACCAGGTTTCCAACCATTGGAAACCTGTCTATAAACAACAACCCATGATTACATGCTTGCTTTATGTATTCAAAAGAGCACGCTGATTGTCAGATGTTTCCTCTCTCTCTGTACCTTAGGCTCCATTCACACTTGTACGACTTGTTATGCAACTTTGGACATTAAAGTGGCATGACAAGTCATTCCCCATGTTATCCAGTGATAACTATTCATGTATGCACGACTTAAAGTTGCAGCAACTTCAAAGTAGTCTATGCACTACTTTGGTCCAACCTTCATGCAACTTGAGGGCCATAGACTTCAGTATTAACCCTCATGAAAGTCATACAATGCAACTTGTGTGCAAAAGTTGTCCATTATCACTGGTCAAAGCCAAAGTCGTATCCAAATTGCACCCATCTAAAAGTTACGTCAAAGTTGCACTCCAAAGTCGGCGCAACTTTGGAGCCCCACAAGTGTGAATGGAGCCTTGCAGTAAATAGTTTGCCCAGAATGTTTGGACTCAACATTTAATCCAGAGCCATTTTTGTGTTTTTACACACAAGTTAAAAAAAATCATTTTAGCCCTGAAGATTACTTAATACACCCAAAACATTATATATTGTGTGAAAACACCCTGCAGAATAAAAGGATGGTAGTTCCAATTTTTTTATGTCTAAAAATATTAGCGCAACAGTTTACCGAGAGCAAATTCTTATTAAAAAATACACTACAGTTAGCTTTAGGGCACACAAACGCAATATATTACTCCAATATTTGGTAAAATATAAAAGATGAGGTTGCACTGAGTAAATGGATACATAACATGTCAAGCCTAAATTTTCCATAGGTGATGCTTTAAAAGCCCCTACAGGTAATTGGTTTAGAGGTAACCATGAATAATAGGTCTACACATTAATAGGTGTCCAAATATCCGCGTTAAAATAGGATTTTACGGTGAGCACAAAAACCCTACTTATCCATTGAGGGACAAAGCTGTAGTCATGTACTGTTGGGACATCCAAAACCAGTCCAACCAGCCCAACTCCAAGAGCTGCCTCAGGGATAGTGTCAAAATCTGACACCAAATGAGGCCAAACCCCCTGCCTGATAGGGGAACCTGTCAACATGACCAGAAGGAGAACATGGAGAATCAACCTTCTGCCCAGCGTCAAGTAGATTAAAGTATTGACTCAACACAGGAGGGAGCGCCAACCAAAGAGGTGGAGCAATACGAATTTACTGTTGGAAAAGGACAAAGCCAGCATGGTTAACAACGTAGAAATCAAAGAAAAAAAAGGTAGAAGAAGCTTGTAAGACTTTTCTCTTGCAAAGCTGAAGAAAAAAATACATCCATCTGTCTAGGACACTAGCAACTAACTGAGGCATGCTGGGTAGAGAAGGGGTTATCCTGGGCTGGCCTACATATTGTTTGTTTGCCAGTGTCCAATTCTTTTCTTGGAGTCCATTGAAGGACACATGAAGCCATACACTATTGGGATATGCTGCCACCTACAGGAGAATTTCACGCTGCGAAACAAAAAATCTGTAGGCCAGCCTGTGACGGACCGCTTGGCACCCAGCCTGGGTGCCTCCACCAATATACAGCGACCTCCACTCTGGAACCAGGAACCAAGTTTTTTAGCTCAGCATTGCACACAAAAACTAGACGACACTAGCTTAGGTGCAAACTGGAACTGACTTTATTGTAAATTCACATTCACATTGTCAGGGTTCAGCAGCAGCTAGGGAGACCAGACACATGTAGCTACACATCAAAACGGAGACCAAACAATATAGATAACCTTAAAGTGAGATTTATTACAGTGAACCACATAAACAAGCATACACAGCAATAGTGAACAAAGGAAATGCCAGCAAACAAAACCCAACCCCAAAGACAAATAACTAAAAGAACCAACTATCTACAAGTATATACAATATAAGGGACAAGGGTAACAGGGAAGCAAGGAAGAGGGCAGGCAAGACTGGATACAAGGCAGAGAGCAGGAACAAGGCAAAGGGGGTACAGGATGAATCAGGATCACACACACTCGGTTTAGGCAGCAAGGAGGCAATCAAAATAGTGACGTGCCTGGGAAAGGGAGGAGCAGCTTTAAATAGCCACCTGGCAGCTGAACACAGTTTAAGTGATCATAGAAGCCTGCTGGCTTCTGAGAGACACCTGCTGGTGGACACTGGAAGTGCAGCATTCAGCCCAGGGCAACACAGTGCCACCAGCAGGGGAACTCAGTCCTTACACACATATACCACACAAAATAAGGTAAGAGTTTGATCACATTATCCTAAACGATGCAAACTGTAAACAGTAATATTGTCAGCATATCTAAGGAACAGCCAAAAGCTAACAGTGATATAATTAACAGTTAACATAAACAGTAAGCTAATTAAACAGTAAGCACATTTCCACTTAGTAACCTAGACAAGCCTAGGTGTCCGTGCCCACCCAAGCAGTTCGGCACCAGTATTCAAGGAGACCCAGGGCTGTCCAAATCTCATTAACCAGCGTTCTTTTCACATACCTCTTCTCACTGACTTTCAAGTTGGCAGAGACCATCCTGGCTTCCTTGACTTAAATGTGAAAATTTCATTATGCATTCTATAACAGGACATCTTCCTGTATTCTTATAGCTCCCTCAGATACCAGGGTCTATTGTCAGAAGGCAAGAGGATTCCATGCAGTGCCCTCAAAAAGGCCCAGTCCTGGTTGGGTCTGTCACACAGTCCAAGATCACACCTTCTCTGCCCAACATTCCTCACTTTGTAGCAAGCGGTACCAAGAACATATTCATAAGCACAGAATGGTGGCACCTATGTTCCTCAATAGACTCCAAGAAAAAGGAATTTACAGTGAGTACAAAAATCATACCTCTTCCTCATTCCTTGAGGGACACAGGTAGTCATTTACTGCCGGGACATCCAAAAAGCAGTCCAACTGAGAGGATACTGGGGACTGCCTGCAGCCCAAGAGCTGCCTGAAAATTTAGCATCCGAAACTGACACCAGAAGAAGATGAACCCCTGGCCTGCCTGATAGGGGAACCTGCAAAGATTATTAGGAGGATGATACGGAATGGAGAATCAACCTGATGCTCAACACCAAGGAAAATATTTGGTCACCAACCAAGATGAATAGCTCAACTCAGAAGGAATCACTAACCAAAGCCCAAGCAAAAAGCTGGGCAACATGAACCCACCAAGAGGTGGAGCAATAAAAATTTCCCTGCAGAGATTGACAAAAACTAATTAAGCCCCAGAAGATTTTACCCCCTTCCTGACCAGGGCCTATTTTGCGATTCGGCACTGCGTGACTTTAACGGAAAATTGCGCGGTCGTGCGACGTTGTACCTAAACAAATTTTTTTGCCCACAAACATAGCTTTCTTTTGGTGGTATTTGATCACCTGTGCGATTTTTTGATCATGCGCTATAAACAAAAAAAGTGTGTCAATTTTGCGAAAATAACAATATTTTTCCCATTTTTTATATGAAAATTCCCAAAAAAAAAATAAATGTAAAAATCTAAATTTTTTAACATTTTAGGCCAATTTGTTTTATGCTACATATGTTTGGTAAAAAAAAAAAAAAAAATTCGCAAAAAGCGTATTTTGATTGGTTTGCGCAAAAGTTATTGCGTTCACTAACTAAGGGAAAGATTTTTGTCATTTTTGTTGTTTTTTTTTTTAACGCGTAATGGCGGCAATCTGTGATTTTTTTTGCGGTACTGCGACATTGCGGCGTACAGATTGGACCCTTGACTGACATTTTTGACACTTTTGGGGGTACCAGTGACATTACTGCAGTAATCAGTGCTATACATATGCACGGTTACTGTAAAATGACACTGGCAGTGAAGGGGTTAACTTTTTTGAGAGGGAGGGGTTATGTGTGTCCCTAGGGGCGTGATTCTAACTGTGATTGGCTGTGGCTTGAGGTGTAGGAACAGTGATCAACGGTCCTACATAGTAGAACCGTATGATCACCATTCTTACACAGGGGAGAATGACGACAGGCGGCTTGTTTACATTAGCCGCCTGCCTTTCTCCTGCTGTAACGGACGATCGCGAGTGACAGGCGGACATCGGGTCCGCCGGGCACACGCGCAGGGGGGGTCCGTGACCGCGCGGGAGCGCGCACTCGCTCCCTAGACCCTCACAGGCTAGCGACGTAGCCCTACCTCGCTTTGCCTGTGAGGGGCTGACTGCCGACGTAAATAGTCGTGCGGCGGTCGGCAAGCGGTTAACATAACAATGAAGAAATCAAAGAAGGAAGATAAGCAACAACTGGATTTTTTGAGTGCAGCAGAAGAAAAAAAGTCCATCAATCTAGGACACCAGCAACAAACTGAGACATGCTGGGTAGAGGCGGGGTTATGTTTGGCTAATATTCCTTTCTTTGCCAGTGTCCAATCTTTCGGTAGGCAGCAATATAAGCCAGTAGTATATGACTTCCGGTGTCCCTCAGGAAATTAATTATTATTTGGGCATTTATTTTTGCTGCAACGTTCTGCAAGCCCATTTGGCTTTAAAGGCACAAAGTTTTATGCAGTCATAATGTTATGCTTTCATTTACCTTTCTTTCACAGGCGCAATAAAAACAATAGAGTGAGTATGACTGTGTAGGCAGTGCCCATCCCCCAGAGGCAGACAGACTTTTTTAGGTGCCCATGGATGGGGTGTGGACAGATCACACCCAGCACAGCTCAGTCTGCATTTAATACACATCCGGGACGCTGATGGAGAAATAAGTCCTTAGCTTATTCCTGTGTCCCACATCAGCAGTCGTTACTAGGTCAAGCAAAGGTGTCATCCCCTCCCCCACCAGTGATAATTCGCACTGCTAACGCGGCAACCCGCATTGCATGAAACATATCGCCCAAAAGTAGCTCCTGAATTTTTGACAGAGACACAAACTACTGCAGGGAATCTCACCATTGTGGGAGGGGCAAAGACACATTTTTGCAGGGAAATCTCATCACTGAAGAAGGGGCAGAGACACAAACTCCTGCAGGAAATCTCACAATTGTGGGAGGGGCAGAGACACAAACTACTGCAGGAACGCTCACCACTGAGGGAGGGGCAGAGACACAAACTACTGCAGGGAAATCTCACCACTGAGGGAGGGGCAGAGACAAACTGCTGTGGGGAAATTTCATCATTTGGGGGGGGGGGGCAGAGGCACAAACTACTGAATGAAATTTCACTATAGTGGGAGGGGCAGGAACACAAATTACTGCGGGAAATGTCACCATTGTGGGAGGGGCAGAGACACAAATTATTGCAGGGAAGTCTCACCACTGAGGGAGGGGTAGAGACACAATCTACTGCAGGAAATCTCACGAGTGTGGGGAGGGGATGAGACACAAACTACTGCAGGGAAATCTCACTATTGTGGGAGGGGCAGAGACACAAACTACTGCTGGAAATCTCGCCACTGAGGTAAGGGGGGGCAGAGACACAAACTACGCCGGGAAATCTCACCACTGAGGGGGGAGCAGAGACACAAACTAATCTGGGAAAGCTCATCACTGAGGGGGGGCAGAGACACAAACTACTCCAGAAAATCTCACCACTGAGGGAGGGGCAGAGACACAAACTACTCCAGGAATTCTCAATGCTGGGGGGGGGGGGGCAGAGACACAAACTACTCCGGGAAATCTCACCACTAAGGGGGGCAGAGACACAAACTACTCCGGGAAATCTCACCACTAAGGGGGGCAGAGACACAAACTACTCCGGGAAATCTCACCACTAAGGGGGGCAGAGACACAAACTACTCCGGGAAATCTCACCACTGAGGGGGGCAGAGGCACAAACTACTGATACAATCTGAGCTTTCTTCCAGCAGCCAGAACAATGAAAAACCTTTTGCCTGGTTTTCTTGGATTAAAATATTTTGCACTGACTTCATGTCTTATAAAGGCTAATAAAGCCATTTTCTGTTAGGTGTTTAATTTTTTACCTTTATAACATCTTCGGATACCTCCACCTGGAATGGACTGATTCTGGGGTTCTCCTTCTCGGTTGGTTTCTCTCCTTGTCCCCACCATCCATCCCCCATCTCTATAGTCTTCTTTTGATTCCTGCATAACAGCCAGCAAAGTGTGGCACCACCGATCCCAGCTGGAACCAGAGCGCTGTATGGCCAGTGCTCATTGAAGGCCGACCTATAAAAAGGAGCAGAGTGACATCATTTATCTAATATATTTGTATGAACATTAATCCAGTTGGCATTAACCATTATTGAGGGAGAAGCGGACAGTTTAGACTGACATGGAGAATTTTATGTAAAACTTTTTATGAATTTTAAGGAAGAGTACCAGCAGGGACGAGTTCCACGTTGCACAAATGTATGAAGAATAAGAGTGTCAAATATTTAATATAAGTCCAGTAAATCTTTGTTTTTGCCAATATATTTAGAGGGCTCACTCTCAATTCATTAGGGCTTAAATGCTGACAGTACATAGGGTGAATACTTGACAACATATTGCTTTGCTAGTCTACCTGCTTGACCAGCAACCAGAACGAGCACTACATTACATTATCCTTTTTTGTTTTTTTAACTTGTTTTAATAAAAAAAATAAAAAAATACAGATGCATACATACTATGCTCAATTAAAAGCATATAAAAATAGTATCTCACAAAAGTGAGTACACCCCTCACATTTTTGTAAATATTTTATTCTATCTTTTCATGTGACAACACGGAAGAAATGACACTTTGCTACAATGTAAAGTAGTGAGTGTACAGCTTGCATAACAGTGTAAATTTTCTGTCCCCTCAAAATAACTCAACACACAGCCATTAATGTCTAAACCGCTGGCAACAAAAGTGAGTACACCACTAAGTCACAATGTCCAAATTGCGCCTAAATTGTCAATATTTTGTGTGGCCACCATTATTTGTTAGCACTGCCTTAACCCTCTTGGGCATGGAGTTCACCAGAGCTTCACAGTTTGCCACTGGAGTCCTCTTCCACTCCTCCATGACGACATCACGGAGCTGGTGGATGTTAGAGACCTTGCGCTCCTCCATCTTCCGTTTGAGGATGTCCCACAGATGCTCACTAGGGGGGGACAGCAAATTTACACTGTTAGTCCCCGTTCACACTAACGCCTCACAGGTCGCCTTCCATAGGGAAGCTGCGGACCCGTTCTAATAGGAGCGACACAAGTCGCTCCGACTTAGAAAAAGGGTCCGGAGCTTCTTTGGGGCGACCAGGAGGCGACCGCCATAGACTTCAATGTTATGAAGTCCGTGCCGGCCGCACGCTGCTCGCACCGCGACCTCGGAGGTCGCCCCTGGAAGTAGCGCCGCTCGTATGTGAACGGGGCCTTATACAAGCTGTACACTACTTTACATTGTAGCAAAGTGTCATTTCTTCAGTGTTGTCACATGAAAAGATAGAATAAAATATTTACAAAATGTGAGGGGTGTATATACAGTATACATTATATATACTGTATTATATAAATACATTTTATGGTTCTTCATGAACCCACTATGGGAATATTTTGATGTAGGAAATTAATTTGTTCTAGTGGCTTTCCCCCCACAAGGTCATCCTACATATAAATGCGTAGGGGGAAAGATGGTTTGTACTCTTCTTCTCCAGAAATGATGGAGATTGGGAGAGGTTGAACCTGATGGAGAACTGTTCTCCTCCAGAACCATGAACTGTACAATGTACAGCTCCAGGAGATATAATTATGGATTTACATAAATCCATACGTAACCACTACACCACTATGGGTGGCACAGTGGTGTAGTGGTTAGCACTTTCACCTAGCAAGAAGAGGGTCGCTGGTTCAAATCCCAACCACTACACTACCTGCCTGGAGTTTGCATGTTCTTCCTGTGCCTGCGTGGGTTTCCTTCGGGTGCTCCGGTTTTCTCCCACACTCCAAAGACATGCTGGCAGCAGGTTAATTGGATCCTGTATAAAATTGGCCCTACTGTGTATGTATGAATGTGAGTTAGGGACCTTAGATTGTACGCTCCTTGAGGGCAGGGACTGATGTGAATGTACAATGTATATGTAAAGCGCTGCGTAAATTGACAGCGCTATATAAGAACCTGAAATTAATAAATAAAATAAATAAATAAGAAGAAATCTACAGACTACAATGTAACAAGCGGATCTTCCTATAGATTGTTACATTGTCTTTCCCCTTACCTGCCGTTCTCAAGGACTTGTCTCCACATGTCGTCTTCCTGATCTGATGAGACTTTAGCCCGTGGATCTCTAATTATTAGAGTGTCAGCCTCCCGTCTCTCCGCAAGACAAAGGTGAAAAAGAATAAACTGAAAATAATGACAACCCCGAGAGAGAGATCACATTACAGAAATACAGAGGAAGTATGATATACAACTTAAAACAGACACTTCTCTTCTGTTATGGGTTAAATGCTACACGCATGTTGCTGCCTCCCCGTCCCTCCTCCGGGATAACACCCAGCCATGTGACAGCACTTGGCAATAGCAGGGGTTAACGCCTTCCTAGTCAATAGAATAAAAACATGGTAGCTTATTTAAAGGGCCAGTCCACCTAAAAAGATGCTGGATAGTTAAAGTGAAACTAAACAGCGAAGTGTTAGATTTCATAATTCATATATTATGCCACTGGGTTTTCCTTTTTTTTTTTTTTTTAAAACGACCTTATTCCTGCAGCACTGTAGTATAGTCACATGATCTTTCCCTGTTATTTGGCATTTGCAGGGAGGGGCTTCTATTACTCTGCTGATGTACGCTCTACTATACAGTGTGAGTCTGTGTCTGGCCAGCCTTGATTGGTGCTGTGCTGGTCACATGACTAAAAAAAAGCGTTTCATAAGAGCAATTCAAAATTAAATTATAAATCTATTTATAAAAAAAAAAAAAAACAGGTTTTACATCTCCCTATAAATCTTTACTGAACATAAATGTGTATTCTTACTTAATCAACCACTTCTGGAGCAGAAGGATTTGCCCCCTTAATGACCAGGCCATTTTTCGCGATTCGGCACTGCGTTACTTTAACGGTCATGCGACGCTGTACCCAAATAAAATTAATGTTTTTTTCCACACATATAGAGCTTTCTCTCTCTATCTCCCCCCCCCCCCCCAAAAAAAAAAAATAACAAAATCAATTTTCTTTTCATAATTTTAGGCCAATTTTTCTCTGCAACATTTTTTTTTTTTTTTTAACCAAAATCACAGTAAGCGTATTTTGATTGGTTTGCACAAAAGTTATCGCGTCTACAAACTACGGGAAAGATTTATGTCCTTTTTATTATTCTTTTTTTTTTTTTCTAGTAATGGCGACGATCTGCAATTTTTAGCAGAACTGTGACATTGCGGCAGACAGATCAGATCCCTAACTGACCTTTTTGGGTGGACCAGTGACATTACTACAGTAATCAGTGCTAAAAATATGCACTGTTACTGTAATAATGACACTGGCATGAAAGGGGTTAACCTAGTGGGTGATCAAGGGGTTAAATGTGACTGATGTGAATGTACAATGTATATGTAAAGCGCTGCGTAAATTGACAGCGCTATATAAGTGCCTGAAATAAATAAAAATAAATCCTAAGGGAGTGTTTCCTAACTGTGGGGGGGGGCGTGGCTTGTGAAATGACCATAGAAACCTGTGATCAGTGGCGGCCCGTGCATAGGGGGTGCCGGAGCGCCGCCACCCCTAAAAAAAAAAAAAAAAAAAAAAAAAAAAAATCGTGTTCGCAGGCCTATGCGCTCGGCCTGGTGGATATGGGGGGGGTGGGGTTTACGACCCCAGAAGAGGCGCCGATTGGCTGCCTTCTGGGGGCGTAACCTGGGCGCCGGAAAAAGCGCTGAGCCACCCCCACCTTCGTGATATCCTGGCTGTGATTGGTCCAGTCTCCAGCCTGGACCAATCATCATCCAGGACATCGCTGACTCACAATGGGGGCTGTGCCGGTGCGTGCGTCAGTCATGCACCGTCACCGCCCGATCTCCTTCTCGCCGCCCGGACCGGAAGACAGAAGACTGAAGAGGAGGACGTCCACGGGGCTGCTCGTCTCGGTTCCCAGAATCCCGCCGTCAGAAGGTAAGTGATTGAAGCCGACCTGTGCCATCACCTGTGCCATGCCTATGCCATCACCTGTGCCATGCCTATGCCATCACCTGTGCCATCACCTGTGCCATGCCTATGCCATCACCTGTGCCATGCCTATGCCATCACATGTGCCATGCCTATGCCATCACCTGTGCCATCACCTGTGCCATGCCTATGCCATCACCTGTGCCATGCCTATGCCATCACCTGTGCCACCACCTGTGCCATGCCTATGCCATCACCTGTGCCATGCCTATGCCATCACATGTGCCATGCCTATGACATCACATGTGCCATGCCATCACCTGTGCCATGCCTATGCCATCACCTGTGCCATCACCTGTGCCATGCCTATGCCATCACCTGTGCCATGCCTATGCCATCACCTGTGCCATGCCTATACCATGACCTCAAAGTCATGCAATTTTTTTACCGCGAAGCAATACCTATTACATTTTTCTTTTTGCGCCCCCCCCCCCCAAATTTTGAGCACCAGCCGCCACTGCCTGTGATCCTATACAGAAGGATCATAGGGCGCTCTGTGATCATTTCAGAGAGAAGAACGGTCAGCTGTATTTATAGCAGACCGTCCTCTCTCAGAGGGGAGCGATCGTGGGTGCCTGGCGGCAATCGAGGGCGACCTTAAAATATGTTTTTTGTGAGTTTTTTTAGTGAATATAATCAATCAGCATACTATATCCCGTCCCCATATAGTGTTTAAAAATAGGAGAACATGGAGGGAGGGAGGGATGTGTTTTACCACTGTGTATACCCACATGTGTGATAGTCATGTGGGCTGCACAGATAAGAAAAAGGAAACAAATGAAACAAATGAAGAAAGAAATTGAAACTGGAGCATGCTCAGTAGATGACAACAGCTGATCTTCAAAATTCCAGGTTGCAGTGGGGACACAGATAAGGAGGGAGGGACAGCTGTAAGCAGGATAATCCAGGGACATTTCACTCTACACAAAATGGCACAAAATGGCTTTGTAAATATGCACACTCTGTTATAAAGCATGCATAGAGAGTTTTTCATAGTCTGGGTTTGATGACACTTTGATTTGTGAGATCTTTGCATTGTGTTTGTAGGGTTGCACACCCACCATTTCCAGGCTAAAGGGCTACCACTGTCCCTGCACTGAGTCCAAGTCTGCACACCTGCTGTGCCTTTGAGGGGTTCCGACCATCCCTGTGCTGAGTTTCTGGATTTGTACGCCTGCTGTGCCCATTATGAGGGGTTCCCACTGTACACCTACGGTGCTCATTATGAGGGCTTCCCACCATCCCTGTGCTGAGTTTCCAGGTCTTTACACCCGCGGTGCTCAAATTTGAGGGGTTCCCACCATCCCTGTACTGAGTTTCCAGGTCTTTACACCCACTGTGCTCAATATGAGGGGTTCATTTTGTTTATTGAAAAATCTTACAATCAACAACTTCTATACAATAAAAACACAAATAAATGAATAAATAAAACATATTTACAAAGTAATTGAATATAACTATACAAAACATAATAAATGGTGAAAAAACTGAATTGCGCACAGCATAAACCCTTCGAGAGAGCCAGACTAAGGAACATCACCGTCACCATGCATGTAGCATTTTATCAAAAATATATTTTATTTGAAAATCTAGGGTTGTGAAGCAAGGACAGAAAGAAAAGCCGCACACCCCGAGATCAACAGGCAGCAGCTACAGAGTCCTGATATTCCTCCACGCCTTTATCCAGGCCTGCTGCTGCTACCTGTCTTTCTCATGACCCCGAATCTTCCCAACTTCACCCAGAATGTCCTGCATCACCACCTCAACAGGGAGGATTTTACTCCTTAAGTATACCTGGCACTGTGCATTCCACGTGAAATTATGGACTACTAGACTAACTAAAAAAAGGGTTTCCAAATCATAATCCCGGCGAGTCTGGAATTCCCCTATACACCCACTCTGCATAGCTCATATGGGGGAGGAAGGGCACAGTCAGAGCCCACCCTACCCTCTTGTACACCTCTATATTAAAAGGGCACTGAAGCAGAAAATGATCGATGGACTCCACCACTCCTTCACACTCTACTCTGCGGCAGCCCCGATCATTCATAGAAAGAAGTTGCCCTTCACATAGTTTTCCATAGAAAGCGAGCCAAGCCTGATCCTTAAACTTCATTGGGATTCTCTCCAAATTAATCAATCACAAACCCTCCCCCAAAAATCAGGCTTGGGCAATCCCTAAGGCCAGTGGTTCGCAAAAAAACAGAGCTCCTGATCCACTTCTCGAGAAGTTTCCTTGGAAGAGATCTGACCTCCCCTGCCGAAGTATTTTCAAACACGGAGCAACATAAGCCGGGAGCTTATCATGCTTGACCCTCAGGCTTTTCACTGGCCCACCATTTTCCCAGTTTCGCAGGAAGGGCCTAAACCAGGACTGGAAAATATCCACCCACCCAGGCGGTCTCTCTGCAAACATGTTACCCAGGTTGTACTTTGCAAACATCAGAGAGAAAAAGACTACAGGGTTGATCATTCCTAGACCACCCTCCCACCTAGGAAGATAGGTCACACTCCTTTTTCAACAGGTTCATTCTGTTCCCCCAGAACAGCTGGAAGAAACAACTATAGATCCTGGTATAGAGAGACATTGGCAAAACGCAAACAAAACTGACATACAGAAAAATCTGAATCAGGTAACCTTTGATCAGATCAACCTTTTCCCTTAAGGAAAACTGCCTTTCCAGCTCGCAACCTTGGCATCGGCATTATCCAGCCTGTTCACCCAATTTGCATGACCATAGTCACCTGGGCCAAATTCAATGCCTAGAACTCTAGGAACAAAGCTCTCACCTTCCACGCCCATCAAGAAAGCTTCACATTTGTCCTGGTTGACCTTTGAACCCGATGCCTCTGTATACTGGCTTATCACTGAGACCACCTCTTGTGCCTCCCCAGTCCCAGAGATAAAAACAGAAACGTCATCAGCATAAGCCACAACCTTCAAAAGGAGCCTCACCAGCGATGCCCAAAAGGTACCCCACACAATGGTCCACTCTCTAGACTTCTAATGAAGGGGTTGATTGCAAACACATATAGCAGAGAGTTCAAAGGACACCCCTGACACACACCTGAGCCAACCACAAAGGGCTGCCCAACCCAACCATTAACCAGAGGAAAACTTTCAGCACCTTTGTACAAAATCTTGAGCCAATCAATGAAACCCCCCTCCAGGCCATACTTGCCAAGAAGGAGCCATAGGTACTCATGATTAACCCTATCAAAGGCCTTAGTCTGATCCAATGTCAGCAGAAATGTACCCAACCAGCAGCCCTACAACGCTCCAAGGCCTCCCGGACAGCCAACACAGCTGAGAAAGTGCTTCTACCCTGAATTGAGCAGTGCTGGTGATGGGATAACAAACCGCCTGCCACTGATGATAATTGCCAGAAAAAGATCTTTACCAGTATCTTTCTATCAACATTAAGAAGGCTAATGGGGCGCCAATTCCCAATCATTGAAGGATCTTTACCCTTTGACAGAAGAATTATTGCAGATTGCCTCATGGAAGAAGGTAAGAGAATCCTCATGCAAACCGCCATTAAAACCTCTGCAATGTATGAAGCCAGGATCGTCTTAAAACATTTATAAAATTTGGCTGTCAAACCATCTGGCCCTGGCGTTTTCCTGATGGCTAGTTTATCAATAGCTCAGATCACCTCATCTGCAGTGATTTCATCTGTCAAATTCATCAAAGGAACATTATTTTCCAGACCTGGTGTAGAGTCCAAAAAAACAAACATCCTTGCCCGATCAAGGTTCCTTCCTCCCAGGAGATTCGTATAGTAGGACCTGACAACCTCCAGGATCCCCGACCTAGACTTCGTCAGAGAGCCCGTACTGTCCTTCAGGCCATTGGTCGTCTTAACTGCTACTCTCCGTTTACAGTTCTGGTAAGGGTCAGGCGAATGGCGTTTCCCATAGTCCCTTTCCTGAACCAAAGAGGCGTGCCGGTCATATTGATGTCTCCTCAGGAGTAGCTTCACCTCAAGAGATCACTCCAGAATCTCCTCCATTCGAAACAAGGCGGTCAAGTTTCCCCCGCAAACGCTGGTAGGTGATATACCTATCTTGCTGTCTCTTTCTCCCTATGGCCTTGAAAAGCCTAACAGTCTGCTTTTTTATAAGCTCCCACCATTCTGACTTACTGTTGCAAAAGTCTAGGATAGTTGCCTGCGCCTGAAAAAATTCCTCAAAGGATTGCCTTACTTCCTCGTCATCCAGGAGGGCCAAATTCAATCTCCAGATGCCTTTCCTTCTAGATGGCATGCCTGAGGCCTTCAGAGTCACAGATGATCAGAAAACTCCACTGCCCGACACACAGGTGCCGGACAAGTAGAGTACCCCTCGCTCTTAAATTTCTCCTTAAAAGCTCTGCTTCTCTCCTTCAGAGAGCTCACCAGTTCTTTCCACTTCTTAAAAGCTTGCTCCAAGTCCTTCAACTCAGGCCTCAGAGCCGGTCTCTTCTTGCTGTAGAGTTTGGCACAAAACAACTTTTTCTTTTTAAATACAGCTTTCAAAGCTGCCAATTTCTCCTCCTCTTGCTCAATCCGTGTTAGCTTGTCCACAATCATCCGTCTAAAGGCAGACAGGGACTCATCTCTCTTTGGGCCATGCCTAATGTCTTCCAAAGACTGAGGTCTAGTCACAGGCCTATCTAGGGGGCCCCCGCTGGGGTCCTCCCCAGGATCCAGCATCCCTCCTGGGGTAGAGAAGCTACTCAAGCCCCTGGCTCCTGGAAGCACACGAGCTAAGGAACCAGCAACCTCACTGTTGAGGAGTAGAATGGCAGTTTCCCACCATCCCTGTGCTGAGTTCCCAGGTCTTTACACTCACAGTGCTCAATATGAGGGGTTTCCACCATCCCTGTGCTGAGTCCCGAGGTCTGCACACCGGAAGCCCATTATGAAGGGTTACCACCAACCCTGTGCTGAGTTCCTGGGTCTGAACACTTGCTGTGCTTATTATGAGGGGTTCCCACCATCCCTGTGCTGAGTCACGGGGTGTGCACACCGGAAGCCCATTATGAGGGGTCCCACCATCCCTGTGCTGGTTTTCCAGATCTGTACACCTGCTGTGCTCATTATTAAAGGTTCCAACCATCCCTGTGCTGAGTTCCTGGGTCTGTACACATGCTGTGCTCATTATGAGGAGTTCCCACCACCCCTGTGCCGAGTTCCTGGGTCTGTACACCTGCTGTGCCCATTATTGGAGGTTCCCACCATCCCTGTGCTTAGTTCCCAGGTTTGTACAGCTGCTGTGCTCATTATGAGAGGTTGCCACCATCCCTGTGCTGAGTTCCTGGGTCTGCACACCTTAAGCCCATTATAAGGAGTGTCTCCCATCCTTGCACTATATTCCTGTATCTTTACACCTGCTGTGCCCATTGTGATAAGCTCACTCTGTCCCTGCTAGAATTTGTTTCCATATTATGGAGAACATAACAGAATTTGCTGGGACACACAAAGGAAAAAAGTGTAAGCTGATGATATGCGGGAACTGAAAAAATAGCTATGGGGGGAGATTGCACCCCTGGAGCCACCAGAAAATATAATATGCCAGGCAGATTCCATTCTACAACTATCGCATTTGCAAGAACTGAGACAATAATTAATAAAAGGATCCAGCATGCCGTAACTCATACCAGCCAAACAACTTCCAATGTCTATAATTACTTTTTAAGTTTGATACTTTGTAAAACAATGTAGAATATTAAAGTTTCATATTAATACAGCTGTATTCAAAAATACATAGAAACATTTTTTTTTTTTTTTTTTAAATACAATCGGTGAGTGTCTGAATGTGACCTGCTATCAGCCTCTAGCAGTCTCTGTATAGCAGAACCCAGATTTGGGAAGGGAGAAGCAGCACAAGGAGCCAATCAGTTGTGCTGCAGTACTCATGCATTATTAGGGGAACATGCTGATAGGAGGAGAGAGCAAAGTGACAGAGAGATGAGCTCATTGGTGTTCGGTTTCGTCTTTCACTGTTCAGTCACAGACTGGAGGAGGGACAAGACCTATGAGTAGTAAAAAATTGAAGCAGATAAACAAATCTGGTCCCCTACCAGGTAAGGCTGTGCTGTGTGGCAGAGCTGTGTAAATCTCAGGATTGGATGAAAAGAAATGCAAATCCTTTGGCAGGTAAAACAGCTCCAATATTTGTATTTTATCTGTGTATTTAGCTGTTTGCCTGGAGTTCAGCTTTAATGCTGATTTTGTATTTTACATCCTTAGTGTAACACCCTCATAGATATTTTAATTTAATTTAGAATTTAATTCTGGATCACTGTAACCAGTGTGGCTGTGTTTGATTGTTCAGGTCTGTTCTGTGTTTCAGTGGCTGCTTCCCCCTGTTTATCCAGAAATGTTCTGGAAGATAGTGGGTGTTAGAAATTCTGTATATAGCCCTACAGAACAGACAGCGTAAAGTCCACATGGGCTTTGCCGTTTAACTGCAGACAAGAAAACAGTAACTTTATTCAGGGGAAATTACGTAGAGCATACAATAAATGCAGCTACAAACGTAAAAATACTGCCATCTACTGGTTAAAGAATGTATCTCTACTAATACTAATGTACAGTAGTTGTTGCACAAAATACAATTCCGTATTCCAACAGTGGGCAGGAAGAGTCTAAATCGGCAGTTGAATATTTATGCAGCCCTAGTCAATCCTTGAAGAGAGGTGCCCAGATGGTGACTGGGAGTCTGTATAAATACTCTGAAACTTGGAGCAGCCTGGTCTTTTTTTCTTGAGAAGAGTTCACAACCTAGGGGGGCTGTTGGCCCCTGGGCAATTCTTCTATGCGCTTGCCGGTTGTTGATGCCTCAGTGGAGCTAACAGGGGGCCCATTTTGCTGAGAGTTGAAGCAGAAGCTGACCGAGAGGCTGTTGCCTGAGGATCTAGTCTGGTACCATGGGGTGAAAGTGTCTGGAGGATATTAGAAGGAGGCAACCAAATTTCCAAGGACATTTGTGAGTACAGACTGGTGAGATAGAGCTGCTGCCATCCCAATTATGCTAGATTCAGCGAGTTTAACCTCTTCACGACCATGCTATAGCCAAATGATGGCTACAGCGCGGTCAAACATGATCAGGAGGGCATCTATTGACGTTCTCCCTTAATGGCGCTTCCTGTGTGCCCCCTGCGCTGTGCATCAGCAGGGATCTGTGATTGCTGTGTCTTTTGGGGTAAAGAGCCAATCACAGGCTGCGTGATGGGGGACAGGCTGGATGACGGCGGGGAACACAGGCTGTGTTATGGTACCACAAAGTGGAGATTGCTGGGTACCATATTATTCCCCATAGTCTTAGCTATCCATGAAGCGGGGCTTTGCATTACCTATGTTCTGCAGGATTTGGCCAAAGTCGATCCCCATGCCAGCCCATGTAAAAATTAAGCATTGGCCACAAAAAATTTGTGTGGCTCCTAGAAGTCCTGTAGTATTAGTTTTCCAAGTATGGTGCCCTTAACCCCCGTGATTTGGGTACCGCAGCGCCCTAAATTTATAGTAGTTTGACCTGCTATGTTAAACTTTGGCACAGTCGTAGTCTGGACATTTGAGGGACTGCAGCTCAAGCCCCAAATGAGTCTGGGGGACCATATTTGGCACAGAGGTAGGGGAGGTCTTCTTTTACCAAAAATTTTGGAGTCACTAGCCCAAAATTTCCTGACCAACTATTTCCAGGGCCACTTGAGAGTTTGTGACCTTCGGCCCGTACTGCGGAGCAGGGGAGTGCTGGGTACCGCAGGAATCCCTGGACTCTTAGCTATTCAACAGTACCTGCAGAGCAGGCCTCTGCAGTTCCTATATTCCATAGTGGTTAGCCAAATCGACCCCTATGCAGGTCCCTGTAACAATTAGGCATCAGCCCTGAAAAATGCATGTGGCCCCTGAGTATCCTATAGTACTATGATGGTGAACCTTGGTACCCCAGATGTTTTAGAATTGCATTTCCCATGATGCTCAACTACACTGCAGAGTGCATGGGCAATGTAGTTCCAAAACATCTGGGGTACCAAGGTTCGCCAGCACTGCTATAGTATATCTGAGCCAAGTTTGAGGCCCCTAGCCACCAGGGTTTAGGTACCACCAGGCCCATAATTTAAGTCAGCTTGGTGCTGTATGGCAATCTTCGTGGGCACAATTGCAGGGCCCCAACTCGGGCACCAAACAAGTCCAGGGGCCGTTATTTGGCACAGAGGTAGGGGAGATCTTCCTTTACCACTCTTAAAATATTGGAGTAGCTAGCCTTAAGTTTTATGGTTAACTTTTTCAGAGGCCCCTTTGGAGTGTGTGGCCCTCGGGCAGTACTGTGGAGCAGGGACTGCTGGGTACCATATTAATCTCCATATTCTTAGCTATCCAATGGTACCTGCGGAACAGTATGTTCCACAGTATTCATGCAAATGCAACCCCCATGCAAGTCCTCGTAAAAATTAGGCATCAGCCACAAAAAAAATGTCTGTGGCCCCCTGGGGGTCATCTAGTATCCCTGTACCAAGTTTGGTGCCCATAACCCCCGTGATTCGGGTACCACAGGGCCCTAAATTTATGGTAGATTGGCCCGCTATGTTAATCTATGGCTCGGTCGCAGTTGGGAATTTGAGGGGCCACAGCTCTCAAATTTGACACCTCTGTGCCAAATTTGGGCCCCTGCATTGGGGTACACTTTAGCTGACCACCACAGAATAGTCAAGGGATTCCTGCGGTATCCAGCACTCCCTGCTGTGCCGTACAGCCCGGGGCCACATACTCTCAAGGGGCTCTAGAAAAAATTGACCAGGAAACTTTGGGTTAAACCCCAAAATGTTTGGGGTGGTAAAGGAAGGCTTCCCCTACTTCTGTGACAAAATGGGCCCCCCGGACTCATTTGGGCTTCAAGATGTAGCCCCTCAAATTTCCAGACTACGACCCTGCCAAAGATGAACAAAGCAGGCCAAGCTACTATAAATGTAGGGCCCAAACCACGGGGGTTCAGGGCACCATACTTGGCAAACTTATACTAAAGGACCTCCAGTAGCCACAAAATTTATTGGGAGAAATGCCTTATTTTCACAGGGACTGGTATGGTGATCGTCTTTGGCCAAATACTGCGGGAAACATAGGTAACGCAAAGCCCCGCTTCACAGGTCCTATCGGATAGCTAAGACTATGGGGATTAACTACTTGCCCAATGAAGGCTACAGCGCGGTCAGCCTATTCTGGGAGGGAGTACAGGGATGTCCTCCCAGAATCGTGCTTCCCGCGGATTGTGGTAAAGGGCCAATGACACGGGCTCTTTACCACGTGATCGCTTCATCCAATGACAGCCCGATCATTTGTCAACAACCCGCGGCAGTTCGGCTCTCTCCTCACACGCCGTACACACCGATTGGCACCACCCCTGCCTCATGCATGCCCATCTCTGCCTCATTCATGTTCACCCTTGCCTCATTCATGTCCATGTGTGCCTCATCAGTGCCTCATCTGTGCAATATCAGTGTGTGTCCCCCATCACGCAGCCTGCGCTGTTCACAATTGTGTTTGTTTTTTTTTTAGGGGAACTTTAAATCCCAGCATGTACTTTCAGGCTCAGCTTCACAATTTCTTTTTTTTTTTTGTAGAAGAACTAGACATCCCAGCATGTCCTTTCAGGCTCAGCTACATATTGCCTGTGTCTTTGCACTGTTCACAATTGTGTTTTTTTTTTTTTTGGAGAGGAACTATAAATCTCAGCATGTACTTTCAAGCTCACATTCACAATTTTTTTTTTTGAGGAACTATAAATCCCAGCATTCCCAAATAGCGCGTAGGAATGCTCACAAGTGTACAAGTTACTGTGGGGGATAGCACTGTGCAGGGGTTTTTATTAGCCAAAAGCTCCAACTGTAAGTCCCGGTTCACATTTGCGATGCGGGAACGCTGCGAATATACAGCGTGTTTCCCGCATCGCATCCGCACCCCTGGCAGTTCACACTGCCATATGCGATACACAGGGGGTGTCAATTAAAAGTTAACGACACCCCCAGTTGAGATCGCATGTCGCAGTGCGATCTGCAAGTTCGCACAGAATCGGATCACACTAGTGTGAACCACCATGCGATCCGATTCTGCTGCGGATTAAAAAAAAGGGTCATGTGCGTGTTTAGTGCGATTGCGGTGCAAATTCAGCAATACAATCAGTATGGCTGAATTTGAACCGCACAGAGATCGCATGTAATTTAGGAGCGATCTTTGTGATCGCACTAATGTGAACCGGCACTAAGGCACTGTCCGTGATCGCATGTGCAGTAGTTAACCACTTTACCCCCGGCCACTGTGCCTCTACTGCGGCACAGTGGCTCGTTATCGTGGCTCGTAGGTCTACGTCGCTGGACTCCTCCCCCGGAGGCGCGCTCCCGCTGTTTTCATTCACATCGGGAGTCGGGCCAGGGGAGGAGCGGCGATCGCTGCTGCTCTTCCCCGATCGTCGGGGAATCTAGTTTGGAGATCCGCCCGCCTGTGTAAACAGAGCGGGCGGATCTCCTAAGTGACAGGGAGTGACAGATCGGAGTGTTCAGCATAGCTGAACATCCGATCTGTCCTTGTGTCACACAGTCACCTCCCCCCCCACACGTCAGTAAGCACCAGGCATACATTAACCCCTCCCTCTCCAATAAAATTAACCCCTTCCCTGCCAGTGTCATTTTTACAGTAACAGTGCATATATATAGCACTGATTAATGTAGTAATGTCACTGGTACCCCCAAAAGTGTCAAAAATGTCAGTCAAGGGTCTGATCTGTCCGCCGCAATGTCTTAGTCCAGGAAAAAAAAAAAAAAAAAAAAAAAAAAAAAAAAAAAAAAAAATCGCAGATCGCCGCCATTACTCGTAAAAAAAAAAAAAACACCAAAAATGACAGAAATCTTTCCCGTAGTTAGTAAACGCAATAACTTTTGCGCAAACCAATCAAAATACGCTTATTGTGATTTTTTTTATCAAACATAGGTAGCAGAAAACAAATTGGCCATTTGATTTTTACATTTTTTGGGAGGAATTTCATATAAAAAAATGTTAAAAATATTGTTATTTTTTTCAAAATAAACGCTCTTTTTTTGTTTATATCGCAAAAAGTAAAAATCGCACAGGTGATCAAATACCACCAAAAGAAAACTCTGTTTGTGGGAAAAAAAGGACGTAAATTTTGTTTGGGTACGGTGTCGCACGATTGCGCAATTGTCAGTTAAATTCGCACAGCGCCGAATCGCAAAAAGTGGCCTGGACGTAAGACAGGAAAATCCTCCGGTGGTAAAGTGGTTAAATAGAAAATAAATAAATAAAAAAGAAAGAAGCTGCGCTATAGGTGACCAAATACAAATAAATGTATCAAAAAGCATAAAACATGAAAGTATTCAAACTGATGAATAATGTGCACAATAGTGATGTGACCAATATATGTGACAAAGGAATGATAAATACATGAATAAAACCCACGATATTACAGGGTAAAAAAAGACTACTATTGAAGTCCCAAAAAAAAAAAAAATAAGTGACAAAAAATGTGTAAGACCCCATTCACACTGGGGAGACCCAACTTGGTGGGGCAACCTGTGAAGTCGCGGTGCACAGCGTGCACCGTGACCTCGGCGCGACTTGCACAGAATGCATATAATTGAAGTCAATGCAAGTCGCCTCCAGGTCGCCCCAAAGTAGTACAGGACCCTTTTTCTAAGTCGGAGCGACTATTAGAACGGGTCCTGTACTATTCAATGGCGAGCGACCCACTGCGACTTTTCAGGCGACCAAGTCGCACTAGTGTGAATGGACCCTAAAAGGAATGTGAAGTCCTCCACCACAACACAGCAAGTGTTCTCCTCCACGTTGTGTCTATCAGTAAAGCATGCCTATGAGCTTACCGGATGGTGGTAAGTGATATGCCAACCAAACTATCACTGATGGGTCCAGATGGAGATACCGACAGTAGGTGGGGATTGCTAGAAACCATCAATACAGCCGATGTCGCACCATACAACGGATGGCAGACTCAGAGCACATAAGCAGCACCCATCGGAGAAGATTGCTGGGATGGAGGCGCTGTGTCTCCCTGGACTGGGGCTCAGCTGACGTACAATGAAACACCCACCCAGCCGTGCATGCGCAGTAGTACTGAATCGTTCGACGGACTACCGTGTGTGAAAGGGGCCTTAAGGATGTCAGCACTGTCAGTTTCTTCCTTTCATATGTAACACACCTGATGGCTTGAGGAGGAGTGGAAGTATACGGAGGATCCTCACCTGGCAGCATTAAGGAAGGAGGCTAATTTTCCCTGCATATGACCTGTATCTGAAAGCTTGTGGAAGGAGCCAATCTATGTAAAAAGCATACTTTATAATTATTTATAATTATCTCCTAATTGCTTTTAAAGGATCCTTGTCTAGGAGCAATTAGGAGATCCCACTAAGGGCTCTTTCACACGGGCGGTCCGATCAGATCTGCCTGTCAGTTTTTTAGGCGGATCTGATCGGATCCTCCATGCAGCTCTATGGGGCAGCGGATGTCAGCGGAGACACCTCCACTGACATCCGCTGCCATCCGCATCCGATCCTGTCCGTGAAATCTGGACGGATGGAAACCCTATTTTTCCATCCATTCAGGGATCGGATCGGATGAGAGCGGACAGGCGGTCCGCTCTCATCCGATCCCCCATAGAGAGCAGCGGGAGCTGTGACACCTCCCTCTCCGCACTGCAAGCGGAGACGGAGCTGTCATCCGTCGGCTCAGCGGGGATCGGCGGATCAATCCCCGCTGAGCAGCACAGATCCGCCTACGGAGGCGGACCGTGTGAAAGAGCCCTAAGCGTTATTTAACTATTGCTTAACCGCATAGCCACAGGCTTTAAGGCGAGCGCCCACTCACAAGGGGGTGCACGTTTGCTGTGACACTTCATTGCCTTGGCACTTTGGAAGCACAGGTCACCTTGTCATTTGCACTGTTTCGCACTATTAAATGTTATTACCCCTATATTTCTTTTTTTTTTTTTTTCAAAAATATTTTTATTAAGAATTAAAAGGATAATTACAATACAACAGAATCATACTAACATTGAGTATACAGTAACAAGTATAAGCAAAATCAAACAAAGTATCCATCTATAGAAAGCTAAGTTCCATAACGTGGACATCATGGCTTATGAACACATAATCTCACAACTTGTTGGAGTTCATGGGTGAATAAACGTAGCAACTAGAAATAACAGTAACAACATTTCTAACTGTTTCGAACTATTGGCTTTTTTTTTTTTTTGGAGGATTCGGATCCATCTATTTGCACTGATTCAACAAGAACTGTTTTTTTTTTGCACATTATGAACTTTGCATTTATTTATCAGTTTTAGTTTAGTCAGCCCCATTGGCACTTTACAGATTTATTTTGGCACCAATCGGATAATACTTCATTTTTATGTATGTGATTTCTACACATTGGGCACAATTTATATATATATATATTTATTTATTTATCGCTTATTCGTTTTTTACCTATATCTGAGTACAAACTGATTGGATATTGATCACATGACGGTTACATGATATTTTTATATTATTTACGCTGTATGAGTAAGCCCCCGTTCACACTAAGGCGACCTGTGAGGCGACCTGGTCGCCTCACAGGTCGCCGTAGGTCGCCTCCCATAGGGAAGCTGCGGACCCGTTCTAATAGGAGCGACACAAGTCGCTCCGACCTAGAAAAAGGGTCCGGAGCTTCTTTGGGGCGACCAGGAGGCGACCGCCATAGACTTCAATGTTATGAAGTCCGTGGCGGCCGCTCCGAGGTCGCGGCGCGCTGCTCGCACCGCGACCTCCGAGGTCGCGGTGCGAAGTACCGTCGCTCGTATGTGAACGGGCACATAGTGGATTGTTTGCAGCAATTATATTGTTAATTGGTTGCTCGTAGGATTTATCCTTTTATACCGTGTTTGCTATTTTTTTTTTTTTTTTTTTTAAACGAGACTTTACAATCACTTTAAATACCACCAAAAAAAAGCTCTATCTGTCTAAAAAAATGATAAAAATTGCATATGGGTACAGTGTTGCATGACCGCGCAATTGTCATTCAAAATGTGAATAAAACAGGCACATCTTAGTATGCAGGCATCCGGGGTAAAGCTGTGCACATAGACCGCCCTCCTCACCACCATCGACGCTTCCACACTGCGCTCCGCGAACACTTCAAGCCTCACTTTCAGATCACTCTACTGCAGGGTAATCTTCCTGGTCATGACTGCAGACTGACGACGGTGCAGAGGATGGTCTATGTGCATTCTTACATGTGCCTCTTTTAATCATCAACCAAGGAGATTACAAGCAAAATCTTTTCATTTTTATATATACAAACAAACTAAACCATAAAGAAAAATACATACACCAGAAATGCGACAGAACAAACAAACAACCCAAAAAGAAAAAAAAAAAAAGGGGGAAAGGGGGGGGGGGGAGGGGAAGACACCCCCGATCTAAACACCCAAGAATCTGTGAAGTGTAATAGAACACACACAAAAAAAAAAAAAAAATTCCCATTGTAAATCCAATATCAATATATCACTCTATGTCTGACAAAGACCAATAATCAAACCTTAATGTGCAAATGTGCCATAATCTATTATTTTCGTCCCCAAAAAATAAGGTAAAAAAAAAAAAAAATTAAGAACAAAAACCACCTCAATCACACTAATACCTAGTGAGAGATGTGCCCCATCACAATATAAAATACCATGTGATAGAAGGGGAACATGCCCTTATGAAACTCATAGAGTCATTACATTGTGTGCATGTGAATTAGAAAAACAATTGTGCTCGGAGTATCTCCCTGGCACTCCAAAAAAAAAAGGGGGGGGGAAAGGGGACAACGCGGGGGGGGGGGGGAAGAGGGGGAGGAGGAGATGCCCGTACAACAAAGAATTTAATCCTCATATAGTATTTAACCGGTTGCCGACCGCCGCGCGACGATATACGTCGGCAGTCAGCCCTGGCCAGGCAAAGCGACGTATATATACGTCACTAGCCTGTCACTTGCTTGGGAGCCAATAGCGGGCGAGCGCGCGCCCGCGGACGCGCGGTCCCACCCTGGCTCGTTCCCCAGCAAGTCCATGCGTGTGACCGACGGACCCGATGTCCGCCGGTCACTCACCGATTGTCGGTGCAGAGGGAGAAAGGCAGGCGGCTGATGTAAACAAGCCGCCTGTCATTCTCCCCTGTGTAGAAACACTGATCATACGGTTCTACTATGTAAGACCGTTGATCATTGTTCCTACACTTCAAGCCACAGCCAATCACGGTAAGAATCACGCCCCTAGACACACACACCACCCCTTTTGCAGTAACAGTACATATGTATAGCACTGATTACTGTAGTAATGTCACTGGTAACCCCAAAAGTGTCAAAAATGTCAGTCAAGGGTCCGATCTGTCCGCCGCAATGTTGCAGTACTCCAAAAAAAATTGCAGATCGCCGCCATTACACCAAAAATGACAAAAATCTTTCCCTTAGTTAGTAAACGCAATAACTTTTGCGCAAACCAATCAAAATACGCTTTTTGCGTATTTTTTTTTACAAAACATATGTAGCAGAAAACAAATTGGTCAAAAATGTTAAAAAATTTAGATTTTTACATTTTTTGGGGGGGAATTTCATATAGAAAAAATGTGAAAAATATTGTTATTTTTGCAAAATTTACGCTCTTTTTTTGTTTATAGCGCAAAAAGTAAAAATCGCACAGGTGATCAAATACCACCAAAAGAAAGCTCTGTTTGTGGGAAAAAAAGGACATTAAATTTGTTTAGGTACAGCATCGCAGGACCGCGCAATTGTCCGTTAAAGTCAAAAATCGCAAAAACCCCCTGGTCAGGAAGGGGGTAAAATCTTCCGGGGCTTAAGTTGTTAAGAAAACATCCGTACCAGTAAAGTGTACCCATGGTAACCATCGGGCTTTAGTCTCCTCCTCTGTATTTTTTAACAGAGATGTCAGTTCCTCCATATTATGGATCTCTTTTACTTTGGAGAACCATAATGTCAAGGTAGGTATCTGGGTTTGTCTCCACATAACAGGTATACACGCCTTCGCAGCATTTAGAAGTCTAAGCGTCAAAGATTTTCTATATCTTTTTAAAGAGCTTTTTGTAAGGTGGAGAAGACATAAGGCGGGGTCATCCTGGATCTCTACCGCAGTTAGCTGTTTAATAATTAAAGCGATTTTTGTCCAAAATACCCTTATGGAGGGACATGCCCAGAAAATATGGAGCATAGTCCCTTACTCCGATCCACAACGCCAACATCTGTCTGAACAGTTCTTGTCCATTTTATGCAGCACCTCAGGGACTCTGTACCACCTGGTAAGTATTTTATATCCCGTTTCCTGGGTTTTAAAATCCATAGAAGATTAATGGACTGTGGTCAAAATCTTATTAACCTGTCCAGGAGACAGGGATATTGCAAGCTCGCGTTCTCATTTCCGTATAAACGGAAGCTGCTGATCTTCTTGGTCTTCTGACAGCCATGCGTAAAATAAAGATATCAAATGTTTGGGCGGGGCCCCCGAGATACACATCTTTTCAAAGGGGGTTAGGTTCCGTGGAACGTACCCCCTTTCTTGATGTGTCTTTAGAAAATGTCTCAATTGATGCTAAAATGATCTAATTTAGAATCTGGCCATGCCATTATCTTCTCTGTGTAGGTATTTGACCATGCTTCCACGCATCATATATATGGGTTTTACCAACCTGTGCCAAGCGCCGTATTTTTACACTCATACATCCCGGAGGAAATTCAGGGTTGCCTAAAATCGGTATCAGAGATGGGTTTGGGAATATCTTGGGGAGTTGTTGAATATGTCGAGTTTCCCGTATTGTCGTCCCTATAGTATGGTGTACATAAACCCTATCCGTAGAGGAGTATGTCGACCACGGTGCCGGGGGGGGGGTCAATTGACCCACCTCATCCACTTCGAGCCCCACCCATCGTTTAAAGGCCCTATTACAATTCCAGTCCACTACCCAGGTGTCAGATGGATAGCCCTGTAATATCGAAATACATCCGGTAGCCCTATCCCCCCCCCCCCCCCAGCTTTAGTCAGGGACAGGATCTGTAACCAAATCTGCGGGGACCTATGAGCCCAGATAAAAGAGCGGAACAACACCCTGATCTGGTGGAAAAAGGCAAGGGGGATTGCAATTGGCAGGGCCTGCATTACATACAGAATCCTGGGTAGGACATTAATCTTAAGTGCATTGCACCGTCCAAACCAGGTTAGAATTTACTGCTGCCATATCCTCAAGTCTTCTTTAATCTTCCTTAATAAAGGTAAAAAAAATTTCCTGTATAAATCCAATGGATCTGCTGTAATTTGGACCCCGAGATATTTTAATGAGCCCTCAACCCAGCAGAACGGAAATGATGCACATAGTTAAAGTTCCTCCTGTAGTGGCATAGAAATACTCAGCGCTGATGACTTGGTGAAATTGATCTTGTAATTAGCTAATGCTCCATATACTCTAAGTGCCTCCAATATATTTGGAAGTGATACCATTGGATTACTGACAAAGAACACGAGGTCGTCCCCAAAAGCGGCGACCCTGTGCTGCTCACCGGCAACCCACATCCCTGCGATATTTGAAGATCTACGTATTGAGCAAAGTAGAGGCTCAAGTGTTAAAATAAAAATGAGAGGAGATAACGGGCTTCCCTGCCTAGTAGGGATGATCGAACTTTTGAAAAGTTCGGTTCGACTAGAACACCCGAATTTCCCGAAAGTTCGGTTCGGATTCCAGAACCCCATTGAAATCAATGGGACCCAAACTTCGGGAATCAAAAAACACAATTTTGAAGTCCTAAAACCCAATAAATGCCCCTAAAAAGTGCCTAGGGTTCTGGGTCATGCCCCAGGGACTATTAATCACACAAAAAAAGTTCTTAAAAATTGTCGTTTTTGATAGAGAGCCAATTATTGAAAAAATTATTGGGGAAAAAAATTTGATTTCTTTGGATTTAGTGTCTGGTGGGTCTAAAAGGTGTACCTGTGAAGTTTCTGCTCTGTAGCATGTCCAGAACCAGAATTATAGCATGCCAAACCTTCAAAAATGACTCTTTTGCTTAGCGGCGCCTTTCTTTTGCTCCTAATCAACTGCACAGCCAATGTGTATGATGGGGACATAATGCAGTGCACTGGGAACAAGATTAGAGTTTTTTTTGGAAAAAGGTGCTGTCTCTTTAAATGTGTATATAATTAACGGGTGTATTTTCACAATGGGGCTTTTATTACCAAATGTTTTCAAGAAGTCCAAAGATGTATGTAGATGCACTTTATTTCATGTAAAATGGTGTTTGGTGCACTTTAACTTGAATTCTCACAAGAAACAGACACATATGCACGGATACATTGAGGGTTAGGGTTAGGGGTAGGGGCCACAATGTAGTGCACAGTGAACAAGATTAGAGATGTTTTGGATGAATACTGTTGTCTCTTGACTTTGAATAGAAGTAAAGGATGCTTAAAAATTGGGCCTTTGGTGGTGCCGACGATGCCTTGACGCCATAACCCTATGAAAGTGCTGGTCATGAAGGCAATAATTGCCTTTGTAAGGAAAAAAATTACAATGATATGCATCTGTGTGACAGGTGCGCAAAAATTGTTGTTTGGGTGTTGGCAGAGCCATACCACTGTAAGCCCAAAGAGCTGGTGTTGAAGAAGGCGTAAAAATTATGAAGGTGTGCACCTGTGGAACAGGTGCGCAAACATGGTATTTTTGGTGTTGGCGGAGCCTCCTCACCATAACCCCAAAGAGCTGGTGTTGAAGGAGGCCAAAAAATTATAAAGGTGTGCACCTGTGGAACAGGTGCGCAAACATGGTATTTTTTGTTTAGCGTAGCCTCCCCACCATAACCCCAAAGAGCTGGTGTTGAAGGAGGCCCAAAAATTATAAAGTTGTGCACCTGTGGAACAGGTGCGCAAACATGGTATTTTTTGTTTATCGTAGCCTCCCCACCATAACCCCAAAGAGCTGGTGTTGAAGGAGGCCCAAAAATTATAAAGGTGTGCACCTGTGGAACAGGTGCGCAAACATGCTATTTTTGTTATAACTAAAATGAGGTTCTGTGAACATAAAGAGAATGAGAGGAGGGTTTGAGGGTGGCACCATGGTCCAGGCTTAAACTGAGGCTCAGCAGCCACATCGCAATGATAGACTAGTCTACAAGGTCTGAATCAGGTGCATCAAAGCTTGATATCCACCACTGATTCATTTTAATGAATGTCAAATGGTCGACTGAGTCGGTGGAGAGTCTCGTTCGATGGTCTGTGACGAATCCTCCTGCTGCGCTGAATGCCCGTTCCGATAGGACACTGGAAGCAGGGCAGGCCAACAACTCCATGGCATACTGGGCCAGTTCTGGCCAGTGGTCTAATCTTAAGACCCAGCATGCCAGTGAAAAGCCCTCTGTGTCACTTTGTGCCCTGACGTAATCGTCCACCATGTGATGCAGACGCTGTTGATGCGATGTGGCAGCTGAGAGGCCTGGGCGGTGAGGACTAAAAAAAGACCGTAAGGCATCCGTCAACCGCACGCCTTCTCCAACGCTCCTCTTGTGACCCGCAGTAGAGTCCATGGTAGGTTGTCCCTGCCCCTGCACCCTACAGGAGTCGGGGAACGTGTTCACCAGAATCCTCTTGAGACTGTCCTCAAGGGATTTGATCCTGTGGACTCTCTGGGTGGATGGGAAAAGCTCAGAGACTTTTGACTTGTACCGGTGGTCAAGTAGGGTGGTCAACCAATAGTGGTCAGTCTGTTTAATGGCCTTGATTCTGGGGTTCTTTAGCAGGCTCTGAAGCATGATGTTTCCCATGCGTCGCAAATTAGTAAAGGCCTCAGAAGCTGACTCCTCGGGGTCACTCAAAACGACATTATCTTGAACGGGCTCCTCCTCCTCCCAGCCACGTATTACTCCAAAGTGTCCCGAGGGAGTCAAACTAGGCCTTGCAGATTGCCGCATGTCTTCCTCTTCCTCCTCAAAGCCTGCAAAAGTTCCCGAAGAATCGTCCTCCTCCTCCTCCTCTTCCACCCCTGGATCCTGCTCGGGCCTCTGGGAGCTAGGCATAATGGGGTCAGGATTCTCAGGATAAAGGGGGCCTTGAGAGGCAAGGAAGTCCTCCTCGTCCTGCTGCTCTGCCTCCAGTGCCCTGTCCTTAATGCCACGCAGAGTGTGCTCCAAAAAAACAGTACCGGTAGGGTGTCACTGATGCATGCGCTGTCCCGGCTGACCATCCTTGTGGCCTCCTCAAATGGCGAGAGGACAGCGCATGCATCCATTATCAAAAGCCACTACCGTGGCGAAAAGAAGCCCAGTCGCGCTGAGCCAGTGCTGGTGCCGTACTCGCAGAGATATTCATTGAGGGCCCTCTGCTGCGTGTACAGGCGCTGCAGCATAGCCAAGGTGGAGTTCCAGCGGGTGGGCATGTCACAGACGAGGCGGTGTACCGGCAGGTGAAACTCGCGCTGCACTTCGGCCAAACGTGCAGTGGCACTGTACGACCGCCTGAAGTGACTGCACACCCTTCTTGCCATCCTTAGCACATCCTGCATTCCCGGGTACGAGTTCAAAAACCGCTGTACCACGAGATTCAGGACATGCGCCAGGCATGGCACATGGGCCAACTTTCCCTGCCGAAGGGCGGCCAGGAGGTTTGACCCATTATCGGTAACCACCATCCCTGGCTGCAGCTGGCGTGGTGTCAACCACCTCTGGGCCTGTGCCTGCAGAGCCCCATCTCAGGGGCAGTGTGTTGCCTGTCCCCTAGACACACAAGCTGCAGCACTGCGTGACACCTTTTGGCTTGAGACATAGAATAGCCCTTTGAACGCTTACATATTCAAAGGACCATTCTGCAGAGGAGGGCATGGAGGAGGAGGAGCAGGAGGGGGTAGAAGTGATCCATCTACCCTGATCAGCGTCACCACCAGCTGTTTGCAGACGTGGGAGCAACACTGGCTGCAGCACCGAGCTCTGGTTACAATCCCTTCCGCTGGCAAGCAGTGTCACCCAATGAGCAGTGACAGAAATGTACCGTCCCTGCCCATGTTTGCTTGACCAAGTGTCAGCCGTCAGGTGTATCTTATGGCTGACTGACTTTGCCAGGAACGACACTACATTGCCTTCCACATGTTGGTATAGGGATGGCAGGGCCTTACGGGAAAAGTAATGCCGACTTGGCACCTGCCACTGTGGAACTGCACATTTTGCGAAGTCACGGAAGGGAGCAGACTCTACCAGGTTAAATGGTAACAGTTGCAGAGCCAGTAGTTTTGCCAAACTACTGTTTAGACGCTGGGCATGTGGGTGGCGGGGAGTATACATTTTTTTTTGTTCCAGCATGTGTGGAATCGAAATTTGGCGTCTAGATGTTACAGCTGGTGGTGTGCTGGAGGTAGATGCGACACTGCCTGCTATATCATCATCCCTGTCAGTGGAGGCTGCCAACAGGTGACGAGTGACTATAGCAGGGACAGACTGATGTGCAGGTGGAGCACGAGGAGGAGCGCGAGGAGGACTAGGAGGATGACTGACCGATCTTTGGCCCATTTGTGGGTTCTTCAAATGCTCCTGCCAACGGGCCAAGTGGTGGGTTGTCAAATGCCTGTTTAGGCAGCTTGTACCCAGGTGGTTGACATTTTTGTCACGTTTTATACCCTTCTGACAAATCTTGCAGATCGCAACTGTTCGGTCTGCATGGGATGTCTCAAAAAAAGCCCAGCAAGAAGAGGTGTGTATAGTGGCCCGGGAGACAACAGGTGCGGCCTTAGATGGAGCGGGCCGTCTGCTCTCCCCTCTTGCTTGCTCTGCCTCCTCCTCAACCTCAGACCCAACATCAGACTCCATAAAGGACTGAGCATCAGGCTGGAGTAGATGGCTGACACCGTGGTCAAACAGCTCAGCTGACTCCTCTTCCATGTCTGAAGTTGGGTCTAAGGGAGGACGTGGAGGTGGCCGAGTGGTTAAGGCGATGGACTGCTAATCCATTGTGCTCTGCACGTATGGGTTCAAATCCCATCCTTGTCGATAGTTTAGTTCAATATGAACAGGCATAATATAGAGCATCACATGGCACCATGGACATATATACAAAAAGTAAAGACACAGTCAATCTTGACCTAGACAATCTATCTACATTCTGTGCCCCCTTTCCCACAGCTTTTCTTTGTCCCTCTACACTTTTCATGTCTGCATGCCCTGTCCATAACTCACCACTATCCAAACCTCTCACCTTTGCACTCAATCACCCCCATCCATGTCTCTCACCTCGGCACCCAGCCACTCCTAACCACTGCAGCGCTGCTGTTTCGCTGTGAACACAGCGTCATCTGTAGCTTCTGAGCTACAGATGACGCTGTGTTCACAGCGAAACGCGTCTAGCCATTGGCCGAGAGGCAGCCACGTGACTTCAGGTCGGTGAGGAGAACGCTGAGGAGCGGTATACCACCGCACCGAGTATAGGCACATACAGGCTCTTTCATGTTTTATGTTTGTGAGTATCCCACTGTATTTTAAACACAATAAATGTATTTTAAACGGTCCTCACTATGTCCAGCAATTTCATTTTTATGAGGACACCTGGGAATACCGCATTGTGAATAAGGATCGCTTCCAATATACAGCCCAATCAGCCTTGCAGGAGACATATGATAAACAACAGCTCACTCTGCTTCAACCTGCTTCAATTTCATCACATAGTGGTAAGTAGATCCCCTAAGGGGGATACCCCGAAGCCACAAGAATAAGCATCCAGTTTCTGCTATCTCAAAGGACTGATTGATGGACTGTTTGCACATAGATTGCATTTTATGAGTTTTACATTGTAATATCTGCACTTTTTATGAGTTGGCATTTTGCACAGAATTTGCACTTAATGGCACTTTATTGATGGTTGATTCATCACCATTTCAGCTCAGGATATTGTTTTTTTATGAACACATATTTATTTAATTATTTAATTATTCATCTTATAGCAGCGCTGCAATCACTGACCCTCATTCACTAAAGCACTAGCACTTTCCTTGCAGCAGGCAGCTAATTCTAAGCACTTAATTGATTATTATCCCACACCCCATAAGCGCGAGGTCCACAATCCTAACACTCCTAACCACTGCTCTCACCTCTTCACATCCCCCCACCTGTCCACAGCTCTAATCTCTGCACCTAGCCACCTCTAAACTGCTCCCACTTCTGTACTCCCCTCTATCCACAGCTTTAACCTCTGTAGCTCCCCCCTTCACAGCTCTAGCCCCTGTATTCCTATTACACACAGCTCTCACCTCTACACCCCCTCCTGCTCAACTCCTACCTCTGATAGCCCCAGCTACTCCCAATTCCCTGCAGTTCTTTCTTCTGCAGCCAGCTCCCGCCCAAAGTTCCCTCTGCTGCACCCACCCCCAACGTTCAGGTCTCACTTCTGTACCTTCTCTCCATCCACAGTTTTCAAACCTTCAGCCCCCCTTCATTCACAGCTCTCACCTTACTGAGGCTTTTTTCAATGCATTGCATTGTGTCAGCACACTGACTTCTCTCTGCATCTCCTACTGGGCAGTGCTACCTCTCAGAACTGTAGCAAAGACCAGTGGAAGAATTTTGGAGCACTTCCCCCTTCTCTGTGCTATACGTATGACAGGTGGAGGGTGGGCCCTCAGAATCGGACAGAAGGCACCAGCTGCCACAGCAGAACAGAACTTAAAGAAATGAAAAGGGGCGGTTGTAGCGTTGGGACCCAACTCGGTAACAGAAGTGAAACACTTGCCATAGTGGCAGAGCAGTTTCCTCAAGTGAGGCGCTGTGGCTTAGTTGGTGAAAGCGCCTGTCTAGTAAACAGGAGATCCTGAGTTCAAATCTCAGCAGTGCCTTTCTTTGTGTCTTTCCATTCATAACGTTTTCAATATTTGGAAAGTTTAATGTCACCCTTTAATCTTTAAAGCGTGGTAGATTTAAAACCCAGTGCTGGACTCGCATAAAACCTTTCCTCCAAAGATTTAAAAACTTCTCACTGGGCATACTATCCTATTAGGCTAATGATAAGTCCTGGATGCCCTCTCAATGCAGGGGATTTGTCTTTGGAGGAAGCACACCTTCCTATCAACTTTCTGGAGCAAAAAAACATTCTGGCATCACTTCAATATTGAATACTTCTTCAGTGAGAACTGCAGATGGGAATCCAGTTGGACAATGCCATAGCTGTGGCCTACATCAAACATCAGGGGGCCACCAAAGTTGGTGTAGCACAGAAAGAATTAGGTTTCATTTTTCCATGGGTAGAATTTCCGGTTCCAGCCTGTCTGGTGTTCATATCTAAGATATGAAAATTTGGCAGGTGGGCTTTCTTGCTCATCAGCATCTGGACGTGAGAGTGTGGCTTCTTCATCCTGGGGCTTTTAAAGGCTTTTGCCACAGTTGGTGGACTTGAGACATTCAACTTCTGACATCCAGATTGATCAAGAAAGCTGGACAGACTTGTCACCAGGTCCAGGGACCATTGGGCCTTCACAGTAGATGCTCTGTTGACTCAATGAAAGAATTTTAATCTGATATATTACTTTCAGCCCCTCCAGATTCTCCATTTTGTGTTCCACAGAATTGGGATAGAGGGATTTCTAGTGATTCTTATCAAACCAAATTGTCTCCGGGGGATGTGGTACTCAGACATACTGACTCCTGCCAGAGTCTCCGTTTGCCCTTCCAGATTGTGTAGATCAAGGTAATCCCTTCTTCAAACCACAGTAGGGACTTGCCCAAACAAGACGAGGTGGCCGAGTGGTTAAGGCGATGGACTGCTAATCCATTGTGCTCTGCACGCATGGGTTCGAATCCCATCCTCGTCGATAGTTTAGTTCAATATGAACAGGCATAATATAGAGCATCACATGGCACCATGGACATATATACAAAAAGTAAAGACACAGTCAATCTTGACCTAGACAATCTATCTACATTCTGTGCCCTGAGACCTTCAGCCCCCCTTCATTCACAGCTCTCACCTTACTGAGGCTTTTTTCAATGCATTGCATTGTGTCAGCACACTGACTTCTCTCTGCATCTCCTACTGGTCAGTGCTACCTCTCAGAACTGTAGCAAAGACCAGTGGAAGAATTTTGGAGCACTTCCCCCTTCTCTGTGCTATACGTATGACAGGTGGAGGGTGGGCCCTCAGAATCGGACAGAAGGCACCAGCTGCCACAGCAGAACAGAACTTAAAGAAATGAAAAGGGGCGGTTGTAGCGTTGGCACCCAACTCGGTAACAGAAGTGAAACACTTGCCATAGTGGCAGAGCAGTTTCCTCAAGTGAGGCGCTGTGGCTTATTTGGTGAAAGCGCCTGTCTAGTAAACAGGAGATCCTGAGTTCAAATCTCAGCAGTGCCTTTCTTTGTGTCTTTCCATTCATAACGTTTTCAATATTTGGAAAGTTTAATGTCACCCTTTAATCTTTAAAGCGTGGTAGATTTAAAACCCAGTGCTGGACTCGCATAAAACCTTTCCTCCAAAGATTTAAAAAATTCTCACTGGGCATACTATCCTATTAGGCTAATGATAAGTCCTGGATGCCCTCTCAATGCAGGGGATTTGTCTTTGGAGGAAGCACACCTTCCTATCAACTTTCTGGAGCAAAAAAACATTCTGGCATCACTTCAATATTGAATACTTCTTCAGTGAGAACTGCAGATGGGAATCCAGTTGGACAATGCCATAGCTGTGGCCTACATCAAACATCAGGGGGGCACCAAAGTTGGTGTAGCACAGAAAGAATTAGGTTTCATTTTTCCATGGGTAGAATTTCCGGTTCCAGCCTGTCTGGTGTTCATATCTAAGATATGAAAATTTGGCAGGTGGGCTTTCTTGCTCATCAGCATCTGGAAGTGAGAGTGTGGCTTCTTCATCCTGGGGCTTTTAAAGGCTTTTGCCACAGTTGGTGGACTTGAGACATTCAACTTCTGACATCCAGATTGATCAAGAAAGCTGGACAGACTTGTCACCAGGTCCAGGGACCATTGGGCCTTCACAGTAGATGCTCTGTTGACTCAATGAAAGAATTTTAATCTGATATATTACTTTCAGCCCCTCCAGATTCTCCATTTTGTGTTCCACAGGATTGGGATAGAGGGATTTCTAGTGATTCTTATTACACCAAATTGTCTCCGGGGGATGTGGTACTCAGACATACTGACTCCTGCCAGAGTCTCCGTTTGCCCTTCCAGATTGTGTAGATCAAGGTAATCCCTTCTTCAAACCACAGTAGGGGCTTGCCCAAACAAGACGAGGTGGCCGAGTGGTTAAGGCGATGGACTGCTAATCCATTGTGCTCTGCACGCATGGGTTCGAATCCCATCCTCGTCGATAGTTTAGTTCAATATGAACAGGCATAATATAGAGCATCACATGGCACCATGGACATATATACAAAAAGTAAAGACACAGTCAATCTTGACCTAGACAATCTATCTACATTCTGTGCCCTGAGACCTTCAGCCCCCCTTCATTCACAGCTCTCACCTTACTGAGGCTTTTTTCAATGCATTGCATTGTGTCAGCACACTGACTTCTCTCTGCATCTCCTACTGGGCAGTGCTACCTCTCAGAACTGTAGCAAAGACCAGTGGAAGAATTTTGGAGCACTTCCCCCTTCTCTGTGCTATACGTATGACAGGTGGAGGGTGGGCCCTCAGAATCGGACAGAAGGCACCAGCTGCCACAGCAGAACAGAACTTAAAGAAATGAAAAGGGGCGGTTGTAGCGTTGGCACCCAACTCGGTAACAGAAGTGAAACACTTGCCATAGTGGCAGAGCAGTTTCCTCAAGTGAGGCGCTGTGGCTTATTTGGTGAAAGCGCCTGTCTAGTAAACAGGAGATCCTGAGTTCAAATCTCAGCAGTGCCTTTCTTTGTGTCTTTCCATTCATAACGTTTTCAATATTTGGAAAGTTTAATGTCACCCTTTAATCTTTAAAGCGTGGTAGATTTAAAACCCAGTGCTGGACTCGCATAAAACCTTTCCTCCAAAGATTTAAAAAATTCTCACTGGGCATACTATCCTATTAGGCTAATGATAAGTCCTGGATGCCCTCTCAATGCAGGGGATTTGTCTTTGGAGGAAGCACACCTTCCTATCAACTTTCTGGAGCAAAAAAACATTCTGGCATCACTTCAATATTGAATACTTCTTCAGTGAGAACTGCAGATGGGAATCCAGTTGGACAATGCCATAGCTGTGGCCTACATCAAACATCAGGGGGGCACCAAAGTTGGTGTAGCACAGAAAGAATTAGGTTTCATTTTTCCATGGGTAGAATTTCCGGTTCCAGCCTGTCTGGTGTTCATATCTAAGATATGAAAATTTGGCAGGTGGGCTTTCTTGCTCATCAGCATCTGGAAGTGAGAGTGTGGCTTCTTCATCCTGGGGCTTTTAAAGGCTTTTGCCACAGTTGGTGGACTTGAGACATTCAACTTCTGACATCCAGATTGATCAAGAAAGCTGGACAGACTTGTCACCAGGTCCAGGGACCATTGGGCCTTCACAGTAGATGCTCTGTTGACTCAATGAAAGAATTTTAATCTGATATATTACTTTCAGCCCCTCCAGATTCTCCATTTTGTGTTCCACAGGATTGGGATAGAGGGATTTCTAGTGATTCTTATCACACCAAATTGTCTCCGGGGGATGTGGTACTCAGACATACTGACTCCTGCCAGAGTCTCCGTTTGCCCTTCCAGATTGTGTAGATCACGGTAATCCCTTCTTCAAACCACAGTAGGGACTTGCCCAAACAAGATGAGGTGGCCGAGTGGTTAAGGCGATGGACTGCTAATCCATTGTGCTCTGCACGCATGGGTTCGAATCCCATCCTTGTCGATAGTTTAGTTCAATATGAACAGGCATAATATAGAGCATCACATGGCACCATGGACATATATACAAAAAGTAAAGACACAGTCAATCTTGACCTAGACAATCTATCTACATTCTGTGCCCTGAGACCTTCAGCCCCCCTTCATTCACAGCTCTCACCTTACTGAGGCTTTTTTCAATGCATTGCATTGTGTCAGCACACTGACTTCTCTCTGCATCTCCTACTGGTCAGTGCTACCTCTCAGAACTGTAGCAAAGACCAGTGGAAGAATTTTGGAGCACTTCCCCCTTCTCTGGGCTATACGTATGACAGGTGGAGGGTGGGCCCTCAGAAGCGGACAGAAGGCACCAGCTGCCACAGCAGAACAGAACTTAAAGAAATGAAAAGGGGCGGTTGTAGCGTTGGGAACCAACTCGGTAACAGAAGTGAAACACTTGCCATAGTGGCAGAGCAGTTTCCTCAAGTGAGGTGCTGTGGCTTAGTTGGTGAAAGCGCCTGTCTAGTAAACAGGAGATCCTGAGTTCAAATCTCAGCAGTGCCTTTCTTTGTGTCTTTCCATTCATAACGTTTTCAATATTTGGAAAGTTTAATGTCACCCTTTAATCTTTAAAGCGTGGTAGATTTAAAACCCAGTGCTGGACTCGCATAAAACCTTTCCTCCAAAGATTTAAAAAATTCTCACTGGGCATACTATCCTATTAGGCTAATGATAAGTCCTGGATGCCCTCTCAATGCAGGGGATTTGTCTTTGGAGGAAGCACACCTTCCTATCAACTTTCTGGAGCAAAAAAACATTCTGGCATCACTTCAATATTGAATACTTCTTCAGTGAGAACTGCAGATGGGAATCCAGTTGGACAATGCCATAGCTGTGGCCTACATCAAACATCAGGGGGGCACCAAAGTTGGTGTAGCACAGAAAGAATTAGGTTTCATTTTTCCATGGGTAGAATTTCCGGTTCCAGCCTGTCTGGTGTTCATATCTAAGATATGAGAATTTGGCAGGTGGGCTTTCTTGCTCATCAGCATCTGGAAGTGAGAGTGTGGCTTCTTCATCCTGGGGCTTTTAAAGGCTTTTGCCACAGTTGGTGGACTTGAGACATTCAACTTCTGACATCCAGATTGATCAAGAAAGCTGGACAGACTTGTCACCAGGTCCAGGGACCATTGGGCCTTCACAGTAGATGCTCTGTTGACTCAATGAAAGAATTTTAATCTGATATATTACTTTCAGCCCCTCCAGATTCTCCATTTTGTGTTCCACAGGATTGGGATAGAGGGATTTCTAGTGATTCTTATCACACCAAATTGTCTCCGGGGGATGTGGTACTCAGACATACTGACTCCTGCCAGAGTCTCCGTTTGCCCTTCCAGATTGTGTAGATCACGGTAATCCCTTCTTCAAACCACAGTAGGGACTTGCCCAAACAAGACTAGGTGGCCGAGTGGTTAAGGCGATGGACTGCTAATCCATTGTGCTCTGCACGCATGGGTTCGAATCCCATCCTCGTCGATAGTTTAGTTCAATATGAACAGGCATAATATAGAGCATCACATGGCACCATGGACATATATACAAAAAGTAAAGACACAGTCAATCTTGACCTAGACAATCTATCTACATTCTGTGCCCTGAGACCTTCAGCCCCCCTTCATTCACAGCTCTCACCTTACTGAGGCTTTTTCAATGCATTGCATTGTGTCAGCACACTGACTTCTCTCTGCATTTCCTACTGGTCAGTGCTACCTCTCAGAACTGTAGCAAAGACCAGTGGAAGAATTTTGGAGCACTTCCCCCTTCTCTGTGCTATACGTATGACAGGTGGAGGGTGGGCCCTCAGAATCGGACAGAAGGCACCAGCTGCCACAGCAGAACAGAACTTAAAGAAATGAAAAGGGGCGGTTGTAGCGTTGGGACCCAACTCGGTAACAGAAGTGAAACACTTGCCATAGTGGCAGAGCAGTTTCCTCAAGTGAGGCGCTGTGGCTTAGTTGGTGAAAGCGCCTGTCTAGTAAACAGGAGATCCTGAGTTCAAATCTCAGCAGTGCCTTTCTTTGTGTCTTTCCATTCATAACGTTTTCAATATTTGGAAAGTTTAATGTCACCCTTTAATCTTTAAAGCGTGGTAGATTTAAAACCCAGTGCTGGACTCGCATAAAACCTTTCCTCCAAAGATTTAAAAAATTCTCACTGGGCATACTATCCTATTAGGCTAATGATAAGTCCTGGATGCCCTCTCAATGCAGGGGATTTGTCTTTGGAGGAAGCACACCTTCCTATCAACTTTCTGGAGCAAAAAAACATTCTGGCATCACTTCAATATTGAATACTTCTTCAGTGAGAACTGCAGATGGGAATCCAGTTGGACAATGCCATAGCTGTGGCCTACATCAAACATCAGGGGGGCACCAAAGTTGGTGTAGCACAGAAAGAATTAGGTTTCATTTTTCCATGGGTAGAATTTCCGGTTCCAGCCTGTCTGGTGTTCATATCTAAGATATGAAAATTTGGCAGGTGGGCTTTCTTGCTCATCAGCATCTGGAAGTGAGAGTGTGGCTTCTTCATCCTGGGGCTTTTAAAGGCTTTTTCCACAGTTGGTGGACTTGAGACATTCAACTTCTGACATCCAGATTGATCAAGAAAGCTGGACAGACTTGTCACCAGGTCCAGGGACCATTGGGCCTTCACAGTAGATGCTCTGTTGACTCAATGAAAGAATTTTAATCTGATATATTACTTTCAGCCCCTCCAGATTCTCCATTTTGTGTTCCACAGGATTGGGATAGAGGGATTTCTAGTGATTCTTATCACACCAAATTGTCTCCGGGGGATGTGGTACTCAGACATACTGACTCCTGCCAGAGTCTCCGTTTGCCCTTCCAGATTGTGTAGATCACGGTAATCCCTTCTTCAAACCACAGTAGGGACTTGCACAAACAAGACGAGGTGGCCGAGTGGTTAAGGCGATGGACTGCTAATCCATTGTGCTCTGCACGCATGGGTTCGAATCCCATCCTTGTCGTTAGTTTAGTTCAATATGAACAGGCATAATATAGAGCATCACATGGCACCATGGACATATATACAAAAAGTAAAGACACAGTCAATCTTGACCTAGACAATCTATCTACATTCTGTGCCCTGAGACCTTCAGCCCCCCTTCATTCACAGCTCTCACCTTACTGAGGCTTTTTTCAATGCATTGCATTGTGTCAGCACACTGACTTCTCTCTGCATCTCCTACTGGTCAGTGCTACCTCTCAGAACTGTAGCAAAGACCAGTGGAAGAATTTTGGAGCACTTCCCCCTTCTCTGTGCTATACGTATGACAGGTGGAGGGTGGGCCCTCAGAATCGGACAGAAGGCACCAGCTGCCACAGCAGAACAGAACTTAAAGAAATGAAAAGGGGCGGTTGTAGCGTTGGTACTCAACTCGGTAACAGAAGTGAAACACTTGCCATAGTGGCAGAGCAGTTTCCTCAAGTGAGGCGCTGTGGCTTATTTGGTGAAAGCGCCTGTCTAGTAAACAGGAGATCCTGAGTTCAAATCTCAGCAGTGCCTTTCTTTGTGTCTTTCCATTCATAACGTTTTCAATATTTGGAAAGTTTAATGTCACCCTTTAATCTTTAAAGCGTGGTAGATTTAAAACCCAGTGCTGGACTCGCATAAAACCTTTCCTCCAAAGATTTAAAAAATTCTCACTGGGCATACTATCCTATTAGGCTAATGATAAGTCCTGGATGCCCTCTCAATGCAGGGGATTTGTCTTTGGAGGAAGCACACCTTCCTATCAACTTTCTGGAGCAAAAAAACATTCTGGCATCACTTCAATATTGAATACTTCTTCAGTGAGAACTGCAGATGGGAATCCAGTTGGACAATGCCATAGCTGTGGCCTACATCAAACATCAGGGGGGCACCAAAGTTGGTGTAGCACAGAAAGAATTAGGTTTCATTTTTCCATGGGTAGAATTTCCGGTTCCAGCCTGTCTGGTGTTCATATCTAAGATATGAAAATTTGGCAGGTGGGCTTTCTTGCTCATCAGCATCTGGAAGTGAGAGTGTGGCTTCTTCATCCTGGGGCTTTTAAAGGCTTTTGCCACAGTTGGTGGACTTGAGACATTCAACTTCTGACATCCAGATTGATCAAGAAAGCTGGACAGACTTGTCACCAGGTCCAGGGACCATTGGGCCTTCACAGTAGATGCTCTGTTGACTCAATGAAAGAATTTTAATCTGATATATTACTTTCAGCCCCTCCAGATTCTCCATTTTGTGTTCCACAGGATTGGGATAGAGGGATTTCTAGTGATTCTTATCACACCAAATTGTCTCCGGGGGATGTGGTACTCAGACATACTGACTCCTGCCAGAGTCTCCGTTTGCCCTTCCAGATTGTGTAGATCAAGGTAATCCCTTCTTCAAACCACAGTAGGGACTTGCCCAAACAAGACGAGGTGGCCAAGTGGTTAAGGCGATGGACTGCTAATCCATTGTGCTCTGCACGCATGGGTTCGAATCCCATCCTCGTCGATAGTTTAGTTCAATATGAACAGGCATAATATAGAGCATCACATGGCACCATGGACATATATACAAAAAGTAAAGACACAGTCAATCTTGACCTAGACAATCTATCTACATTCTGTGCCCTGAGACCTTCAGCCCCCCTTCATTCACAGCTCTCACCTTACTGAGGCTTTTTTCAATGCATTGCATTGTGTCAGCACACTGACTTCTCTCTGCATCTCCTACTGGTCAGTGCTACCTCTCAGAACTGTAGCAAAGACCAGTGGAAGAATTTTGGAGCACTTCCCCCTTCTCTGTGCTATACGTATGACAGGTGGAGGGTGGGCCCTCAGAATCGGACAGAAGGCACCAGCTGCCACAGCAGAACAGAACTTAAAGAAATGAAAAGGGGCGGTTGTAGCGTTGGGACCCAACTCGGTAACAGAAGTGAAACACTTGCCATAGTGGCAGAGCAGTTTCCTCAAGTGAGGCGCTGTGGCTTAGTTGGTGAAAGCGCCTGTCTAGTAAACAGGAGAACCTGAGTTCAAATCTCAGCAGTGCCTTTCTTTGTGTCTTTCCATTCATAACGTTTTCAATATTTGGAAAGTTTAATGTCACCCTTTAATCTTTAAAGCGTGGTAGATTTAAAACCCAGTGCTGGACTCGCATAAAACCTTTCCTCCAAAGATTTAAAAAATTCTCACTGGGCATACTATCCTATTAGGCTAATGATAAGTCCTGGATGCCCTCTCAATGCAGGGGATTTGTCTTTGGAGGAAGCACACCTTCCTATCAACTTTCTGGAGCAAAAAAACATTCTGGCATCACTTCAATATTGAATACTTCTTCAGTGAGAACTGCAGATGGGAATCCAGTTGGACAATGCCATAGCTGTGGCCTACATCAAACATCAGGGGGGCACCAAAGTTGGTGTAGCACAGAAAGAATTAGGTTTCATTTTTCCATGGGTAGAATTTCCGGTTCCAGCCTGTCTGGTGTTCATATCTAAGATATGAAAATTTGGCAGGTGGGCTTTCTTGCTCATCAGCATCTGGAAGTGAGAGTGTGGCTTCTTCATCCTGGGGCTTTTAAAGGCTTTTGCCACAGTTGGTGGACTTGAGACATTCAACTTCTGACATCCAGATTGATCAAGAAAGCTGGACAGACTTGTCACCAGGTCCAGGGACCATTGGGCCTTCACAGTAGATGCTCTGTTGACTCAATGAAAGAATTTTAATCTGATATATTACTTTCAGCCCCTCCAGATTCTCCATTTTGTGTTCCACAGGATTGGGATAGAGGGATTTCTAGTGATTCTTATCACACCAAATTGTCTCCGGGGGATGTGGTACTCAGACATACTGACTCCTGCCAGAGTCTCCGTTTGCCCTTCCAGATTGTGTAGACCAAGGTAATCCCTTCTTCAAACCACAGTAGGGGCTTGCCCAAACAAGACGAGGTGGCCGAGTGGTTAAGGCGATGGACTGCTAATCCATTGTGCTCTGCACGCATGGGTTCGAATCCCATCCTCGTCGATAGTTTAGTTCAATATGAACAGGCATAATATAGAGCATCACATGGCACCATGGACATATATACAAAAAGTAAAGACACAGTCAATCTTGACCTAGACAATCTATCTACATTCTGTGCCCTGAGACCTTCAGCCCCCCTTCATTCACAGCTCTCACCTTACTGAGGCTTTTTTCAATGCATTGCATTGTGTCAGCACACTGACTTCTCTCTGCATCTCCTACTGGTCAGTGCTACCTCTCAGAACTGTAGCAAAGACCAGTGGAAGAATTTTGGAGCACTTCCCCCTTCTCTGTGCTATACGTATGACAGGTGGAGGGTGGGCCCTCAGAATCGGACAGAAGGCACCAGCTGCCACAGCAGAACAGAACTTAAAGAAATGAAAAGGGGCGGTTGTAGCGTTGGGACCCAACTCGGTAACAGAAGTGAAACACTTGCCATAGTGGCAGAGCAGTTTCCTCAAGTGAGGCGCTGTGGCTTAGTTGGTGAAAGCGCCTGTCTAGTAAACAGGAGATCCTGAGTTCAAATCTCAGCAGTGCCTTTCTTTGTGTCTTTCCATTCATAACGTTTTCAATATTTGGAAAGTTTAATGTCACCCTTTAATCTTTAAAGCGTGGTAGATTTAAAACCCAGTGCTGGACTCGCATAAAACCTTTCCTCCAAAGATTTAAAAAATTCTCACTGGGCATACTATCCTATTAGGCTAATGATAAGTCCTGGATGCCCTCTCAATGCAGGGGATTTGTCTTTGGAGGAAGCACACCTTCCTATCAACTTTCTGGAGCAAAAAAACATTCTGGCATCACTTCAATATTGAATACTTCTTCAGTGAGAACTGCAGATGGGAATCCAGTTGGACAATGCCATAGCTGTGGCCTACATCAAACATCAGGGGGGCACCAAAGTTGGTGTAGCACAGAAAGAATTAGGTTTCATTTTTCCATGGGTAGAATTTCCGGTTCCAGCCTGTCTGGTGTTCATATCTAAGATATGAAAATTTGGCAGGTGGGCTTTCTTGCTCATCAGCATCTGGAAGTGAGAGTGTGGCTTCTTCATCCTGGGGCTTTTAAAGGCTTTTGCCACAGTTGGTGGACTTGAGACATTCAACTTCTGACATCCAGATTGATCAAGAAAGCTGGACAGACTTGTCACCAGGTCCAGGGACCATTGGGCCTTCACAGTAGATGCTCTGTTGACTCAATGAAAGAATTTTAATCTGATATATTACTTTCAGCCCCTCCAGATTCTCCATTTTGTGTTCCACAGGATTGGGATAGAGGGATTTCTAGTGATTCTTATCACACCAAATTGTCTCCGGGGGATGTGGTACTCAGACATACTGACTCCTGCCAGAGTCTCCGTTTGCCCTTCCAGATTGTGTAGACCAAGGTAATCCCTTCTTCAAACCACAGTAGGGGCTTGCCCAAACAAGACGAGGTGGCCGAGTGGTTAAGGCGATGGACTGCTAATCCATTGTGCTCTGCACGCATGGGTTCGAATCCCATCCTCGTCGATAGTTTAGTTCAATATGAACAGGCATAATATAGAGCATCACATGGCACCATGGACATATATACAAAAAGTAAAGACACAGTCAATCTTGACCTAGACAATCTATCTACATTCTGTGCCCTGAGACCTTCAGCCCCCCTTCATTCACAGCTCTCACCTTACTGAGGCTTTTTTCAATGCATTGCATTGTGTCAGCACACTGACTTCTCTCTGCATCTCCTACTGGTCAGTGCTACCTCTCAGAACTGTAGCAAAGACCAGTGGAAGAATTTTGTAGCACTTCCCCCTTCTCTGTGCTATACGTATGACAGGTGGAGGGTGGGCCCTCAGAATCGGACAGAAGGCACCAGCTGCCACAGCAGAACAGAACTTAAAGAAATGAAAAGGGGCGGTTGTAGCGTTGGGACCCAACTCGGTAACAGAAGTGAAACACTTGCCATAGTGGCAGAGCAGTTTCCTCAAGTGAGGCGCTGTGGCTTAGTTGGTGAAAGCGCCTGTCTAGTAAACAGGAGATCCTGAGTTCAAATCTCAGCAGTGCCTTTCTTTGTGTCTTTCCATTCATAACGTTTTCAATATTTGGAAAGTTTAAAGTCACCCTTTAATCTTTAAAGCGTGGTAGATTTAAAACCCAGTGCTGGACTCGCATAAAACCTTTCCTCCAAAGATTTAAAAACTTCTCACTGGGCATACTATCCTATTAGGCTAATGATAAGTCCTGGATGCCCTCTCAATGCAGGGGATTTGTCTTTGGAGGAAGCACACCTTCCTATCAACTTTCTGGAGCAAAAAAACATTCTGGCATCACTTCAATATTGAATACTTCTTCAGTGAGAACTGCAGATGGGAATCCAGTTGGACAATGCCATAGCTGTGGCCTACATCAAACATCAGGGGGGCACCAAAGTTGGTGTAGCACAGAAAGAATTAGGTTTCATTTTTCCATGGGTAGAATTTCCGGTTCCAGCCTGTCTGGTGTTCATATCTAAGATATGAAAATTTGGCAGGTGGGCTTTCTTGCTCATCAGCATCTGGAAGTGAGAGTGTGGCTTCTTCATCCTGGGGCTTTTAAAGGCTTTTGCCACAGTTGGTGGACTTGAGACATTCAACTTCTGACATCCAGATTGATCAAGAAAGCTGGACAGACTTGTCACCAGGTCCAGGGACCATTGGGCCTTCACAGTAGATGCTCTGTTGACTCAATGAAAGAATTTTAATCTGATATATTACTTTCAGCCCCTCCAGATTCTCCATTTTGTGTTCCACAGGATTGGGATAGAGGGATTTCTAGTGATTCTTATCACACCAAATTGTCTCCGGGGGATGTGGTACTCAGACATACTGACTCCTGCCAGAGTCTCCGTTTGCCCTTCCAGATTGTGTAGACCAAGGTAATCCCTTCTTCAAACCACAGTAGGGGCTTGCCCAAACAAGACGAGGTGGCCGAGTGGTTAAGGCGATGGACTGCTAATCCATTGTGCTCTGCACGCATGGGTTCGAATCCCATCCTCGTCGATAGTTTAGTTCAATATGAACAGGCATAATATAGAGCATCACATGGCACCATGGACATATATACAAAAAGTAAAGACACAGTCAATCTTGACCTAGACAATCTATCTACATTCTGTGCCCTGAGACCTTCAGCCCCCCTTCATTCACAGCTCTCACCTTACTGAGGCTTTTTTCAATGCATTGCATTGTGTCAGCACACTGACTTCTCTCTGCATCTCCTACTGGTCAGTGCTACCTCTCAGAACTGTAGCAAAGACCAGTGGAAGAATTTTGTAGCACTTCCCCCTTCTCTGTGCTATACGTATGACAGGTGGAGGGTGGGCCCTCAGAATCGGACAGAAGGCACCAGCTGCCACAGCAGAACAGAACTTAAAGAAATGAAAAGGGGCGGTTGTAGCGTTGGGACCCAACTCGGTAACAGAAGTGAAACACTTGCCATAGTGGCAGAGCAGTTTCCTCAAGTGAGGCGCTGTGGCTTAGTTGGTGAAAGCGCCTGTCTAGTAAACAGGAGATCCTGAGTTCAAATCTCAGCAGTGCCTTTCTTTGTGTCTTTCCATTCATAACGTTTTCAATATTTGGAAAGTTTAAAGTCACCCTTTAATCTTTAAAGCGTGGTAGATTTAAAACCCAGTGCTGGACTCGCATAAAACCTTTCCTCCAAAGATTTAAAAACTTCTCACTGGGCATACTATCCTATTAGGCTAATGATAAGTCCTGGATGCCCTCTCAATGCAGGGGATTTGTCTTTGGAGGAAGCACACCTTCCTATCAACTTTCTGGAGCAAAAAAACATTCTGGCATCACTTCAATATTGAATACTTCTTCAGTGAGAACTGCAGATGGGAATCCAATTGGACAATGCCATAGCTGTGGCCTACATCAAACATCAGGGGGGCACCAAAGTTGGTGTAGCACAGAAAGAATTAGGTTTCATTTTTCCATGGGTAGAATTTCCGGTTCCAGCCTGTCTGGTGTTCATATCTAAGATATGAAAATTTGGCAGGTGGGCTTTCTTGCTCATCAGCATCTGGAAGTGAGAGTGTGGCTTCTTCATCCTGGGGCTTTTAAAGGCTTTTGCCACAGTTGGTGGACTTGAGACATTCAACTTCTGACATCCAGATTGATCAAGAAAGCTGGACAGACTTGTCACCAGGTCCAGGGACCATTGGGCCTTCACAGTAGATGCTCTGTTGACTCAATGAAAGAATTTTAATCTGATATATTACTTTCAGCCCCTCCAGATTCTCCATTTTGTGTTCCACAGGATTGGGATAGAGGGATTTCTAGTGATTCTTATCACACCAAATTGTCTCCGGGGGATGTGGTACTCAGACATACTGACTCCTGCCAGAGTCTCCGTTTGCCCTTCCAGATTGTGTAGACCAAGGTAATCCCTTCTTCAAACCACAGTAGGGGCTTGCCCAAACAAGACGAGGTGGCTGAGTGGTTAAGGCGATGGACTGCTAATCCATTGTGCTCTGCACGCATGGGTTCGAATCCCATCCTCGTCGATAGTTTAGTTCAATATGAACAGGCATAATATAGAGCATCACATGGCACCATGGACATATATACAAAAAGTAAAGACACAGTCAATCTTGACCTAGACAATCTATCTACATTCTGTGCCCTGAGACCTTCAGCCCCCCTTCATTCACAGCTCTCACCTTACTGAGGCTTTTTTCAATGCATTGCATTGTGTCAGCACACTGACTTCTCTCTGCATCTCCTACTGGTCAGTGCTACCTCTCAGAACTGTAGCAAAGACCAGTGGAAGAATTTTGTAGCACTTCCCCCTTCTCTGTGCTATACGTATGACAGGTGGAGGGTGGGCCCTCAGAATCGGACAGAAGGCACCAGCTGCCACAGCAGAACAGAACTTAAAGAAATGAAAAGGGGCGGTTGTAGCGTTGGTACCCAACTCGGTAACAGAAGTGAAACACTTGCCATAGTGGCAGAGCAGTTTCCTCAAGTGAGGCGCTGTGGCTTAGTTGGTGAAAGCGCCTGTCTAGTAAACAGGAGATCCTGAGTTCAAATCTCAGCAGTGCCTTTCTTTGTGTCTTTCCATTCATAACGTTTTCAATATTTGGAAAGTTTAATGTCACCCTTTAATCTTTAAAGCGTGGTAGATTTAAAACCCAGTGCTGGACTCGCATAAAACCTTTCCTCCAAAGATTTAAAAACTTCTCACTGGGCATACTATCCTATTAGGCTAATGATAAGTCCTGGATGCCCTCTCAATGCAGGGGATTTGTCTTTGGAGGAAGCACACCTTCCTATCAACTTTCTGGAGCAAAAAAACATTCTGGCATCACTTCAATATTGAATACTTCTTCAGTGAGAACTGCAGATGGGAATCCAGTTGGACAATGCCATAGCTGTGGCCTACATCAAACATCAGGGGGGCACCAAAGTTGGTGTAGCACAGAAAGAATTAGGTTTCATTTTTCCATGGGTAGAATTTCCGGTTCCAGCCTGTCTGGTGTTCATATCTAAGATATGAAAATTTGGCAGGTGGGCTTTCTTGCTCATCAGCATCTGGAAGTGAGAGTGTGGCTTCTTCATCCTGGGGCTTTTAAAGGCTTTTGCCACAGTTGGTGGACTTGAGACATTCAACTTCTGACATCCAGATTGATCAAGAAAGCTGGACAGACTTGTCACCAGGTCCAGGGACCATTGGGCCTTCACAGTAGATGCTCTGTTGACTCAATGAAAGAATTTTAATCTGATATATTACTTTCAGCCCCTCCAGATTCTCCATTTTGTGTTCCACAGGATTGGGATAGAGGGATTTCTAGTGATTCTTATCACACCAAATTGTCTCCGGGGGATGTGGTACTCAGACATACTGACTCCTGCCAGAGTCTCCGTTTGCCCTTCCAGATTGTGTAGATCACGGTAATCCCTTCTTCAAACCACAGTAGGGACTTGTCCAAACAAGACGAGGTGGCCGAGTGGTTAAGGCGATGGACTGCTAATCCATTGTGCTCTGCACGCATGGGTTCGAATCCCATCCTCGTCGATAGTTTAGTTCAATATGAACAGGCATAATATAGAGCATCACATGGCACCATGGACATATATACAAAAAGTAAAGACACAGTCAATCTTGACCTAGACAATCTATCTACATTCTGTGCCCTGAGACCTTCAGCCCCCCTTCATTCACAGCTCTCACCTTACTGAGGCTTTTTTCAATGCATTGTGTCAGCACACTGACTTCTCTCTGCATCTCCTACTGGTCAGTGCTACCTCTCAGAACTGTAGCAAAGACCAGTGGAAGAATTTTGGAGCACTTCCCCCTTCTCTGTGCTATACGTATGACAGGTGGAGGGTGGGCCCTCAGAATCGGACAGAAGGCACCAGCTGCCACAGCAGAACAGAACTTAAAGAAATGAAAAGGGGCGGTTGTAGCGTTGGTACCCAACTCGGTAACAGAAGTGAAACACTTGCCATAGTGGCAGAGCAGTTTCCTCAAGTGAGGCGCTGTGGCTTAGTTGGTGAAAGCGCCTGTCTAGTAAACAGGAGATCCTGAGTTCAAATCTCAGCAGTGCCTTTCTTTGTGTCTTTCCATTCATAACGTTTTCAATATTTGGAAAGTTTAATGTCACCCTTTAATCTTTAAAGCGTGGTAGATTTAAAACCCAGTGCTGGACTCGCATAAAACCTTTCCTCCAAAGATTTAAAAAATTCTCACTGGGCATACTATCCTATTAGGCTAATGATAAGTCCTGGATGCCCTCTCAATGCAGGGGATTTGTCTTTGGAGGAAGCACACCTTCCTATCAACTTTCTGGAGCAAAAAAACATTCTGGCATCACTTCAATATTGAATACTTCTTCAGTGAGAACTGCAGATGGGAATCCAGTTGGACAATGCCATAGCTGTGGCCTACATCAAACATCAGGGGGGCACCAAAGTTGGTGTAGCACAGAAAGAATTAGGTTTCATTTTTCCATGGGTAGAATTTCCGGTTCCAGCCTGTCTGGTGTTCATATCTAAGATATGAAAATTTGGCAGGTGGGCTTTCTTGCTCATCAGCATCTGGAAGTGAGAGTGTGGCTTCTTCATCCTGGGGCTTTTAAAGGCTTTTGCCACAGTTGGTGGACTTGAGACATTCAACTTCTGACATCCAGATTGATCAAGAAAGCTGGACAGACTTGTCACCAGGTCCAGGGACCATTGGGCCTTCACAGTAGATGCTCTGTTGACTCAATGAAAGAATTTTAATCTGATATATTACTTTCAGCCCCTCCAGATTCTCCATTTTGTGTTCCACAGGATTGGGATAGAGGGATTTCTAGTGATTCTTATCACACCAAATTGTCTCCGGGGGATGTGGTACTCAGACATACTGACTCCTGCCAGAGTCTCCGTTTGCCCTTCCAGATTGTGTAGATCAAGGTAATCCCTTCTTCAAACCACAGTAGGGACTTGCCCAAACAAGACGAGGTGGCCGAGTGGTTAAGGCGATGGACTGCTAATCCATTGTGCTCTGCACGCATGGGTTCGAATCCCATCCTCGTCGATAGTTTAGTTCAATATGAACAGGCATAATATAGAGCATCACATGGCACCATGGACATATATACAAAAAGTAAAGACACAGTCAATCTTGACCTAGACAATCTATCTACATTCTGTGCCCTGAGACCTTCAGCCCCCCTTCATTCACAGCTCTCACCTTACTGAGGCTTTTTTCAATGCATTGCATTGTGTCAGCACACTGACTTCTCTCTGCATCTCCTACTGGTCAGTGCTACCTCTCAGAACTGTAGCAAAGACCAGTGGAAGAATTTTGGAGCACTTCCCCCTTCTCTGTGCTATACGTATGACAGGTGGAGGGTGGGCCCTCAGAAGCGGACAGAAGGCACCAGCTGCCACAGCAGAACAGAACTTAAAGAAATGAAAAGGGGCGGTTGTAGCGTTGGGACCCAACTCGGTAACAGAAGTGAAACACTTGCCATAGTGGCAGAGCAGTTTCCTCAAGTGAGGCGCTGTGGCTTAGTTAGTGAAAGCGCCTGTCTAGTAAACAGGAGATCCTGAGTTCAAATCTCAGCAGTGCCTTTCTTTGTGTCTTTCCATTCATAACGTTTTCAATATTTGGAAAGTTTAATGTCACCCTTTAATCTTTAAAGCGTGGTAGATTTAAAACCCAGTGCTGGACTCGCATAAAACCTTTCCTCCAAAGATTTAAAAACTTCTCACTGGGCATACTATCCTATTAGGCTAATGATAAGTCCTGGATGCCCTCTCAATGCAGGGGATTTGTCTTTGGAGGAAGCACACCTTCCTATCAACTTTCTGGAGCAAAAAAACATTCTGGCATCACTTCAATATTGAATACTTCTTCAGTGAGAACTGCAGATGGGAATCCAGTTGGACAATGCCATAGCTGTGGCCTACATCAAACATCAGGGGGGCACCAAAGTTGGTGTAGCACAGAAAGAATTAGGTTTCATTTTTCCATGGGTAGAATTTCCGGTTCCAGCCTGTCTGGTGTTCATATCTAAGATATGAAAATTTGGCAGGTGGGCTTTCTTGCTCATCAGCATCTGGAAGTGAGAGTGTGGCTTCTTCATCCTGGGGCTTTTAAAGGCTTTTGCCACAGTTGGTGGACTTGAGACATTCAACTTCTGACATCCAGATTGATCAAGAAAGCTGGCCAGACTTGTCACCAGGTCCAGGGACCATTGGGCCTTCACAGTAGATGCTCTGTTGACTCAATGAAAGAATTTTAATCTGATATATTACTTTCAGCCCCTCCAGATTCTCCATTTTGTGTTCCACAGGATTGGGATAGAGGGATTTCTAGTGATTCTTATCACACCAAATTGTCTCCGGGGGATGTGGTACTCAGACATACTGACTCCTGCCAGAGTCTCCGTTTGCCCTTCCAGATTGTGTAGATCAAGGTAATCCCTTCTTCAAACCACAGTAGGGACTTGCCCAAACAAGACGAGGTGGCCGAGTGGTTAAGGCGATGGACTGCTAATCCATTGTGCTCTGCACGCATGGGTTCGAATCCCATCCTCGTCGATAGTTTAGTTCAATATGAACAGGCATAATATAGAGCATCACATGGCACCATGGACATATATACAAAAAGTAAAGACACGGTCAATCTTGACCTAGACAATCTATCTACATTCTGTGCCCTGAGACCTTCAGCCCCCCTTCATTCACAGCTCTCACCTTGCTGAGGCTTTTTTCAATGCATTGCATTGTGTCAGCACACTGACTTCTCTCTGCATCTCCTACTGGTCAGTGCTACCTCTCAGAACTGTAGCAAAGACCAGTGGAAGAATTTTGGAGCACTTCCCCCTTCTCTGTGCTATACGTATGACAGGTGGAGGGTGGGCCCTCAGAAGCGGACAGAAGGCACCAGCTGCCACAGCAGAACAGAACTTAAAGAAATGAAAAGGGGCGGTTGTAGCGTTGGGACCCAACTCGGTAACAGAAGTGAAACACTTGCCATAGTGGCAGAGCAGTTTCCTCAAGTGAGGTGCTGTGGCTTAGTTGGTGAAAGCGCCTGTCTAGTAAACAGGAGATCCTGAGTTCAAATCTCAGCAGTGCCTTTCTTTGTGTCTTTCCATTCATAACGTTTTCAATATTTGGAAAGTTTAATGTCACCCTTTAATCTTTAAAGCGTGGTAGATTTAAAACCCAGTGCTGGACTCGCATAAAACCTTTCCTCCAAAGATTTAAAAACTTCTCACTGGGCATACTATCCTATTAGGCTAATGATAAGTCCTGGATGCCCTCTCAATGCAGGGGATTTGTCTTTGGAGGAAGCACACCTTCCTATCAACTTTCTGGAGCAAAAAAACATTCTGGCATCACTTCAATATTGAATACTTCTTCAGTGAGAACTGCAGATGGGAATCCAGTTGGACAATGCCATAGCTGTGGCCTACATCAAACATCAGGGGGGCACCAAAGTTGGTGTAGCACAGAAAGAATTAGGTTTCATTTTTCCATGGGTAGAATTTCCGGTTCCAGCCTGTCTGGTGTTCATATCTAAGATATGAAAATTTGGCAGGTGGGCTTTCTTGCTCATCAGCATCTGGAAGTGAGAGTGTGGCTTCTTCATCCTGGGGCTTTTAAAGGCTTTTGCCACAGTTGGTGGACTTGAGACATTCAACTTCTGACATCCAGATTGATCAAGAAAGCTGGACAGACTTGTCACCAGGTCCAGGGACCATTGGGCCTTCACAGTAGATGCTCTGTTGACTCAATGAAAGAATTTTAATCTGATATATTACTTTCAGCCCCTCCAGATTCTCCATTTTGTGTTCCACAGGATTGGGATAGAGGGATTTCTAGTGATTCTTATCACACCAAATTGTCTCCGGGGGATGTGGTACTCAGACACCAAATTGTCTCCGGGGGATGTGGTACTCAGACATACTGACTCCTGCCAGAGTCTCCGTTTGCCCTTCCAGATTGTGTAGATCACGGTAATCCCTTCTTCAAACCACAGTAGGGACTTGCACAAACAAGACGAGGTGGCCGAGTGGTTAAGGCGATGGACTGCTAATCCATTGTGCTCTGCACGCATGGGTTCGAATCCCATCCTCGTCGATAGTTTAGTTCAATATGAACAGGCATAATATAGAGCATCACATGGCACCATGGACATATATACAAAAAGTAAAGACACAGTCAATCTTGACCTAGACAATCTATCTACATTCTGTGCCCTGAGACCTTCAGCCCCCCTTCATTCACAGCTCTCACCTTACTGAGGCTTTTTTCAATGCATTGCATTGTGTCAGCACACTGACTTCTCTCTGCATCTCCTACTGGTCAGTGCTACCTCTCAGAACTGTAGCAAAGACCAGTGGAAGAATTTTGGAGCACTTCCCCCTTCTCTGTGCTATACGTATGACAGGTGGAGGGTGGGCCCTCAGAAGCGGACAGAAGGCACCAGCTGCCACAGCAGAACAGAACTTAAAGAAATGAAAAGGGGCGGTTGTAGCGTTGGGACCCAACTCGGTAACAGAAGTGAAACTCTTGCCATAGTGGCAGAGCAGTTTCCTCAAGTGAGGTGCTGTGGCTTAGTTGGTGAAAGCGCCTGTCTAGTAAACAGGAGATCCTGAGTTCAAATCTCAGCAGTGCCTTTCTTTGTGTCTTTCCATTCATAACGTTTTCAATATTTGGAAAGTTTAATGTCACCCTTTAATCTTTAAAGCGTGGTAGATTTAAAACCCAGTGCTGGACTCGCATAAAACCTTTCCTCCAAAGATTTAAAAACTTCTCACTGGGCATACTATCCTATTAGGCTAATGATAAGTCCTGGATGCCCTCTCAATGCAGGGGATTTGTCTTTGGAGGAAGCACACCTTCCTATCAACTTTCTGGAGCAAAAAAACATTCTGGCATCACTTCAATATTGAATACTTCTTCAGTGAGAACTGCAGATGGGAATCCAGTTGGACAATGCCATAGCTGTGGCCTACATCAAACATCAGGGGGGCACCAAAGTTGGTGTAGCACAGAAAGAATTAGGTTTCATTTTTCCATGGGTAGAATTTCCGGTTCCAGCCTGTCTGGTGTTCATATCTAAGATATGAAAATTTGGCAGGTGGGCTTTCTTGCTCATCAGCATCTGGAAGTGAGAGTGTGGCTTCTTCATCCTGGGGCTTTTAAAGGCTTTTGCCACAGTTGGTGGACTTGAGACATTCAACTTCTGACATCCAGATTGATCAAGAAAGCTGGACAGACTTGTCACCAGGTCCAGGGACCATTGGGCCTTCACAGTAGATGCTCTGTTGACTCAATGAAAGAATTTTAATCTGATATATTACTTTCAGCCCCTCCAGATTCTCCATTTTGTGTTCCACAGGATTGGGATAGAGGGATTTCTAGTGATTCTTATCACACCAAATTGTCTCCGGGGGATGTGGTACTCAGACATACTGACTCCTGCCAGAGTCTCCGTTTGCCCTTCCAGATTGTGTAGATCACGGTAATCCCTTCTTCAAACCACAGTAGGGACTTGCCCAAACAAGACGAGGTGGCCGAGTGGTTAAGGCGATGGACTGCTAATCCATTGTGCTCTGCACGCATGGGTTCGAATCCCATCCTCGTCGATAGTTTAGTTCAATATGAACAGGCATAATATAGAGCATCACATGGCACCATGGACATATATACAAAAAGTAAAGACACAGTCAATCTTGACCTAGACAATCTATCTACATTCTGTGCCCTGAGACCTTCAGCCCCCCTTCATTCACAGCTCTCACCTTACTGAGGCTTTTTTCAATGCATTGCATTGTGTCAGCACACTGACTTCTCTCTGCATCTCCTACTGGTCAGTGCTACCTCTCAGAACTGTAGCAAAGACCAGTGGAAGAATTTTGGAGCACTTCCCCCTTCTCTGTGCTATACGTATGACAGGTGGAGGGTGGGCCCTCAGAAGCGGACAGAAGGCACCAGCTGCCACAGCAGAACAGAACTTAAAGAAATGAAAAGGGGCGGTTGTAGCGTTGGGACCCAACTCGGTAACAGAAGTGAAACACTTGCCATAGTGGCAGAGCAGTTTCCTCAAGTGAGGTGCTGTGGCTTAGTTGGTGAAAGCGCCTGTCTAGTAAACAGGAGATCCTGAGTTCAAATCTCAGCAGTGCCTTTCTTTGTGTCTTTCCATTCATAACGTTTTCAATATTTGGAAAGTTTAATGTCACCCTTTAATCTTTAAAGCGTGGTAGATTTAAAACTCAGTGCTGGACTCGCATAAAACCTTTCCTCCAAAGATTTAAAAACTTCTCACTGGGCATACTATCCTATTAGGCTAATGATAAGTCCTGGATGCCCTCTCAATGCAGGGGATTTGTCTTTGGAGGAAGCACACCTTCCTATCAACTTTCTGGAGCAAAAAAACATTCTGGCATCACTTCAATATTGAATACTTCTTCAGTGAGAACTGCAGATGGGAATCCAGTTGGACAATGCCATAGCTGTGGCCTACATCAAACATCAGGGGGGCACCAAAGTTGGTGTAGCACAGAAAGAATTAGGTTTCATTTTTCCATGGGTAGAATTTCCGGTTCCAGCCTGTCTGGTGTTCATATCTAAGATATGAAAATTTGGCAGGTGGGCTTTCTTGCTCATCAGCATCTGGAAGTGAGAGTGTGGCTTCTTCATCCTGGGGCTTTTAAAGGCTTTTGCCACAGTTGGTGGACTTGAGACATTCAACTTCTGACATCCAGATTGATCAAGAAAGCTGGACAGACTTGTCACCAGGTCCAGGGACCATTGGGCCTTCACAGTAGATGCTCTGTTGACTCAATGAAAGAATTTTAATCTGATATATTACTTTCAGCCCCTCCAGATTCTCCATTTTGTGTTCCACAGGATTGGGATAGAGGGATTTCTAGTGATTCTTATCACACCAAATTGTCTCCGGGGGATGTGGTACTCAGACATACTGACTCCTGCCAGAGTCTCCGTTTGCCCTTCCAGATTGTGTAGATCAAGGTAATCCCTTCTTCAAACCACAGTAGGGGCTTGCCCAAACAAGACGAGGTGGCCGAGTGGTTAAGGCGATGGACTGCTAATCCATTGTGCTCTGCACGCATGGGTTCGAATCCCATCCTCGTCGATAGTTTAGTTCAATATGAACAGGCATAATATAGAGCATCACATGGCACCATGGACATATATACAAAAAGTAAAGACACAGTCAATCTTGACCTAGACAATCTATCTACATTCTGTGCCCTGAGACCTTCAGCCCCCCTTCATTCACAGCTCTCACCTTACTGAGGCTTTTTTCAATGCATTGCATTGTGTCAGCACACTGACTTCTCTCTGCATCTCCTACTGGTCAGTGCTACCTCTCAGAACTGTAGCAAAGACCAGTGGAAGAATTTTGGAGCACTTCCCCCTTCTCTGTGCTATACGTATGACAGGTGGAGGGTGGGCCCTCAGAAGCGGACAGAAGGCACCAGCTGCCACAGCAGAACAGAACTTAAAGAAATGAAAAGGGGCGGTTGTAGCGTTTGGACCCAACTCGGTAACAGAAGTGAAACACTTGCCATAGTGGCAGAGCAGTTTCCTCAAGTGAGGTGCTGTGGCTTAGTTGGTGAAAGCGCCTGTCTAGTAAACAGGAGATCCTGAGTTCAAATCTCAGCAGTGCCTTTCTTTGTGTCTTTCCATTCATAACGTTTTCAATATTTGGAAAGTTTAATGTCACCCTTTAATCTTTAAAGCGTGGTAGATTTAAAACCCAGTGCTGGACTCGCATAAAACCTTTCCTCCAAAGATTTAAAAACTTCTCACTGGGCATACTATCCTATTAGGCTAATGATAAGTCCTGGATGCCCTCTCAATGCAGGGGATTTGTCTTTGGAGGAAGCACACCTTCCTATCAACTTTCTGGAGCAAAAAAACATTCTGGCATCACTTCAATATTGAATACTTCTTCAGTGAGAACTGCAGATGGGAATCCAGTTGGACAATGCCATAGCTGTGGCCTACATCAAACATCAGGGGGGCACCAAAGTTGGTGTAGCACAGAAAGAATTAGGTTTCATTTTTCCATGGGTAGAATTTCCGGTTCCAGCCTGTCTGGTGTTCATATCTAAGATATGAAAATTTGGCAGGTGGGCTTTCTTGCTCATCAGCATCTGGAAGTGAGAGTGTGGCTTCTTCATCCTGGGGCTTTTAAAGGCTTTTGCCACAGTTGGTGGACTTGAGACATTCAACTTCTGACATCCAGATTGATCAAGAAAGCTGGACAGACTTGTCACCAGGTCCAGGGACCATTGGGCCTTCACAGTAGATGCTCTGTTGACTCAATGAAAGAATTTTAATCTGATATATTACTTTCAGCCCCTCCAGATTCTCCATTTTGTGTTCCACAGGATTGGGATAGAGGGATTTCTAGTGATTCTTATCACACCAAATTGTCTCCGGGGGATGTGGTACTCAGACATACTGACTCCTGCCAGAGTCTCCGTTTGCCCTTCCAGATTGTGTAGATCAAGGTAATCCCTTCTTCAAACCACAGTAGGGGCTTGCCCAAACAAGACGAGGTGGCCGAGTGGTTAAGGCGATGGACTGCTAATCCATTGTGCTCTGCACGCATGGGTTCGAATCCCATCCTCGTCGATAGTTTAGTTCAATATGAACAGGCATAATATAGAGCATCACATGGCACCATGGACATATATACAAAAAGTAAAGACACAGTCAATCTTGACCTAGACAATCTATCTACATTCTGTGCCCTGAGACCTTCAGCCCCCCTTCATTCACAGCTCTCACCTTACTGAGGCTTTTTTCAATGCATTGCATTGTGTCAGCACACTGACTTCTCTCTGCATCTCCTACTGGTCAGTGCTACCTCTCAGAACTGTAGCAAAGACCAGTGGAAGAATTTTGGAGCACTTCCCCCTTCTCTGTGCTATACGTATGACAGGTGGAGGGTGGGCCCTCAGAAGCGGACAGAAGGCACCAGCTGCCACAGCAGAACAGAACTTAAAGAAATGAAAAGGGGCGGTTGTAGCGTTTGGACCCAACTCGGTAACAGAAGTGAAACACTTGCCATAGTGGCAGAGCAGTTTCCTCAAGTGAGGTGCTGTGGCTTAGTTGGTGAAAGCGCCTGTCTAGTAAACAGGAGATCCTGAGTTCAAATCTCAGCAGTGCCTTTCTTTGTGTCTTTCCATTCATAACGTTTTCAATATTTGGAAAGTTTAATGTCACCCTTTAATCTTTAAAGCGTGGTAGATTTAAAACCCAGTGCTGGACTCGCATAAAACCTTTCCTCCAAAGATTTAAAAACTTCTCACTGGGCATACTATCCTATTAGGCTAATGATAAGTCCTGGATGCCCTCTCAATGCAGGGGATTTGTCTTTGGAGGAAGCACACCTTCCTATCAACTTTCTGGAGCAAAAAAACATTCTGGCATCACTTCAATATTGAATACTTCTTCAGTGAGAACTGCAGATGGGAATCCAGTTGGACAATGCCATAGCTGTGGCCTACATCAAACATCAGGGGGGCACCAAAGTTGGTGTAGCACAGAAAGAATTAGGTTTCATTTTTCCATGGGTAGAATTTCCGGTTCCAGCCTGTCTGGTGTTCATATCTAAGATATGAAAATTTGGCAGGTGGGCTTTCTTGCTCATCAGCATCTGGAAGTGAGAGTGTGGCTTCTTCATCCTGGGGCTTTTAAAGGCTTTTGCCACAGTTGGTGGACTTGAGACATTCAACTTCTGACATCCAGATTGATCAAGAAAGCTGGACAGACTTGTCACCAGGTCCAGGGACCATTGGGCCTTCACAGTAGATGCTCTGTTGACTCAATGAAAGAATTTTAATCTGATATATTACTTTCAGCCCCTCCAGATTCTCCATTTTGTGTTCCACAGGATTGGGATAGAGGGATTTCTAGTGATTCTTATCACACCAAATTGTCTCCGGGGGATGTGGTACTCAGACATACTGACTCCTGCCAGAGTCTCCGTTTGCCCTTCCAGATTGTGTAGATCAAGGTAATCCCTTCTTCAAACCACAGTAGGGGCTTGCCCAAACAAGACGAGGTGGCCGAGTGGTTAAGGCGATGGACTGCTAATCCATTGTGCTCTGCACGCATGGGTTCGAATCCCATCCTCGTCGATAGTTTAGTTCAATATGAACAGGCATAATATAGAGCATCACATGGCACCATGGACATATATACAAAAAGTAAAGACACAGTCAATCTTGACCTAGACAATCTATCTACATTCTGTGCCCTGAGACCTTCAGCCCCCCTTCATTCACAGCTCTCACCTTACTGAGGCTTTTTTCAATGCATTGCATTGTGTCAGCATACTGACTTCTCTCTGCATCTCCTACTGGTCAGTGCTACCTCTCAGAACTGTAGCAAAGACCAGTGGAAGAATTCTGGAGCACTTCCCCCTTCTCTGTGCTATACGTATGACAGGTGGAGGGTGGGCCCTCAGAAGCGGACAGAAGGCACCAGCTGCCACAGCAGAACAGAACTTAAAGAAATGAAAAGGGGCGGTTGTAGCGTTTGGACCCAACTCGGTAACAGAAGTGAAACACTTGCCATAGTGGCAGAGCAGTTTCCTCAAGTGAGGTGCTGTGGCTTAGTTGGTGAAAGCGCCTGTCTAGTAAACAGGAGATCCTGAGTTCAAATCTCAGCAGTGCCTTTCTTTGTGTCTTTCCATTCATAACGTTTTCAATATTTGGAAAGTTTAATGTCACCCTTTAATCTTTAAAGCGTGGTAGATTTAAAACCCAGTGCTGGACTCGCATAAAACCTTTCCTCCAAAGATTTAAAAACTTCTCACTGGGCATACTATAATATTAGGCTAATGATAAGTCCTGGATGCCCTCTCAATGCAGGGGATTTGTCTTTGGAGGAAGCACACCTTCCTATCAACTTTCTGGAGCAAAAAAACATTCTGGCATCACTTCAATATTGAATACTTCTTCAGTGAGAACTGCAGATGGGAATCCAGTTGGACAATGCCATAGCTGTGGCCTACATCAAACATCAGGGGGGCACCAAAGTTGGTGTAGCACAGAAAGAATTAGGTTTCATTTTTCCATGGGTAGAATTTCCGGTTCCAGCCTGTCTGGTGTTCATATCTAAGATATGAAAATTTGGCAGGTGGGCTTTCTTGCTCATCAGCATCTGGAAGTGAGAGTGTGGCTTCTTCATCCTGGGGCTTTTAAAGGCTTTTGCCACAGTTGGTGGACTTGAGACATTCAACTTCTGACATCCAGATTGATCAAGAAAGCTGGACAGACTTGTCACCAGGTCCAGGGACCATTGGGCCTTCACAGTAGATGCTCTGTTGACTCAATGAAAGAATTTTAATCTGATATATTACTTTCAGCCCCTCCAGATTCTCCATTTTGTGTTCCACAGGATTGGGATAGAGGGATTTCTAGTGATTCTTATCACACCAAATTGTCTCCGGGGGATGTGGTACTCAGACATACTGACTCCTGCCAGAGTCTCCGTTTGCCCTTCCAGATTGTGTAGATCACGGTAATCCCTTCTTCAAACCACAGTAGGGACTTGCACAAACAAGACGAGGTGGCCGAGTGGTTAAGGCGATGGACTGCTAATCCATTGTGCTCTGCACGCATGGGTTCGAATCCCATCCTCGTCGATAGTTTAGTTGAAAATGAACAGGCATAATATAGAGCATCACATGGCACCATGGACATATATACAAAAAGTAAAGACACAGTCAATCTTGACCTAGACAATCTATCTACATTCTGTGCCCTGAGACCTTCAGCCCCCCTTCATTCACAGCTCTCACCTTACTGAGGCTTTTTTCAATGCATTGCATTGTGTCAGCACACTGACTTCTCTCTGCATCTCCTACTGGTCAGTGCTACCTCTCAGAACTGTAGCAAAGACCAGTGGAAGAATTTTGGAGCACTTCCCCCTTCTCTGTGCTATACGTATGACAGGTGGAGGGTGGGCCCTCAGAATCGGACAGAAGGCACCAGCTGCCACAGCAGAACAGAACTTAAAGAAATGAAAAGGGGCGGTTGTAGCGTTGGGACCCAACTCGGTAACAGAAGTGAAACACTTGCCATAGTGGCAGAGCAGTTTCCTCAAGTGAGGCGCTGTGGCTTAGTTGGTGAAAGCGCCTGTCTAGTAAACAGGAGATCCTGAGTTCAAATCTCAGCAGTGCCTTTCTTTGTGTCTTTCCATTCATAACGTTTTCAATATTTGGAAAGTTTAATGTCACCCTTTAATCTTTAAAGCGTGGTAGATTTAAAACCCAGTGCTGGACTCGCATAAAACCTTTCCTCCAAAGATTTAAAAACTTCTCACTGGGCATACTATCCTATTAGGCTAATGATAAGTCCTGGATGCCCTCTCAATGCAGGGGATTTGTCTTTGGAGGAAGCACACCTTCCTATCACCTTTCTGGAGCAAAAAAACATTCTGGCATCACTTCAATATTGAATACTTCTTCAGTGAGAACTGCAGATGGGAATCCAGTTGGACAATGCCATAGCTGTGGCCTACATCAAACATCAGGGGGGCACCAAAGTTGGTGTAGCACAGAAAGAATTAGGTTTCATTTTTCCATGGGTAGAATTTCCGGTTCCAGCCTGTCTGGTGTTCATATCTAAGATATGAAAATTTGGCAGGTGGGCTTTCTTGCTCATCAGCATCTGGAAGTGAGAGTGTGGCTTCTTCATCCTGGGGCTTTTAAAGGCTTTTGCCACAGTTGGTGGACTTGAGACATTCAACTTCTGACATCCAGATTGATCAAGAAAGCTGGACAGACTTGTCACCAGGTCCAGGGACCATTGGGCCTTCACAGTAGATGCTCTGTTGACTCAATGAAAGAATTTTAATCTGATATATTACTTTCAGCCCCTCCAGATTCTCCATTTTGTGTTCCACAGGATTGGGATAGAGGGATTTCTAGTGATTCTTATCACACCAAATTGTCTCCGGGGGATGTGGTACTCAGACATACTGACTCCTGCCAGAGTCTCCGTTTGCCCTTCCAGATTGTGTAGATCACGGTAATCCCTTCTTCAAACCACAGTAGGGACTTGCCCAAACAAGACGAGGTGGCCGAGTGGTTAAGGCGATGGACTGCTAATCCATTGTGCTCTGCACGCATGGGTTCGAATCCCATCCTCGTCGATAGTTTAGTTCAATATGAACAGGCATAATATAGAGCATCACATGGCACCATGGACATATATACAAAAAGTAAAGACACAGTCAATCTTGACCTAGACAATCTATCTACATTCTGTGCCCTGAGACCTTCAGCCCCCCTTCATTCACAGCTCTCACCTTACTGAGGCTTTTTTCAATGCATTGCATTGTGTCAGCACACTGACTTCTCTCTGCATCTCCTACTGGTCAGTGCTACCTCTCAGAACTGTAGCAAAGACCAGTGGAAGAATTTTGGAGCACTTCCCCCTTCTCTGTGCTATACGTATGACAGGTGGAGGGTGGGCCCTCAGAATCGGACAGAAGGCACCAGCTGCCACAGCAGAACAGAACTTAAAGAAATGAAAAGGGGCGGTTGTAGCGTTGGCACCCAACTCGGTAACAGAAGTGAAACACTTGCCATAGTGGCAGAGCAGTTTCCTCAAGTGAGGCGCTGTGGCTTAGTTGGTGAAAGCGCCTGTCTAGTAAACAGGAGATCCTGAGTTCAAATCTCAGCAGTGCCTTTCTTTGTGTCTTTCCATTCATAACGTTTTCAATATTTGGAAAGTTTAATGTCACCCTTTAATCTTTAAAGCGTGGTAGATTTAAAACCCAGTGCTGGACTCGCATAAAACCTTTCCTCCAAAGATTTAAAAACTTCTCACTGGGCATACTATCCTATTAGGCTAATGATAAGTCCTGGATGCCCTCTCAATGCAGGGGATTTGTCTTTGGAGGAAGCACACCTTCCTATCAACTTTCTGGAGCAAAAAAACATTCTGGCATCACTTCAATATTGAATACTTCTTCAGTGAGAACTGCAGATGGGAATCCAGTTGGACAATGCCATAGCTGTGGCCTACATCAAACATCAGGGGGGCACCAAAGTTGGTGTAGCACAGAAAGAATTAGGTTTCATTTTTCCATGGGTAGAATTTCCGGTTCCAGCCTGTCTGGTGTTCATATCTAAGATATGAAAATTTGGCAGGTGGGCTTTCTTGCTCATCAGCATCTGGAAGTGAGAGTGTGGCTTCTTCATCCTGGGGCTTTTAAAGGCTTTTGCCACAGTTGGTGGACTTGAGACATTCAACTTCTGACATCCAGATTGATCAAGAAAGCTGGACAGACTTGTCACCAGGTCCAGGGACCATTGGGCCTTCACAGTAGATGCTCTGTTGACTCAATGAAAGAATTTTAATCTGATATATTACTTTCAGCCCCTCCAGATTCTCCATTTTGTGTTCCACAGGATTGGGATAGAGGGATTTCTAGTGATTCTTATCACACCAAATTGTCTCCGGGGGATGTGGTACTCAGACATACTGACTCCTGCCAGAGTCTCCGTTTGCCCTTCCAGATTGTGTAGATCAAGGTAATCCCTTCTTCAAACCACAGTAGGGACTTGCCCAAACAAGACGAGGTGGCTGAGTGGTTAAGGCGATGGACTGCTAATCCATTGTGCTCTGCACGCATGGGTTCGAATCCCATCCTCGTCGATAGTTTAGTTCAATATGAACAGGCATAATATAGAGCATCACATGGCACCATGGACATATATACAAAAAGTAAAGACACAGTCAATCTTGACCTAGACAATCTATCTACATTCTGTGCCCTGAGACCTTCAGCCCCCCTTCATTCACAGCTCTCACCTTACTGAGGCTTTTTTCAATGCATTGCATTGTGTCAGCACACTGACTTCTCTCTGCATCTCCTACTGGTCAGTGCTACCTCTCAGAACTGTAGCAAAGACCAGTGGAAGAATTTTGGAGCACTTCCCCCTTCTCTGTGCTATATGTATGACAGGTGGAGGGTGGGCCCTCAGAATCGGACAGAAGGCACCAGCTGCCACAGCAGAACAGAACTTAAAGAAATGAAAAGGGGCGGTTGTAGCGTTGGGACCCAACTCGGTAACAGAAGTGAAACACTTGCCATAGTGGCAGAGCAGTTTCCTCAAGTGAGGCGCTGTGGCTTAGTTGGTGAAAGCGCCTGTCTAGTAAACAGGAGATCCTGAGTTCAAATCTCAGCAGTGCCTTTCTTTGTGTCTTTCCATTCATAACGTTTTCAATATTTGGAAAGTTTAATGTCACCCTTTAATCTTTAAAGCGTGGTAGATTTAAAACCCAGTGCTGGACTCACATAAAACCTTTCCTCCAAAGATTTAAAAACTTCTCACTGGGCATACTATCCTATTAGGCTAATGATAAGTCCTGGATGCCCTCTCAATGCAGGGGATTTGTCTTTGGAGGAAGCACACCTTCCTATCAACTTTCTGGAGCAAAAAAACATTCTGGCATCACTTCAATATTGAATACTTCTTCAGTGAGAACTGCAGATGGGAATCCAGTTGGACAATGCCATAGCTGTGGCCTACATCAAACATCAGGGGGGCACCAAAGTTGGTGTAGCACAGAAAGAATTAGGTTTCATTTTTCCATGGGTAGAATTTCCGGTTCCAGCCTGTCTGGTGTTCATATCTAAGATATGAAAATTTGGCAGGTGGGCTTTCTTGCTCATCAGCATCTGGAAGTGAGAGTGTGGCTTCTTCATCCTGGGGCTTTTAAAGGCTTTTGCCACAGTTGGTGGACTTGAGACATTCAACTTCTGACATCCAGATTGATCAAGAAAGCTGGACAGACTTGTCACCAGGTCCAGGGACCATTGGGCCTTCACAGTAGATGCTCTGTTGACTCAATGAAAGAATTTTAATCTGATATATTACTTTCAGCCCCTCCAGATTCTCCATTTTGTGTTCCACAGGATTGGGATAGAGGGATTTCTAGTGATTCTTATCACACCAAATTGTCTCCGGGGGATGTGGTACTCAGACATACTGACTCCTGCCAGAGTCTCCGTTTGCCCTTCCAGATTGTGTAGATCAAGGTAATCCCTTCTTCAAACCACAGTAGGGACTTGCCCAAACAAGACGAGGTGGCCGAGTGGTTAAGGCGATGGACTGCTAATCCATTGTGCTCTGCGCGCATGGGTTCGAATCCCATCCTCGTCGATAGTTTAGTTCAATATGAACAGGCATAATATAGAGCATCACATGGCACCATGGACATATATACAAAAAGTAAAGACACAGTCAATCTTGACCTAGACAATCTATCTACATTCTGTGCCCTGAGACCTTCAGCCCCCCTTCATTCACAGCTCTCACCTTACTGAGGCTTTTTTCAATGCATTGCATTGTGTCAGCACACTGACTTCTCTCTGCATCTCCTACTGGTCAGTGCTACCTCTCAGAACTGTAGCAAAGACCAGTGGAAGAATTTTGGAGCACTTCCCCCTTCTCTGTGCTATACGTATGACAGGTGGAGGGTGGGCCCTCAGAAGCGGACAGAAGGCACCAGCTGCCACAGCAGAACAGAACTTAAAGAAATGAAAAGGGGCGGTTGTAGCGTTGGGACCCAACTCGGTAACAGAAGTGAAACACTTGCCATAGTGGCAGAGCAGTTTCCTCAAGTGAGGTGCTGTGGCTTAGTTGGTGAAAGCGCCTGTCTAGTAAACAGGAGATCCTGAGTTCAAATCTCAGCAGTGCCTTTCTTTGTGTCTTTCCATTCATAACGTTTTCAATATATGGAAAGTTTAATGTCACCCTTTAATCTTTAAAGCGTGGTAGATTTAAAACCCAGTGCTGGACTCGCATAAAACCTTTCCTCCAAAGATTTAAAAACTTCTCACTGGGCATACTATCCTATTAGGCTAATGATAAGTCCTGGATGCCCTCTCAATGCAGGGGATTTGTCTTTGGAGGAAGCACACCTTCCTATCAACTTTCTGGAGCAAAAAAACATTCTGGCATCACTTCAATATTGAATACTTCTTCAGTGAGAACTGCAGATGGGAATCCAGTTGGACAATGCCATAGCTGTGGCCTACATCAAACATCAGGGGGGCACCAAAGTTGGTGTAGCAAAGAAAGAATTAGGTTTCATTTTTCCATGGGTAGAATTTCCGGTTCCAGCCTGTCTGGTGTTCATATCTAAGATATGAAAATTTGGCAGGTGGGCTTTCTTGCTCATCAGCATCTGGAAGTGAGAGTGTGGCTTGTTCATCGTGGGGCTTTTAAAGGCTTTTGCCACAGTTGGTGGACTTGAGACATTCAACTTCTGACATCCAGATTGATCAAGAAAGCTGGACAGACTTGTCACCAGGTCCAGGGACCATTGGGCCTTCACAGTAGATGCTCTGTTGACTCAATGAAAGAATTTTAATCTGATATATTACTTTCAGCCCCTCCAGATTCTCCATTTTGTGTTCCACAGGATTGGGATAGAGGGATTTCTAGTGATTCTTATCACACCAAATTGTCTCCGGGGGATGTGGTACTCAGACATACTGACTCCTGCCAGAGTCTCCGTTTGCCCTTCCAGATTCTGTAGACCAAGGTAATCCCTTCTTCAAACCACAGTAGGGACTTGCCCAAACAAGACGAGGTGGCCGAGTGGTTAAGGCGATGGACTGCTAATCCATTGTGCTCTGCACGCATGGGTTCGAATCCCATCCTCGTCGATAGTTTAGTTCAATATGAACAGGCATAATATAGAGCATCACATGGCACCATGGACATATATACAAAAAGTAAAGACACAGTCAATCTTGACCTAGACAATCTATCTACATTCTGTGCCCTGAGACCTTCAGCCCCCCTTCATTCACAGCTTTCACCTTACTGAGGCTTTTTTCAATGCATTGCATTGTGTCAGCACACTGACTTCTCTCTGCATCTCCTACTGGTCAGTGCTACCTCTCAGAACTGTAGCAAAGACCAGTGGAAGAATTTTGGAGCACTTCCCCCTTCTCTGTGCTATACGTATGACAGGTGGAGGGTGGGCCCTCAGAATCGGACAGAAGGCACCAGCTGCCACAGCAGAACAGAACTTAAAGAAATGAAAAGGGGCGGTTGTAGCGTTGGTACCCAACTCGGTAACAGAAGTGAAACACTTGCCATAGTGGCAGAGCAGTTTCCTCAAGTGAGGCGCTGTGGCTTAGTTGGTGAAAGCGCCTGTCTAGTAAACAGGAGATCCTGAGTTCAAATCTCAGCAGTGCCTTTCTTTGTGTCTTTCCATTCATAACGTTTTCAATATTTGGAAAGTTTAATGTCACCCTTTAATCTTTAAAGCGTGGTAGATTTAAAACCCAGTGCTGGACTCGCATAAAACCTTTCCTCCAAAGATTTAAAAACTTCTCACTGGGCATACTATCCTATTAGGCTAATGATAAGTCCTGGATGCCCTCTCAATGCAGGGGATTTGTCTTTGGAGGAAGCACACCTTCCTATCAACTTTCTGGAGCAAAAAAACATTCTGGCATCACTTCAATATTGAATACTTCTTCAGTGAGAACTGCAGATGGGAATCCAGTTGGACAATGCCATAGCTGTGGCCTACATCAAACATCAGGGGGGCACCAAAGTTGGTGTAGCACAGAAAGAATTAGGTTTCATTTTTCCATGGGTAGAATTTCCGGTTCCAGCCTGTCTGGTGTTCATATCTAAGATATGAAAATTTGGCAGGTGGGCTTTCTTGCTCATCAGCATCTGGAAGTGAGAGTGTGGCTTCTTCATCCTGGGGCTTTTAAAGGCTTTTGCCACAGTTGGTGGACTTGAGACATTCAACTTCTGACATCCAGATTGATCAAGAAAGCTGGACAGACTTGTCACCAGGTCCAGGGACCATTGGGCCTTCACAGTAGATGCTCTGTTGACTCAATGAAAGAATTTTAATCTGATATATTACTTTCAGCCCCTCCAGATTCTCCATTTTGTGTTCCACAGGATTGGGATAGAGGGATTTCTAGTGATTCTTATCACACCAAATTGTCTCCGGGGGATGTGGTACTCAGACATACTGACTCCTGCCAGAGTCTCCGTTTGCCCTTCCAGATTGTGTAGATCAAGGTAATCCCTTCTTCAAACCACAGTAGGGACTTGCCCAAACAAGACGAGGTGGCTGAGTGGTTAAGGCGATGGACTGCTAATCCATTGTGCTCTGCACGCATGGGTTCGAATCCCATCCTCGTCGATAATTTAGTTCAATATGAACAGGCATAATATAGAGCATCACATGGCACCATGGACATATATACAAAAAGTAAAGACACAGTCAATCTTGACCTAGACAATCTATCTACATTCTGTGCCCTGAGACCTTCAGCCCCCCTTCATTCACAGCTCTCACCTTACTGAGGCTTTTTTCAATGCATTGCATTGTGTCAGCACACTGACTTCTCTCTGCATCTCCTACTGGTCAGTGCTACCTCTCAGAACTGTAGCAAAGACCAGTGGAAGAATTTTGGAGCACTTCCCCCTTCTCTGTGCTATACGTATGACAGGTGGAGGGTGGGCCCTCAGAAGCGGACAGAAGGCACCAGCTGCCACAGCAGAACAGAACTTAAAGAAATGAAAAGGGGCGGTTGTAGCGTTGGGACCCAACTCGGTAACAGAAGTGAAACACTTGCCATAGTGGCAGAGCAGTTTCCTCAAGTGAGGCGCTGTGGCTTAGTTGGTGAAAGCGCCTGTCTAGTAAACAGGAGATCCTGAGTTCAAATCTCAGCAGTGCCTTTCTTTGTGTCTTTCCATTCATAACGTTTTCAACATTTGGAAAGTTTAATGTCACCCTTTAATCTTTAAAGCGTGGTAGATTTAAAACCCAGTGCTGGACTCCCATAAAACCTTTCCTCCAAAGATTTAAAAAATTCTCACTGGGCATACTATCCTATTAGGCTAATGATAAGTCCTGGATGCCCTCTCAATGCAGGGGATTTGTTTTTGGAGGAAGCACACCTTCCTATCAACTTTCTGGAGCAAAAAAACATTCTGGCATCACTTCAATATTGAATACTTCTTCAGTGAGAACTGCAGATGGGAATCCAGTTGGACAATGCCATAGCTGTGGCCTACATCAAACATCAGGGGGGCACCAAAGTTGGTGTAGCACAGAAAGAATTAGGTTTCATTTTTCCATGGGTAGAATTTCCGGTTCCAGCCTGTCTGGTGTTCATATCTAAGATATGAAAATTTGGCAGGTGGGCTTTCTTGCTCATCAGCATCTGGAAGTGAGAGTGTGGCTTCTTCATCCTGGGGCTTTTAAAGGCTTTTGCCACAGTTGGTGGACTTGAGACATTCAACTTCTGACATCCAGATTGATCAAGAAAGCTGGACAGACTTGTCACCAGGTCCAGGGACCATTGGGCCTTCACAGTAGATGCTCTGTTGACTCAATGAAAGAATTTTAATCTGATATATTACTTTCAGCCCCTCCAGATTCTCCATTTTGTGTTCCACAGGATTGGGATAGAGGGATTTCTAGTGATTCTTATCACACCAAATTGTCTCCGGGGGATGTGGTACTCAGACATACTGACTCCTGCCAGAGTCTCCGTTTGCCCTTCCAGATTGTGTAGATCACGGTAATCCCTTCTTCAAACCACAGTAGGGACTTGCCCAAACAAGACGAGGTGGCCGAGTGGTTAAGGCGATGGACTGCTAATCCATTGTGCTCTGCACGCATTGGTTCGAATCCCATCCTCGTCGATAGTTTAGTTCAATATGAACAGGCATAATATAGAGCATCACATGGCACCATGGACATATATACAAAAAGTAAAGACACAGTCAATCTTGACCTAGACAATCTATCTACATTCTGTGCCCTGAGACCTTCAGCCCCCCTTCATTCACAGCTCTCACCTTACTGAGGCTTTTTTCAATGCATTGCATTGTGTCAGCACACTGACTTCTCTCTGCATCTCCTACTGGTCAGTGCTACCTCTCAGAACTGTAGCAAAGACCAGTGGAAGAATTTTGGAGCACTTCCCCCTTCTCTGTGCTATACGTATGACAGGTGGAGGGTGAGCCCTCAGAAGCGGACAGAATGCACCAGCTGCCACAGCAGAACAGAACTTAAAGAAATGAAAAGGGGCGGTTGTAGCGTTGGCACCCAACTCGGTAACAGAAGTGAAAAACTTGCCATAGTGGCAGAGCAGTTTCCTCAAGTGAGGCGCTGTGGCTTAGTTGGTGAAAGCGCCTGTCTAGTAAACAGGAGATCCTGAGTTCAAATCTCAGCAGTGCCTTTCTTTGTGTCTTTCCATTCATAACGTTTTCAATATTTGGAAAGTTTAATGTCACCCTTTAATCTTTAAAGCGTGGTAGATTTAAAACCCAGTGCTGGACTCGCATAAAACCTTTCCTCCAAAGATTTAAAAACTTCTCACTGGGCATACTATCCTATTAGGCTAATGATAAGTCCTGGATGCCCTCTCAATGCAGGGGATTTGTCTTTGGAGGAAGCACACCTTCCTATCAACTTTCTGGAGCAAAAAAACATTCTGGCATCACTTCAATATTGAATACTTCTTCAGTGAGAACTGCAGATGGGAATCCAGTTGGACAATGCCATAGCTGTGGCCTACATCAAACATCAGGGGGGCACCAAAGTTGGTGTAGCACAGAAAGAATTAGGTTTCATTTTTCCATGGGTAGAATTTCCGGTTCCAGCCTGTCTGGTGTTCATATCTAAGATATGAAAATTTGGCAGGTGGGCTTTCTTGCTCATCAGCATCTGGAAGTGAGAGTGTGGCTTCTTCATCCTGGGGCTTTTAAAGGCTTTTGCCACAGTTGGTGGACTTGAGACATTCAACTTCTGACATCCAGATTGATCAAGAAAGCTGGACAGACTTGTCACCAGGTCCAGGGACCATTGGGCCTTCACAGTAGATGCTCTGTTGACTCAATGAAAGAATTTTAATCTGATATATTACTTTCAGCCCCTCCAGATTCTCCATTTTGTGTTCCACAGGATTGGGATAGAGGGATTTCTAGTGATTCTTATCACACCAAATTGTCTCCGGGGGATGTGGTACTCAGACATACTGACTCCTGCCAGAGTCTCCGTTTGCCCTTCCAGATTGTGTAGATCAAGGTAATCCCTTCTTCAAACCACAGTAGGGACTTGCCCAAACAAGACGAGGTGGCTGAGTGGTTAAGGCGATGGACTGCTAATCCATTGTGCTCTGCACGCATGGGTTCGAATCCCATCCTCGTCGATAATTTAGTTCAATATGAACAGGCATAATATAGAGCATCACATGGCACCATGGACATATATACAAAAAGTAAAGACACAGTCAATCTTGACCTAGACAATCTATCTACATTCTGTGCCCTGAGACCTTCAGCCCCCCTTCATTCACAGCTCTCACCTTACTGAGGCTTTTTTCAATGCATTGCATTGTGTCAGCACACTGACTTCTCTCTGCATCTCCTACTGGTCAGTGCTACCTCTCAGAACTGTAGCAAAGACCAGTGGAAGAATTTTGGAGCACTTCCCCCTTCTCTGTGCTATACGTATGACAGGTGGAGGGTGGGCCCTCAGAAGCGGACAGAAGGCACCAGCTGCCACAGCAGAACAGAACTTAAAGAAATGAAAAGGGGCGGTTGTAGCGTTGGGACCCAACTCGGTAACAGAAGTGAAACACTTGCCATAGTGGCAGAGCAGTTTCCTCAAGTGAGGCGCTGTGGCTTAGTTGGTGAAAGCGCCTGTCTAGTAAACAGGAGATCCTGAGTTCAAATCTCAGCAGTGCCTTTCTTTGTGTCTTTCCATTCATAACGTTTTCAATATTTGGAAAGTTTAATGTCACCCTTTAATCTTTAAAGCGTGGTAGATTTAAAACCCAGTGCTGGACTCCCATAAAACCTTTCCTCCAAAGATTTAAAAAATTCTCACTGGGCATACTATCCTATTAGGCTAATGATAAGTCCTGGATGCCCTCTCAATGCAGGGGATTTGTTTTTGGAGGAAGCACACCTTCCTATCAACTTTCTGGAGCAAAAAAACATTCTGGCATCACTTCAATATTGAATACTTCTTCAGTGAGAACTGCAGATGGGAATCCAGTTGGACAATGCCATAGCTGTGGCCTACATCAAACATCAGGGGGGCACCAAAGTTGGTGTAGCACAGAAAGAATTAGGTTTCATTTTTCCATGGGTAGAATTTCCGGTTCCAGCCTGTCTGGTGTTCATATCTAAGATATGAAAATTTGGCAGGTGGGCTTTCTTGCTCATCAGCATCTGGAAGTGAGAGTGTGGCTTCTTCATCCTGGGGCTTTTAAAGGCTTTTGCCACAGTTGGTGGACTTGAGACATTCAACTTCTGACATCCAGATTGATCAAGAAAGCTGGACAGACTTGTCACCAGGTCCAGGGACCATTGGGCCTTCACAGTAGATGCTCTGTTGACTCAATGAAAGAATTTTAATCTGATATATTACTTTCAGCCCCTCCAGATTCTCCATTTTGTGTTCCACAGGATTGGGATAGAGGGATTTCTAGTGATTCTTATCACACCAAATTGTCTCCGGGGGATGTGGTACTCAGACATACTGACTCCTGCCAGAGTCTCCGTTTGCCCTTCCAGATTGTGTAGATCACGGTAATCCCTTCTTCAAACCACAGTAGGGACTTGCCCAAACAAGACGAGGTGGCCGAGTGGTTAAGGCGATGGACTGCTAATCCATTGTGCTCTGCACGCATGGGTTCGAATCCCATCCTCGTCGATAGTTTAGTTCAATATGAACAGGCATAATATAGAGCATCACATGGCACCATGGACATATATACAAAAAGTAAAGACACAGTCAATCTTGACCTAGACAATCTATCTACATTCTGTGCCCTGAGACCTTCAGCCCCCCTTCATTCACAGCTCTCACCTTACTGAGGCTTTTTTCAATGCATTGCATTGTGTCAGCACACTGACTTCTCTCTGCATCTCCTACTGGTCAGTGCTACCTCTCAGAACTGTAGCAAAGACCAGTGGAAGAATTTTGGAGCACTTCCCCCTTCTCTGTGCTATACGTATGACAGGTGGAGGGTGAGCCCTCAGAAGCGGACAGAATGCACCAGCTGCCACAGCAGAACAGAACTTAAAGAAATGAAAAGGGGCGGTTGTAGCGTTGGCACCCAACTCGGTAACAGAAGTGAAAAACTTGCCATAGTGGCAGAGCAGTTTCCTCAAGTGAGGCGCTGTGGCTTAGTTGGTGAAAGCGCCTGTCTAGTAAACAGGAGATCCTGAGTTCAAATCTCAGCAGTGCCTTTCTTTGTGTCTTTCCATTCATAACGTTTTCAATATTTGGAAAGTTTAATGTCACCCTTTAATCTTTAAAGCGTGGTAGATTTAAAACCCAGTGCTGGACTCGCATAAAACCTTTCCTCCAAAGATTTAAAAACTTCTCACTGGGCATACTATCCTATTAGGCTAATGATAAGTCCTGGATGCCCTCTCAATGCAGGGGATTTGTCTTTGGAGGAAGCACACCTTCCTATCAACTTTCTGGAGCAAAAAAACATTCTGGCATCACTTCAATATTGAATACTTCTTCAGTGAGAACTGCAGATGGGAATCCAGTTGGACAATGCCATAGCTGTGGCCTACATCAAACATCAGGGGGGCACCAAAGTTGGTGTAGCACAGAAAGAATTAGGTTTCATTTTTCCATGGGTAGAATTTCCGGTTCCAGCCTGTCTGGTGTTCATATCTAAGATATGAAAATTTGGCAGGTGGGCTTTCTTGCTCATCAGCATCTGGAAGTGAGAGTGTGGCTTCTTCATCCTGGGGCTTTTAAAGGCTTTTGCCACAGTTGGTGGACTTGAGACATTCAACTTCTGACATCCAGATTGATCAAGAAAGCTGGACAGACTTGTCACCAGGTCCAGGGACCATTGGGCCTTCACAGTAGATGCTCTGTTGACTCAATGAAAGAATTTTAATCTGATATATTACTTTCAGCCCCTCCAGATTCTCCATTTTGTGTTCCACAGGATTGGGATAGAGGGATTTCTAGTGATTCTTATCACACCAAATTGTCTCCGGGGGATGTGGTACTCAGACATACTGACTCCTGCCAGAGTCTCCGTTTGCCCTTCCAGATTGTGTAGATCAAGGTAATCCCTTCTTCAAACCACAGTAGGGACTTGCCCAAACAAGACGAGGTGGCCGAGTGGTTAAGGCGATGGACTGCTAATCCATTGTGCTCTGCACGCATGGGTTCGAATCCCATCCTCGTCGATAGTTTAGTTCAATATGAACAGGCATAATATAGAGCATCACATGGCACCATGGACATATATACAAAAAGTAAAGACACAGTCAATCTTGACCTAGACAATCTATCTACATTCTGTGCCCTGAGACCTTCAGCCCCCCTTCATTCACAGCTCTCACCTTACTGATGCTTTTTTCAATGCATTGCATTGTGTCAGCACACTGACTTCTCTCTGCATCTCCTACTGGTCAGTGCTACCTCTCAGAACTGTAGCAAAGACCAGTGGAAGAATTTTGGAGCACCTCCCCCTTCTCTGTGCTATACGTATGACAGGTGGAGGGTGGGCCCTCAGAATCGGACAGAAGGCACCAGCTGCCACAGCAGAACAGAACTTAAAGAAATGAAAAGGGGCGGTTGTAGCGTTGGCACCCAACTCGGTAACAGAAGTGAAACACTTGCCATAGTGGCAGAGCGGTTTCCTCAAGTGAGGCGCTGTGGCTTAGTTGGTGAAAGCGCCTGTCTAGTAAACAGGAGATCCTCAGTTCAAATCTCAGCAGTGCCTTTCTTTGTGTCTTTCCATTCATAACGTTTTCAATATTTGGAAAGTTTAATGTCACCCTTTAATCTTTAAAGCGTGGTAGATTTAAAACCCAGTGCTGGACTCGCATAAAACCTTTCCTCCAAAGATTTAAAAAATTCTCACTGGGCATACTATCCTATTAGGCTAATGATAAGTCCTGGATGCAAAAAAACATTCTGGCATCACTTCAATATTGAATACTTCTTCAGTGAGAACTGCAGATGGGAATCCAGTTGGACAATGCCATAGCTGTGGCCTACATCAAACATCAGGGGGGCACCAAAGTTGGTGTAGCACAGAAAGAATTAGGTTTCATTTTTCCATGGGTAGAATTTCCGGTTCCAGCCTGTCTGGTGTTCATATCTAAGATATGAAAATTTGGCAGGTGGGCTTTCTTGCTCATCAGCATCTGGAAGTGAGAGTGTGGCTTCTTCATCCTGGGGCTTTTAAAGGCTTTTGCCACAGTTGGTGGACTTGAGACATTCAACTTCTGACATCCAGATTGATCAAGAAAGCTGGACATCAGGGGGGCACCAAAGTTGGTGTAGCACAGAAAGAATTAGGTTTCATTTTTCCATGGGTAGAATTTCCGGTTCCAGCCTGTCTGGTGTTCATATCTAAGATATGAAAATTTGGCAGGTGGGCTTTCTTGCTCATCAGCATCTGGAAGTGAGAGTGTGGCTTCTTCATCGTGGGGCTTTTAAAGGCTTTTGCCACAGTTGGTGGACTTGAGACATTCAACTTCTGACATCCAGATTGATCAAGAAAGCTGGACAGACTTGTCACCAGGTCCAGGGACCATTGGGCCTTCACAGTAGATGCTCTGTTGACTCAATGAAAGAATTTTAATCTGATATATTACTTTCAGCCCCTCCAGATTCTCCATTTTGTGTTCCACAGGATTGGGATAGAGGGATTTCTAGTGATTCTTATCACACCAAATTGTCTCCGGGGGATGTGGTACTCAGACATACTGACTCCTGCCAGAGTCTCCGTTTGCCCTTCCAGATTCTGTAGACCAAGGTAATCCCTTCTTCAAACCACAGTAGGGACTTGCCCAAACAAGACGAGGTGGCCGAGTGGTTAAGGCGATGGACTGCTAATCCATTGTGCTCTGCACGCATGGGTTCGAATCCCATCCTCGTCGATAGTTTAGTTCAATATGAACAGGCATAATATAGAGCATCACATGGCACCATGGACATATATACAAAAAGTAAAGACACAGTCAATCTTGACCTAGACAATCTATCTACATTCTGTGCCCTGAGACCTTCAGCCCCCCTTCATTCACAGCTTTCACCTTACTGAGGCTTTTTTCAATGCATTGCATTGTGTCAGCACACTGACTTCTCTCTGCATCTCCTACTGGTCAGTGCTACCTCTCAGAACTGTAGCAAAGACCAGTGGAAGAATTTTGGAGCACTTCCCCCTTCTCTGTGCTATACGTATGACAGGTGGAGGGTGGGCCCTCAGAATCGGACAGAAGGCACCAGCTGCCACAGCAGAACAGAACTTAAAGAAATGAAAAGGGGCGGTTGTAGCGTTGGTACCCAACTCGGTAACAGAAGTGAAACACTTGCCATAGTGGCAGAGCAGTTTCCTCAAGTGAGGCGCTGTGGCTTAGTTGGTGAAAGCGCCTGTCTAGTAAACAGGAGATCCTGAGTTCAAATCTCAGCAGTGCCTTTCTTTGTGTCTTTCCATTCATAACGTTTTCAATATTTGGAAAGTTTAATGTCACCCTTTAATCTTTAAAGCGTGGTAGATTTAAAACCCAGTGCTGGACTCGCATAAAACCTTTCCTCCAAAGATTTAAAAACTTCTCACTGGGCATACTATCCTATTAGGCTAATGATAAGTCCTGGATGCCCTCTCAATGCAGGGGATTTGTCTTTGGAGGAAGCACACCTTCCTATCAACTTTCTGGAGCAAAAAAACATTCTGGCATCACTTCAATATTGAATACTTCTTCAGTGAGAACTGCAGATGGGAATCCAGTTGGACAATGCCATAGCTGTGGCCTACATCAAACATCAGGGGGGCACCAAAGTTGGTGTAGCACAGAAAGAATTAGGTTTCATTTTTCCATGGGTAGAATTTCCGGTTCCAGCCTGTCTGGTGTTCATATCTAAGATATGAAAATTTGGCAGGTGGGCTTTCTTGCTCATCAGCATCTGGAAGTGAGAGTGTGGCTTCTTCATCCTGGGGCTTTTAAAGGCTTTTGCCACAGTTGGTGGACTTGAGACATTCAACTTCTGACATCCAGATTGATCAAGAAAGCTGGACAGACTTGTCACCAGGTCCAGGGACCATTGGGCCTTCACAGTAGATGCTCTGTTGACTCAATGAAAGAATTTTAATCTGATATATTACTTTCAGCCCCTCCAGATTCTCCATTTTGTGTTCCACAGGATTGGGATAGAGGGATTTCTAGTGATTCTTATCACACCAAATTGTCTCCGGGGGATGTGGTACTCAGACATACTGACTCCTGCCAGAGTCTCCGTTTGCCCTTCCAGATTGTGTAGATCAAGGTAATCCCTTCTTCAAACCACAGTAGGGACTTGCCCAAACAAGACGAGGTGGCCGAGTGGTTAAGGCGATGGACTGCTAATCCATTGTGCTCTGCACGCATGGGTTCGAATCCCATCCTCGTCGATAATTTAGTTCAATATGAACAGGCATAATATAGAGCATCACATGGCACCATGGACATATATACAAAAAGTAAAGACACAGTCAATCTTGACCTAGACAATCTATCTACATTCTGTGCCCTGAGACCTTCAGCCCCCCTTCATTCACAGCTCTCACCTTACTGAGGCTTTTTTCAATGCATTGCATTGTGTCAGCACACTGACTTCTCTCTGCATCTCCTACTGGTCAGTGCTACCTCTCAGAACTGTAGCAAAGACCAGTGGAAGAATTTTGGAGCACTTCCCCCTTCTCTGTGCTATACGTATGACAGGTGGAGGGTGGGCCCTCAGAAGCGGACAGAAGGCACCAGCTGCCACAGCAGAACAGAACTTAAAGAAATGAAAAGGGGCGGTTGTAGCGTTGGGACCCAACTCGGTAACAGAAGTGAAACACTTGCCATAGTGGCAGAGCAGTTTCCTCAAGTGAGGCGCTGTGGCTTAGTTGGTGAAAGCGCCTGTCTAGTAAACAGGAGATCCTGAGTTCAAATCTCAGCAGTGCCTTTCTTTGTGTCTTTCCATTCATAACGTTTTCAATATTTGGAAAGTTTAATGTCACCCTTTAATCTTTAAAGCGTGGTAGATTTAAAACCCAGTGCTGGACTCCCATAAAACCTTTCCTCCAAAGATTTAAAAAATTCTCACTGGGCATACTATCCTATTAGGCTAATGATAAGTCCTGGATGCCCTCTCAATGCAGGGGATTTGTTTTTGGAGGAAGCACACCTTCCTATCAACTTTCTGGAGCAAAAAAACATTCTGGCATCACTTCAATATTGAATACTTCTTCAGTGAGAACTGCAGATGGGAATCCAGTTGGACAATGCCATAGCTGTGGCCTACATCAAACATCAGGGGGGCACCAAAGTTGGTGTAGCACAGAAAGAATTAGGTTTCATTTTTCCATGGGTAGAATTTCCGGTTCCAGCCTGTCTGGTGTTCATATCTAAGATATGAAAATTTGGCAGGTGGGCTTTCTTGCTCATCAGCATCTGGAAGTGAGAGTGTGGCTTCTTCATCCTGGGGCTTTTAAAGGCTTTTGCCACAGTTGGTGGACTTGAGACATTCAACTTCTGACATCCAGATTGATCAAGAAAGCTGGACAGACTTGTCACCAGGTCCAGGGACCATTGGGCCTTCACAGTAGATGCTCTGTTGACTCAATGAAAGAATTTTAATCTGATATATTACTTTCAGCCCCTCCAGATTCTCCATTTTGTGTTCCACAGGATTGGGATAGAGGGATTTCTAGTGATTCTTATCACACCAAATTGTCTCCGGGGGATGTGGTACTCAGACATACTGACTCCTGCCAGAGTCTCCGTTTGCCCTTCCAGATTGTGTAGATCACGGTAATCCCTTCTTCAAACCACAGTAGGGACTTGCCCAAACAAGACAAGGTGGCCGAGTGGTTAAGGCGATGGACTGCTAATCCATTGTGCTCTGCACGCATGGGTTCGAATCCCATCCTCGTCGATAGTTTAGTTCAATATGAACAGGCATAATATAGAGCATCACATGGCACCATGGACATATATACAAAAAGTAAAGACACAGTCAATCTTGACCTAGACAATCTATCTACATTCTGTGCCCTGAGACCTTCAGCCCCCCTTCATTCACAGCTCTCACCTTACTGAGGCTTTTTTCAATGCATTGCATTGTGTCAGCACACTGACTTCTCTCTGCATCTCCTACTGGTCAGTGCTACCTCTCAGAACTGTAGCAAAGACCAGTGGAAGAATTTTGGAGCACTTCCCCCTTCTCTGTGCTATACGTATGACAGGTGGAGGGTGAGCCCTCAGAAGCGGACAGAATGCACCAGCTGCCACAGCAGAACAGAACTTAAAGAAATGAAAAGGGGCGGTTGTAGCGTTGGCACCCAACTCGGTAACAGAAGTGAAAAACTTGCCATAGTGGCAGAGCAGTTTCCTCAAGTGAGGCGCTGTGGCTTAGTTGGTGAAAGCGCCTGTCTAGTAAACAGGAGATCCTGAGTTCAAATCTCAGCAGTGCCTTTCTTTGTGTCTTTCCATTCATAACGTTTTCAATATTTGGAAAGTTTAATGTCACCCTTTAATCTTTAAAGCGTGGTAGATTTAAAACCCAGTGCTGGACTCGCATAAAACCTTTCCTCCAAAGATTTAAAAACTTCTCACTGGGCATACTATCCTATTAGGCTAATGATAAGTCCTGGATGCCCTCTCAATGCAGGGGATTTGTCTTTGGAGGAAGCACACCTTCCTATCAACTTTCTGGAGCAAAAAAACATTCTGGCATCACTTCAATATTGAATACTTCTTCAGTGAGAACTGCAGATGGGAATCCAGTTGGACAATGCCATAGCTGTGGCCTACATCAAACATCAGGGGGGCACCAAAGTTGGTGTAGCACAGAAAGAATTAGGTTTCATTTTTCCATGGGTAGAATTTCCGGTTCCAGCCTGTCTGGTGTTCATATCTAAGATATGAAAATTTGGCAGGTGGGCTTTCTTGCTCATCAGCATCTGGAAGTGAGAGTGTGGCTTCTTCATCCTGGGGCTTTTAAAGGCTTTTGCCACAGTTGGTGGACTTGAGACATTCAACTTCTGACATCCAGATTGATCAAGAAAGCTGGACAGACTTGTCACCAGGTCCAGGGACCATTGGGCCTTCACAGTAGATGCTCTGTTGACTCAATGAAAGAATTTTAATCTGATATATTACTTTCAGCCCCTCCAGATTCTCCATTTTCTGTTCCACAGGATTGGGATAGAGGGATTTCTAGTGATTCTTATCACACCAAATTGTCTCCGGGGGATGTGGTACTCAGACATACTGACTCCTGCCAGAGTCTCCGTTTGCCCTTCCAGATTGTGTAGATCAAGGTAATCCCTTCTTCAAACCACAGTAGGGACTTGCCCAAACAAGACGAGGTGGCCGAGTGGTTAAGGCGATGGACTGCTAATCCATTGTGCTCTGCACGCATGGGTTCGAATCCCATCCTCGTCGATAGTTTAGTTCAATATGAACAGGCATAATATAGAGCATCACATGGCACCATGAACATATATACAAAAAGTAAAGACACAGTCAATCTTGACCTAGACAATCTATCTACATTCTGTGCCCTGAGACCTTCAGCCCCCCTTCATTCACAGCTCTCACCTTACTGATGCTTTTTTCAATGTATGCATTGTGTCAGCACACTGACTTCTCTCTGCATCTCCTACTGGTCAGTGCTACCTCTCAGAACTGTAGCAAAGACCAGTGGAAGAATTTTGGAGCACTTCCCCCTTCTCTGTGCTATACGTATGACAGGTGGAGGGTGGGCCCTCAGAAGCGGACAGAAGGCACCAGCTGCCACAGCAGAACAGAACTTAAAGAAATGAAAAGGGGCGGTTGTAGCGTTGGGACCCAACTCGGTAACAGAAGTGAAACACTTGCCATAGTGGCAGAGCAGTTTCCTCAAGTGAGGTGCTGTGGCTTAGTTGGTGAAAGCGCCTGTCTAGTAAACAGGAGATCCTGAGTTCAAATCTCAGCAGTGCCTTTCTTTGTGTCTTTCCATTCATAACGTTTTCAATATTTGGAAAGTTTAATGTCACCCTTTAATCTTTAAAGCGTGGTAGATTTAAAACCCAGTGCTGGACTCGCATAAAACCTTTCCTCCAAAGATTTAAAAACTTCTCACTGGGCATACTATCCTATTAGGCTAATGATAAGTCCTGGATGCCCTCTCAATGCAGGGGATTTGTCTTTGGAGGAAGCACACCTTCCTATCAACTTTCTGGAGCAAAAAAACATTCTGGCATCACTTCAATATTGAATACTTCTTCAGTGAGAACTGCAGATGGGAATCCAGTTGGACAATGCCATAGCTGTGGCCTACATCAAACATCAGGGGGGCACCAAAGTTGGTGTAGCACAGAAAGAATTAGGTTTCATTTTTCCATGGGTAGAATTTCCGGTTCCAGCCTGTCTGGTGTTCATATCTAAGATATGAAAATTTGGCAGGTGGGCTTTCTTGCTCATCAGCATCTGGAAGTGAGAGTGTGGCTTCTTCATCCTGGGGCTTTTAAAGGCTTTTGCCACAGTTGGTGGACTTGAGACATTCAACTTCTGACATCCAGATTGATCAAGAAAGCTGGACAGACTTGTCACCAGGTCCAGGGACCATTGGGCCTTCACAGTAGATGCTCTGTTGACTCAATGAAAGAATTTTAATCTGATATATTACTTTCAGCCCCTCCAGATTCTCCATTTTGTGTTCCACAGGATTGGGATAGAGGGATTTCTAGTGATTCTTATCACACCAAATTGTCTCCGGGGGATGTGGTACTCAGACATACTGACTCCTGCCAGAGTCTCCGTTTGCCCTTCCAGATTGTGTAGATCAAGGTAATCCCTTCTTCAAACCACAGTAGGGTCTTGCCCAAACAAGACGAGGTGGCCGAGTGGTTAAGGCGATGGACTGCTAATCCATTGTGCTCTGCACGCATGGGTTCGAATCCCATCCTCGTCGATAGTTTAGTTCAATATGAACAGGCATAATATAGAGCAGTGGTCTTCAAACTACGGCCCTCCAGTTGTTCAGAAACTACAATTCCCATCATGCCTAGTCATGGCTGTGAATGTCAGAGGCTTACAATGTCTCATGGGATGTGTAGTTCCGCAACAGCTGGAGGGCCGTAGTTTGAGGATCCCTGATATAGAGCATCACATGGCACCATGGACATATATACAAAAAGTAAAGACACAGTCAATCTTGACCTAGACAATCTATCTACATTCTGTGCCCTGAGACCTTCAGCCCCCCTTCATTCACAGCTCTCACCTTACTGATGCTTTTTTCAATGTATGCATTGTGTCAGCACACTGACTTCTCTCTGCATCTCCTACTGGTCAGTGCTACCTCTCAGAACTGTAGCAAAGACCAGTGGAAGAATTTTGGAGCACTTCCCCCTTCTCTGTGCTATACGTATGACAGGTGGAGGGTGGGCCCTCAGAATCGGACAGAAGGCACCAGCTGCCACAGCAGAACAGAACTTAAAGAAATGAAAAGGGGCGGTTGTAGCGTTGGCACCCAACTCGGTAACAGAAGTGAAACACTTGCCATAGTGGCAGAGCAGTTTCCTCAAGTGAGGCGCTGTGGCTTAGTAGGTGAAAGCGCCTGTCTAGTAAACAGGAGATCCTGAGTTCAAATCTCAGCAGTGCCTTTCTTTGTGTCTTTCCATTCATAACGTTTTCAATATTTGGAAAGTTTAATGTCACCCTTTAATCTTTAAAGCGTGGTAGATTTAAAACCCAGTGCTGGACTCGCATAAAACCTTTCCTCCAAAGATTTAAAAAATTCTCACTGGGCATACTATCCTATTAGGCTAATGATAAGTCCTGGATGCAAAAAAACATTCTGGCATCACTTCAATATTGAATACTTCTTCAGTGAGAACTGCAGATGGGAATCCAGTTGGACAATGCCATAGCTGTGGCCTACATCAAACATCAGGGGGGCACCAAAGTTGGTGTAGCACAGAAAGAATTAGGTTTCATTTTTCCATGGGTAGAATTTCCGGTTCCAGCCTGTCTGGTGTTCATATCTAAGATATGAAAATTTGGCAGGTGGGCTTTCTTGCTCATCAGCATCTGGAAGTGAGAGTGTGGCTTCTTCATCCTGGGGCTTTTAAAGGCTTTTGCCACAGTTGGTGGACTTGAGACATTCAACTTCTGACATCCAGATTGATCAAGAAAGCTGGACATCAGGGGGGCACCAAAGTTGGTGTAGCACAGAAAGAATTAGGTTTCATTTTTCCATGGGTAGAATTTCCGGTTCCAGCCTGTCTGGTGTTCATATCTAAGATATGAAAATTTGGCAGGTGGGCTTTCTTGCTCATCAGCATCTGGAAGTGAGAGCGTGGCTTCTTCATCCTGGGGCTTTTAAAGGCTTTTGCCACAGTTGGTGGACTTGAGACATTCAACTTCTGACATCCAGATTGATCAAGAAAGCTGGACAGACTTGTCACCAGGTCCAGGGACCATTGGGCCTTCACAGTAGATGCTCTGTTGACTCAATGAAAGAATTTTTATCTGATATATTACTTTCAGCCCCTCCAGATTCTCCATTTTCTGTTCCACAGGATTGGGATAGAGGGATTTCTAGTGATTCTTATCACACCAAATTGTCTCCGGGGGATGTGGTACTCAGACATACTGACTCCTGCCAGAGTCTCCGTTTGCCCTTCCAGATTGTGTAGATCAAGGTAATCCCTTCTTCAAACCACAGTAGGGACATGCCCAAAAAAGACGAGGTGGCCGAGTGGTTAAGGCGATGGACTGCTAATCCATTGTGCTCTGCACGCATGGGTTCGAATCCCATCCTCGTTGATAGTTTAGTTCAATATGAACAGGCATAATATAGAGCATCACATGGCACCATGGACATATATACAAAAAGTAAAGACACAGTCAATCTTGACCTAGACAATCTATCTACATTCTGTGCCCTGAGACCTTCAGCCCCCCTTCATTCACAGCTCTCACCTTACTGAGGCTTTTTTCAATGCATTGCATTGTGTCAGCACACTGACTTCTCTCTGCATCTCCTAACTGGTCAGTGCTACCTCTCAGAACTGTAGCAAAGACCAGTGGAAGAATTTTGGAGCACTTCCCCCTTCTCTGTGCTATACGTATGACAGGTGGAGGGTGGGCCCTCAGAATCGGACAGAAGGCACCAGCTGCCACAGCAGAACAGAACTTAAAGAAATGAAAAGGGGCGGTTGTAGCGTTGGGACCCAACTCGGTAACAGAAGTGAAACACTTGCCATAGTGGCAGAGCAGTTTCATCAAAAGAGGCGCTGTGGCTTAGTTGGTGAAAGCGCCAGTCTAGTAAACAGGAGATCCTGAGTTCAAATCTCAGCAGTGCCTTTCTTTGTGTCTTTCCATTCATAACATTTTCAATATTTGGAAAGTTTAATGTCACCCTTTAATCTTTAAAGCGTGGTAGATTTAAAACCCAGTGCTGGACTCGCATAAAACCTTTCCTCCAAAGATTTAAAAACTTCTCACTGGGCATACTATCCTATTAGGCTAATGATAAGTCCTGGATGCCCTCTCAATGCAGGGGATTTGTCTTTGGAGGAAGCACACCTTCCTATCAACTTTCTGGAGCAAAAGAACATTCTGGCATCACTTCAATATTGAATACTTCTTCAGTGAGAACTGCAGATGGGAATCCAGTTGGACAATGCCATAGCTGTGGCCTACATCAAACATCAGGGGGGCACCAAAGTTGGTGTAGCACAGAAAGAATTAGGTTTCATTTTTCCATGGGTAGAATTTCCGGTTCCAGCCTGTCTGGTGTTCATATCTAAGATATGAAAATTTGGCAGGTGGGCTTTCTTGCTCATCAGCATCTGGAAGTGAGAGTGTGGCTTCTTCATCCTGGGGCTTTTAAAGGCTTTTGCCACAGTTGGTGGACTTGAGACATTCAACTTCTGACATCCAGATTGATCAAGAAAGCTGGACATCAGGGGGGCACCAAAGTTGGTGTAGCACAGAAAGAATTAGGTTTCATTTTTCCATGGGTAGAATTTCCGGTTCCAGCCTGTCTGGTGTTCATATCTAAGATATGAAAATTTGGCAGGTGGGCTTTCTTGCTCATCAGCATCTGGAAGTGAGAGTGTGGCTTCTTCATCCTGGGGCTTTTAAAGGCTTTTGCCACAGTTGGTGGACTTGAGACATTCAACTTCTGACATCCAGATTGATCAAGAAAGCTGGACAGACTTGTCACCAGGTCCAGGGACCATTGGGCCTTCACAGTAGATGCTCTGTTGACTCAATGAAAGAATTTTAATCTGATATATTACTTTCAGCCCCTCCAGATTCTCCATTTTGTGTTCCACAGGATTGGGATAGAGGGATTTCTAGTGATTCTTATCACACCAAATTGTCTCCGGGGGATGTGGTACTCAGACATACTGACTCCTGCCAGAGTCTCCGTTTGCCCTTCCAGATTGTGTAGATCAAGGTAATCCCTTCTTCAAACCACAGTAGGGACTTGCCCAAACAAGACGAGGTGGCCGAGTGGTTAAGGCGATGGACTGCTAATCCATTGTGCTCTGCATGCATGGGTTTGAATCCCATCCTCGTCGATAGTTTAGTTCAATATGAACAGGCATAATATAGAGCATCACATGGCACCATGGACATATATACAAAAAGTAAAGACACAGTCAATCTAGACCTAGACAATCTATCTACATTCTGTGCCCTGAGACCTTCAGCCGACCTTCAGCCCCCCTTCATTCACAGCTCTCACCTTACTGAGGCTTTTTTCAATGCATTGCATTGTGTCAGCACACTGACTTCTCTCTGCATCTCCTACTGGTCAGTGCTACCTCTCAGAACTGTAGCAAAGACCAGTGGAAGAATTTTGGAGCACTTCCCCCTTCTCTGTGCTATACGTATGACAGGTGGAGGGTGGGCCCTCAGAAGCGGACAGAAGGCACCAGCTGCCACAGCAGAACAGAACTTAAAGAAATGAAAAGGGGCGGTTGTAGCGTTGGGACCCAACTCGGTAACAGAAGTGAAACACTTGCCATAGTGGCAGAGCAGTTTCCTCAAGTGAGGCGCTGTGGCTTAGTTGGTGAAAGCGCCTGTCTAGTAAACAGGAGATCCTGAGTTCAAATCTCAGCAGTGCCTTTCTTTGTGTCTTTCCATTCATAATGTTTTCAATATTTGGAAAGTTTAATGTCACCCTTTAATCTTTAAAGCGTGGTAGATTTAAAACCCAGTGCTGGACTCGCATAAAACCTTTCCTCCAAAGATTTAAAAACTTCTCACTGGGCATACTATCCTATTAGGCTAATGATAAGTCCTGGATGCCCTCTCAATGCAGGGGATTTGTCTTTGGAGGAAGCACACCTTCCTATCAACTTTCTGGAGCAAAAAAACATTCTGGCATCACTTCAATATTGAATACTTCTTCAGTGAGAACTGCAGATGGGAATCCAGTTGGACAATGCCATAGCTGTGGCCTACATCAAACATCAGGGGGGCACCAAAGTTGGTGTAGCACAGAAAGAATTAGGTTTCATTTTTCCATGGGTAGAATTTCCGGTTCCAGCCTGTCTGGTGTTCATATCTAAGATATGAAAATTTGGCAGGTGGGCTTTCTTGCTCATCAGCATCTGGAAGTGAGAGTGTGGCTTCTTCATCCTGGGGCTTTTAAAGGCTTTTGCCACAGTTGGTGGACTTGAGACATTCAACTTCTGACATTCAGATTGATCAAGAAAGCTGGACAGACTTGTCACCAGGTCCAGGGACCATTGGGCCTTCACAGTAGATGCTCTGTTGACTCAATGAAAGAATTTTAATCTGATATATTACTTTCAGCCCCTCCAGATTCTCCATTTTGTGTTCCACAGGATTGGGATAGAGGGATTTCTAGTGATTCTTATCACACCAAATTGTCTCCGGGGGATGTGGTACTCAGACATACTGACTCCTGCCAGAGTCTCCGTTTGCCCTTCCAGATTGTGTAGATCAAGGTAATCCCTTCTTCAAACCACAGTAGGGACTTGCCCAAACAAGACGAGGTGGCCGAGTGGTTAAGGCGATGGACTGCTAATCCATTGTGCTCTGCACGCATGGGTTCGAATCCCATCCTCGTCGATAGTTTAGTTCAATATGAACAGGCATAATATAGAGCATCACATGGCACCATGGACATATATACAAAAAGTAAAGACACAGTCAATCTTGACCTAGACAATCTATCTACATTCTGTGCCCTGAGACCTTCAGCCCCCCTTCATTCACAGCTCTCACCTTACTGAGGCTTTTTTCAATGCATTGCATTGTGTCAGCACACTGACTTCTCTCTGCATCTCCTACTGGTCAGTGCTACCTCTCAGAACTGTAGCAAAGACCAGTGGAAGAATTTTGGAGCACTTCCCCCTTCTCTGTGCTATACGTATGACAGGTGGAGGGTGGGCCCTCAGAATCGGACAGAAGGCACCAGCTGCCACAGCAGAACAGAACTTAAAGAAATGAAAAGGGGCGGTTGTAGCGTTGGCACCCAACTCGGTAACAGAAGTGAAACACTTGCCATAGTGGCAGAGCGGTTTCCTCAAGTGAGGCGCTGTGGCTTAGTTGGTGAAAGCGCCTGTCTAGTAAACAGGAGATCCTGAGTTCAAATCTCAGCAGTGCCTTTCTTTGTGTCTTTCCATTCATAACGTTTTCAATATTTGGAAAGTTTAATGTCACCCTTTAATCTTTAAAGCGTGGTAGATTTAAAACCCAGTGCTGGACTCGCATAAAACCTTTCCTCCAAAGATTTAAAAACTTCTCACTGGGCATACTATCCTATTAGGCTAATGATAAGTCCTGGATGCCCTCTCAATGCAGGGGATTTGTCTTTGGAGGAAGCACACCTTCCTATCAACTTTCTGGAGCAAAAAAACATTCTGGCATCACTTCAATATTGAATACTTCTTCAGTGAGAACTGCAGATGGGAATCCAGTTGGACAATGCCATAGCTGTGGCCTACATCAAACATCAGGGGGGCACCAAAGTTGGTGTAGCACAGAAAGAATTAGGTTTCATTTTTCCATGGGTAGAATTGCCGGTTCCAGCCTGTCTGGTGTTCATATCTAAGATATGAAAATTTGGCAGGTGGGCTTTCTTGCTCATCAGCATCTGGAAGTGAGAGTGTGGCTTCTTCATCCTGGGGCTTTTAAAGGCTTTTGCCACAGTTGGTGGACTTGAGACATTCAACTTCTGACATCCAGATTGATCAAGAAAGCTGGACATCAGGGGGGCACCAAAGTTGGTGTAGCACAGAAAGAATTAGGTTTCATTTTTCCATGGGTAGAATTTCCGGTTCCAGCCTGTCTGGTGTTCATATCTAAGATATGAAAATTTGGCAGGTGGGCTTTCTTGCTCATCAGCATCTGGAAGTGAGAGTGTGGCTTCTTCATCCTGGGGCTTTTAAAGGCTTTTGCCACAGTTGGTGGACTTGAGACATTCAACTTCTGACATCCAGATTGATCAAGAAAGCTGGACAGACTTGTCACCAGGTCCAGGGACCATTGGGCCTTCACAGTAGATGCTCTGTTGACTCAATGAAAGAATTTTAATCTGATATATTACTTTCAGCCCCTCCAGATTCTCCATTTTCTGTTCCACAGGATTGGGATAGAGGGATTTCTAGTGATTCTTATCACACCAAATTGTCTCCGGGGGATGTGGTACTCAGACATACTGACTCCTGCCAGAGTCTCCGTTTGCCCTTCCAGATTGTGTAGATCAAGGTAATCCCTTCTTCAAACCACAGTAGGGACATGCCCAAAAAAGACGAGGTGGCCGAGTGGTTAAGGCGATGGACTGCTAATCCATTGTGCTCTGCACGCATGGGATTGAATCCCATCCTCATCGATAGTTTAGTTCAATATGAACAGGCATAATATAGAGCATCACATGGCACCATGGACATATATACAAAAAGTAAAGACACAGTCAATCTTGACCTAGACAATCTATCTACATTCTGTGCCCTGAGACCTTCAGCCCCCCTTCATTCACAGCTCTCACCTTACTGAGGCTTTTTTCAATGCATTGCATTGTGTCAGCACACTGACTTCTCTCTGCATCTCCTACTGGTCAGTGCTACCTCTCAGAACTGTAGCAAAGACCAGTGGAAGAATTTTGGAGCACTTCCCCCTTCTCTGTGCTATACGTATGACAGGTGGAGGGTGGGCCCTCAGAATCGGACAGAAGGCACCAGCTGCCACAGCAGAACAGAACTTAAAGAAATGAAAAGGGGCGGTTGTAGCGTTGGGACCCAACTCGGTAACAGAAGTGAAACACTTGCCATAGTGGCAGAGCAGTTTCCTCAAGAGAGGCGCTGTGGCTTAGTTGGTGAAAGCGCCTGTCTAGTAAACAGGAGATCCTGAGTTCAAATCTCAGCAGTGCCTTTCTTTGTGTCTTTCCATTCATAACGTTTTCAATATTTGGAAAGTTTAATGTCACCCTTTAATCTTTAAAGCGTGGTAGATTTAAAACCCAGTGCTGGACTCGCATAAAACCTTTCCTCCAAAGATTTAAAAAATTCTCACTGGGCATACTATCCTATTAGGCTAATGATAAGTCCTGGATGCCCTCTCAATGCAGGGGATTTGTCTTTGGAGGAAGCACACCTTCCTATCAACTTTCTGGAGCAAAAAAACATTCTGGCATCACTTCAATATTGAATACTTCTTCAGTGAGAACTGCAGATGGGAATCCAGTTGGACAATGCCATAGCTGTGGCCTACATCAAACATCAGGGGGGCACCAAAGTTGGTGTAGCACAGAAAGAATTAGGTTTCATTTTTCCATGGGTAGAATTTCCGGTTCCAGCCTGTCTGGTGTTCATATCTAAGATATGAAAATTTGGCAGGTGGGCTTTCTTGCTCATCAGCATCTGGAAGTGAGAGTGTGGCTTCTTCATCCTGGGGCTTTTAAAGGCTTTTGCCACAGTTGGTGGACTTGAGACATTCAACTTCTGACATCCAGATTGATCAAGAAAGCTGGACAGACTTGTCACCAGGTCCAGGGACCATTGGGCCTTCACAGTAGATGCTCTGTTGACTCAATGAAAGAATTTTAATCTGATATATTACTTTCAGCCCCTCCAGATTCTCCATTTTGTGTTCCACAGGATTGGGATAGAGGGATTTCTAGTGATTCTTATCACACCAAATTGTCTCCGGGGGATGTGGTACTCAGACATACTGACTCCTGCCAGAGTCTCCGTTTGCCCTTCCAGATTGTGTAGATCAAGGTAATCCCTTCTTCAATCCACAGTAGGGACTTGCCCAAACAAGACGAGGTGGCCGAGTGGTTAAGGCGATGGACTGCTAATCCATTGTGCTCTGCACGCATGGGTTCGAATCCCATCCTCGTCGATAGTTTAGTTCAATATGAACAGGCATAATATAGAGCATCACATGGCACCATGGACATATATACAAAAAGTAAAGACACAGTCAATCTTGACCTAGACAATCTATCTACATTCTGTGCCCTGAGACCTTCAGCCCCCCTTCATTCACAGCTCTCACCTTACTGAGGCTTTTTTCAATGCATTGCATTGTGTCAGCACACTGACTTCTCTCTGCATCTCCTACTGGTCAGTGCTACCTCTCAGAACTGTAGCAAAGACCAGTGGAAGAATTTTGGAGCACTTCCCCCTTCTCTGTGCTATACGTATGACAGGTGGAGGGTGGGCCCTCAGAATCGGACAGAAGGCACCAGCTGCCACAGCAGAACAGAACTTAAAGAAATGAAAAGGGGCGGTTGTAGCAATGGCACCCAACTCGGTAACAGAAGTGAAACACTTGCCATAGTGGCAGAGCGGTTTCCTCAAGTGAGGCGCTGTGGCTTAGTTGGTGAAAGCGCCTGTCTAGTAAACAGGAGATCCTGAGTTCAAATCTCAGCAGTGCCTTTCTTTGTGTCTTTCCATTCATAACATTTTCAATATTTGGAAAGTTTAATGTCACCCTTTAATCTTTAAAGCGTGGTAGATTTAAAACCCAGTGCTGGACTCGCATAAAACCTTTCCTCCAAAGATTTAAAAACTTCTCACTGGGCATACTATCCTATTAGGCTAATGATAAGTCCTGGATGCCCTCTCAATGCAGGGGATATGTCTTTGGAGGAAGCACACCTTCCTATCAACTTTCTGGAGCAAAAAAACATTCTGGCATCACTTCAATATTGAATACTTCTTCAGTGAGAACTGCAGATGGGAATCCAGTTGGACAATGCCATAGCTGTGGCCTACATCAAACATCAGGGGGGCACCAAAGTTGGTGTAGCACAGAAAGAATTAGGTTTCATTTTTCCATGGGTAGAATTTCCGGTTCCAGCCTGTCTGGTGTTCATATCTAAGATATGAAAATTTGGCAGGTGGGCTTTCTTGCTCATCAGCATCTGGAAGTGAGAGTGTGGCTTCTTCATCCTGGGGCTTTTAAAGGCTTTTGCCACAGTTGGTGGACTTGAGACATTCAACTTCTGACATCCAGATTGATCAAGAAAGCTGGACAGACTTGTCACCAGGTCCAGGGACCATTGGGCCTTCACAGTAGATGCTCTGTTGACTCAATGAAAGAATTTTAATCTGATATATTACTTTCAGCCCCTCCAGATTCTCCATTTTCTGTTCCACAGGATTGGGATAGAGGGATTTATAGTGATTCTTATCACACCAAATTGTCTCCGGGGGATGTGGTACTCAGACATACTGACTCCTGCCAGAGTCTCCGTTTGCCCTTCCAGATTGTGTAGATCAAGGTAATCCCTTCTTCAAACCACAGTAGGGACTTGCCCAAACAAGACGAGGTGGCCGAGTGGTTAAGGCGATAGACTGCTAATCCATTGTGCTCTGCACGCATGGGTTTGAATCCCATCCTCGTCGATAGTTTAGTTCAATATGAACAGGCATAATATAGAGCATCACATGGCACCATGGACATATATACAAAAAGTAAAGACACAGTCAATCTAGACCTAGACAATCTATCTACATTCTGTGCCCTGAGACCTTCAGCCCCCCTTCATTCACAGCTCTCACCTTACTGAGGCTTTTTTCAATGCATTGCATTGTGTCAGCACACTGACTTCTCTCTGCATCTCCTACTGGTCAGTGCTACCTCTCAGAACTGTAGCAAAGACCAGTGGAAGAATTTTGGAGCACTTCCCCCTTCTCTGTGCTATACGTATGACAGGTGGAGGGTGGGCCCTCAGAATCGGACAGAAGGCACCAGCTGCCACAGCAGAACAGAACTTAAAGAAATGAAAAGGGGCGGTTGTAGCAATGGCACCCAACTCGGTAACAGAAGTGAAACACTTGCCATAGTGGCAGAGCGGTTTCCTCAAGTGAGGCGCTGTGGCTTAGTTGGTGAAAGCGCCTGTCTAGTAAACAGGAGATCCTGAGTTCAAATCTCAGCAGTGCCTTTCTTTGTGTCTTTCCATTCATAACATTTTCAATATTTGGAAAGTTTAATGTCACCCTTTAATCTTTAAAGCGTGGTAGATTTAAAACCCAGTGCTGGACTCGCATAAAACCTTTCCTCCAAAGATTTAAAAACTTCTCACTGGGCATACTATCCTATTAGGCTAATGATAAGTCCTGGATGCCCTCTCAATGCAGGGGATATGTCTTTGGAGGAAGCACACCTTCCTATCAACTTTCTGGAGCAAAAAAACATTCTGGCATCACTTCAATATTGAATACTTCTTCAGTGAGAACTGCAGATGGGAATCCAGTTGGACAATGCCATAGCTGTGGCCTACATCAAACATCAGGGGGGCACCAAAGTTGGTGTAGCACAGAAAGAATTAGGTTTCATTTTTCCATGGGTAGAATTTCCGGTTCCAGCCTGTCTGGTGTTCATATCTAAGATATGAAAATTTGGCAGGTGGGCTTTCTTGCTCATCAGCATCTGGAAGTGAGAGTGTGGCTTCTTCATCCTGGGGCTTTTAAAGGCTTTTGCCACAGTTGGTGGACTTGAGACATTCAACTTCTGACATCCAGATTGATCAAGAAAGCTGGACAGACTTGTCACCAGGTCCAGGGACCATTGGGCCTTCACAGTAGATGCTCTGTTGACTCAATGAAAGAATTTTAATCTGATATATTACTTTCAGCCCCTCCAGATTCTCCATTTTGTGTTCCACAGGATTGGGATAGAGGGATTTCTAGTGATTCTTATCACACCAAATTGTCTCCGGGGGATGTGGTACTCAGACATACTGACTCCTGCCAGAGTCTCCGTTTGCCCTTCCAGATTGTGTAGATCAAGGTAATCCCTTCTTCAAACCACAGTAGGGACTTGCCCAAACAAGACGAGGTGGCCGAGTGGTTAAGGCGATGGACTGCTAATCCATTGTGCTCAGCACGCATGGGTTCGAATCCCATCCTCGTCGATAGTTTAGTTCAATATGAACAGGCATAATATAGAGCATCACATGGCACCATGGACATATATACAAAAAGTAAAGACACAGTCAATCTTGACCTAGACAATCTATCTACATTCTGTGCCCTGAGACCTTCAGCCCCCCTTCATTCACAGCTCTCACCTTACTGAGGCTTTTTTCAATGCATTGCATTGTGTCAGCACACTGACTTCTCTCTGCATCTCCTACTGGTCAGTGCTACCTCTCAGAACTGTAGCAAAGACCAGTGGAAGAATTTTGGAGCACTTCCCCCTTCTCTGTGCTATACGTATGACAGGTGGAGGGTGGGCCCTCAGAAGCGGACAGAAGGCACCAGCTGCCACAGCAAAACAGAACTTAAAGAAATGAAAAGGGGCGGTTGTAGCGTTGGGACCCAACTCGGTAACAGAAGTGAAACACTTGCCATAGTGGCAGAGCAGTTTCCTCAAGTGAGGTGCTGTGGCTTAGTTGGTGAAAGCGCCTGTCTAGTAAACAGGAGATCCTGAGTTCAAATCTCAGCAGTGCCTTTCTTTGTGTCTTTCCATTCATAACGTTTTCAATATTTGGAAAGTTTAATGTCACCCTTTAATCTTTAAAGCGTGGTAGATTTAAAACCCAGTGCTGGACTCGCATAAAACCTTTCCTCCAAAGATTTAAAAACTTCTCACTGGGCATACTATCCTATTAGGCTAATGATAAGTCCTGGATGCCCTCTCAATGCAGGGGATTTGTCTTTGGAGGAAGCACACCTTCCTATCAACTTTCTGGAGCAAAAAAACATTCTGGCATCACTTCAATATTGAATACTTCTTCAGTGAGAACTGCAGATGGGAATCCAGTTGGACAATGCCATAGCTGTGGCCTACATCAAACATCAGGGGGGCACCAAAGTTGGTGTAGCACAGAAAGAATTAGGTTTCATTTTTCCATGGGTAGAATTTCCGGTTCCAGCCTGTCTGGTGTTCATATCTAAGATATGAAAATTTGGCAGGTGGGCTTTCTTGCTCATCAGCATCTGGAAGTGAGAGTGTGGCTTCTTCATCCTGGGGCTTTTAAAGGCTTTTGCCACAGTTGGTGGACTTGAGACATTCAACTTCTGACATCCAGATTGATCAAGAAAGCTGGACATCAGGGGGGCACCAAAGTTGGTGTAGCACAGAAAGAATTAGGTTTCATTTTTCCATGGGTAGAATTTCCGGTTCCAGCCTGTCTGGTGTTCATATCTAAGATATGAAAATTTGGCAGGTGGGCTTTCTTGCTCATCAGCATCTGGAAGTGAGAGTGTGGCTTCTTCATCCTGGGGCTTTTAAAGGCTTTTGCCACAGTTGGTGGACTTGAGACATTCAACTTCTGACATCCAGATTGATCAAGAAAGCTGGACAGACTTGTCACCAGGTCCAGGGACCATTGGGCCTTCACAGTAGATGCTCTGTTGACTCAATGAAAGAATTTTAATCTGATATATTACTTTCAGCCCCTCCAGATTCTCCATTTTGTGTTCCACAGGATTGGGATAGAGGGATTTCTAGTGATTCTTATCACACCAAATTGTCTCCGGGGGATGTGGTACTCAGACATACTGACTCCTGCCAGAGTCTCCGTTTGCCCTTCCAGATTGTGTAGATCAAGGTAATCCCTTCTTCAAACCACAGTAGGGACTTGCCCAAACAAGACGAGGTGGCCGAGTGGTTAAGGCGATGGACTGCTAATCCATTGTGCTCTGCACGCATGGGTTCGAATCCCATCCTCGTCGATAGTTTAGTTCAATATGAACAGGCATAATATAGAGCATCACATGGCACCATGGACATATATACAAAAAGTAAAGACACAGTCAATCTTGACCTAGACAATCTATCTACATTCTGTGCCCTGAGACCTTCAGCCCCCCTTCATTCACAGCTCTCACCTTACTGATGCTTTTTTCAATGCATTGCATTGTGTCAGCACACTGACTTCTCTCTGCATCTCCTACTGGTCAGTGCTACCTCTCAGAACTGTAGCAAAGACCAGTGGAAGAATTTTGGAGCACTTCCCCCTTCTCTGTGCTATACGTATGACAGGTGGAGGGTGGGCCCTCAGAAGCGGACAGAAGGCACCAGCTGCCACAGCAGAACAGAACTTAAAGAAATGAAAAGGGGCGGTTGTAGCGTTGGGACCCAACTCGGTAACAGAAGTGAAACACTTGCCATAGTGGCAGAGCAGTTTCCTCAAGTGAGGTGCTGTGGCTTAGTTGGTGAAAGCGCCTGTCTAGTAAACAGGAGATCCTGAGTTCAAATCTCAGCAGTGCCTTTCTTTGTGTCTTTCCATTCATAACGTTTTCAATATTTGGAAAGTTTAATGTCACCCTTTAATCTTTAAAGCGTGGTAGATTTAAAACCCAGTGCTGGACTCGCATAAAACCTTTCCTCCAAAGATTTAAAAACTTCTCACTGGGCATACTATCCTATTAGGCTAATGATAAGTCCTGGATGCCCTCTCAATGCAGGGGATTTGTCTTTGGAGGAAGCACACCTTCCTATCAACTTTCTGGAGCAAAAAAACATTCTGGCATCACTTCAATATTGAATACTTCTTCAGTGAGAACTGCAGATGGGAATCCAGTTGGACAATGCCATAGCTGTGGCCTACATCAAACATCAGGGGGGCACCAAAGTTGGTGTAGCACAGAAAGAATTAGGTTTCATTTTTCCATGGGTAGAATTTCCGGTTCCAGCCTGTCTGGTGTTCATATCTAAGATATGAAAATTTGGCAGGTGGGCTTTCTTGCTCATCAGCATCTGGAAGTGAGAGTGTGGCTTCTTCATCCTGGGGCTTTTAAAGGCTTTTGCCACAGTTGGTGGACTTGAGACATTCAACTTCTGACATCCAGATTGATCAAGAAAGCTGGACATCAGGGGGGCACCAAAGTTGGTGTAGCACAGAAAGAATTAGGTTTCATTTTTCCATGGGTAGAATTTCCGGTTCCAGCCTGTCTGGTGTTCATATCTAAGATATGAAAATTTGGCAGGTGGGCTTTCTTGCTCATCAGCATCTGGAAGTGAGAGTGTGGCTTCTTCATCCTGGGGCTTTTAAAGGCTTTTGCCACAGTTGGTGGACTTGAGACATTCAACTTCTGACATCCAGATTGATCAAGAAAGCTGGACAGTCTTGTCACCAGGTCCAGGGACCATTGGGCCTTCACAGTAGATGCTCTGTTGACTCAATGAAAGAATTTTAATCTGATATATTACTTTCAGCCCCTCCAGATTCTCCATTTTCTGTTCCACAGGATTGAGATAGAGGGATTTCTAGTGATTCTTATCACACCAAATTGTCTCCGGGGGATGTGGTACTCAGACATACTGACTCCTGCCAGAGTCTCCGTTTGCCCTTCCAGATTGTGTAGATCAAGGTAATCCCTTCTTCAAACCACAGTAGGGACATGCCCAAAAAAGACGAGGTGGCCGAGTGGTTAAGGCGATGGACTGCTAATCCATTGTGCTCTGCACGCATGGGATCGAATCCCATCCTCATCGATAGTTTAGTTCAATATGAACAGGCATAATATAGAGCATCACATGGCACCATGGACATATATACAAAAAGTAAAGACACAGTCAATCTTGACCTAGACAATCTATCTACATTCTGTGCCCTGAGACCTTCAGCCCCCCTTCATTCACAGCTCTCACCTTACTGAGGCTTTTTTCAATGCATTGCATTGTGTCAGCACACTGACTTCTCTCTGCATCTCCTACTGGTCAGTGCTACCTCTCAGAACTGTAGCAAAGACCAGTGGAAGAATTTTGGAGCACTTCCCCCTTCTCTGTGCTATACGTATGACAGGTGGAGGGTGGGCCCTCAGAATCGGACAGAAGGCACCAGCTGCCACAGCAGAACAGAACTTAAAGAAATGAAAAGGGGCGGTTGTAGCGTTGGGACCCAACTCGGTAACAGAAGTGAAACACTTGCCATAGTGGCAGAGCAGTTTCCTCAAGTGAGGCGCTGTGGCTTAGTTGGTGAAAGCGCCTGTCTAGTAAACAGGAGATCCTGAGTTCAAATCTCATCAGTGCCTTTCTTTGTGTCTTTCCATTCATAACGTTTTCAATATTTGGAAAGTTTAATGTCACCCTTTAATCTTTAAAGCGTGGTAGATTTAAAACCCAGTGCTGGACTCGCATAAAACCTTTCCTCCAAAGATTTAAAAACTTCTCACTGGGCATACTATCCTATTAGGCTAATGATAAGTCCTGGATGCCCTCTCAATGCAGGGGATTTGTCTTTGGAGGAAGCACACCTTCCTATCAACTTTCTGGAGCAAAAAAACATTCTGGCATCACTTCAATATTGAATACTTCTTCAGTGAGAACTGCAGATGGGAATCCAGTTGGACAATGCCATAGCTGTGGCCTACATCAAACATCAGGGGGGCACCAAAGTTGGTGTAGCACAGAAAGAATTAGGTTTCATTTTTCCATGGGTAGAATTTCCGGTTCCAGCCTGTCTGGTGTTCATATCTAAGATATGAAAATTTGGCAGGTGGGCTTTCTTGCTCATCAGCATCTGGAAGTGAGAGTGTGGCTTCTTCATCCTGGGGCTTTTAAAGGCTTTTGCCACAGTTGGTGGACTTGAGACATTCAACTTCTGACATCCAGATTGATCAAGAAAGCTGGACAGACTTGTCACCAGGTCCAGGGACCATTGGGCCTTCACAGTAGATGCTCTGTTGACTCAATGAAAGAATTTTAATCTGATATATTACTTTCAGCCCCTCCAGATTCTCCATTTTGTGTTCCACAGGATTGGGATAGAGGGATTTCTAGTGATTCTTATCACACCAAATTGTCTCCGGGGGATGTGGTACTCAGACATACTGACTCCTGCCAGAGTCTCCGTTTGCCCTTCCAGATTGTGTAGATCAAGGTAATCCCTTCTTCAAACCACAGTAGGGACTTGCCCAAACAAGACGAGGTGGCCGAGTGGTTAAGGCGATGGACTGCTAATCCATTGTGCTCTGCACGCATGGGTTCGAATCCCATCCTCGTCGATAGTTTAGTTCAATATGAACAGGCATAATATAGAGCATCACATGGCACCATGGACATATATACAAAAAGTAAAGACACAGTCAATCTTGACCTAGACAATCTATCTACATTCTGTGCCCTGAGACCTTCAGCCCCCCTTCATTCACAGCTCTCACCTTACTGAGGCTTTTTTCAATGCATTGCATTGTGTCAGCACACTGACTTCTCTCTGCATCTCCTACTGGTCAGTGCTACCTCTCAGAACTGTAGCAAAGACCAGTGGAAGAATTTTGGAGCACTTCCCCCTTCTCTGTGCTATACGTATGACAGGTGGAGGGTGGGCCCTCAGAAGCGGACAGAAGGCACCAGCTGCCACAGCAGAACAGAACTTAAAGAAATGAAAAGGGGCGGTTGTAGCGTTGGGACCCAACTCGGTAACAGAAGTGAAACACTTGCCATAGTGGCAGAGCAGTTTCCTCAAGTGAGGCGCTGTGGCTTAGTTGGTGAAAGCGCCTGTCTAGTAAACAGGAGATCCTGAGTTCAAATCTCAGCAGTGCCTTTCTTTGTGTCTTTCCATTCATAACGTTTTCAATATTTGGAAAGTTTAATGTCACCCTTTAATCTTTAAAGCGTGGTAGATTTAAAACCCAGTGCTGGACTCCCATAAAACCTTTCCTCCAAAGATTTAAAAAATTCTCACTGGGCATACTATCCTATTAGGCTAATGATAAGTCCTGGATGCCCTCTCAATGCAGGGGATTTGTTTTTGGAGGAAGCACACCTTCCTATCAACTTTCTGGAGCAAAAAAACATTCTGGCATCACTTCAATATTGAATACTTCTTCAGTGAGAACTGCAGATGGGAATCCAGTTGGACAATGCCATAGCTGTGGCCTACATCAAACATCAGGGGGGCACCAAAGTTGGTGTAGCACAGAAAGAATTAGGTTTCATTTTTCCATGGGTAGAATTTCCGGTTCCAGCCTGTCTGGTGTTCATATCTAAGATATGAAAATTTGGCAGGTGGGCTTTCTTGCTCATCAGCATCTGGAAGTGAGAGTGTGGCTTCTTCATCCTGGGGCTTTTAAAGGCTTTTGCCACAGTTGGTGGACTTGAGACATTCAACTTCTGACATCCAGATTGATCAAGAAAGCTGGACAGACTTGTCACCAGGTCCAGGGACCATTGGGCCTTCACAGTAGATGCTCTGTTGACTCAATGAAAGAATTTTAATCTGATATATTACTTTCAGCCCCTCCAGATTCTCCATTTTGTGTTCCACAGGATTGGGATAGAGGGATTTCTAGTGATTCTTATCACACCAAATTGTCTCCGGGGGATGTGGTACTCAGACATACTGACTCCTGCCAGAGTCTCCGTTTGCCCTTCCAGATTGTGTAGATCACGGTAATCCCTTCTTCAAACCACAGTAGGGACTTGCCCAAACAAGACGAGGTGGCCGAGTGGTTAAGGCGATGGACTGCTAATCCATTGTGCTCTGCACGCATGGGTTCGAATCCCATCCTCGTCGATAGTTTAGTTCAATATGAACAGGCATAATATAGAGCATCACATGGCACCATGGACATATATACAAAAAGTAAAGACACAGTCAATCTTGACCTAGACAATCTATCTACATTCTGTGCCCTGAGACCTTCAGCCCCCCTTCATTCACAGCTCTCACCTTACTGAGGCTTTTTTCAATGCATTGCATTGTGTCAGCACACTGACTTCTCTCTGCATCTCCTACTGGTCAGTGCTACCTCTCAGAACTGTAGCAAAGACCAGTGGAAGAATTTTGGAGCACTTCCCCCTTCTCTGTGCTATACGTATGACAGGTGGAGGGTGAGCCCTCAGAAGCGGACAGAATGCACCAGCTGCCACAGCAGAACAGAACTTAAAGAAATGAAAAGGGGCGGTTGTAGCGTTGGCACCCAACTCGGTAACAGAAGTGAAAAACTTGCCATAGTGGCAGAGCAGTTTCCTCAAGTGAGGCGCTGTGGCTTAGTTGGTGAAAGCGCCTGTCTAGTAAACAGGAGATCCTGAGTTCAAATCTCAGCAGTGCCTTTCTTTGTGTCTTTCCATTCATAACGTTTTCAATATTTGGAAAGTTTAATGTCACCCTTTAATCTTTAAAGCGTGGTAGATTTAAAACCCAGTGCTGGACTCGCATAAAACCTTTCCTCCAAAGATTTAAAAAATTCTCACTGGGCATACTATCCTATTAGGCTAATGATAAGTCCTGGATGCCCTCTCAATGCAGGGGATTTGTCTTTGGAGGAAGCACACCTTCCTATCAACTTTCTGGAGCAAAAAAACATTCTGGCATCACTTCAATATTGAATACTTCTTCAGTGAGAACTGCAGATGGGAATCCAGTTGGACAATGCCATAGCTGTGGCCTACATCAAACATCAGGGGGGCACCAAAGTTGGTGTAGCACAGAAAGAATTAGGTTTCATTTTTCCATGGGTAGAATTTCCGGTTCCAGCCTGTCTGGTGTTCATATCTAAGATATGAAAATTTGGCAGGTGGGCTTTCTTGCTCATCAGCATCTGGAAGTGAGAGTGTGGCTTCTTCATCCTGGGGCTTTTAAAGGCTTTTGCCACAGTTGGTGGACTTGAGACATTCAACTTCTGACATCCAGATTGATCAAGAAAGCTGGACAGACTTGTCACCAGGTCCAGGGACCATTGGGCCTTCACAGTAGATGCTCTGTTGACTCAATGAAAGAATTTTAATCTGATATATTACTTTCAGCCCCTCCAGATTCTCCATTTTGTGTTCCACAGGATTGGGATAGAGGGATTTCTAGTGATTCTTATCACACCAAATTGTCTCCGGGGGATGTGGTACTCAGACATACTGACTCCTGCCAGAGTCTCCGTTTGCCCTTCCAGATTGTGTAGATCAAGGTAATCCCTTCTTCAAACCACAGTAGGGACTTGCCCAAACAAGACGAGGTGGCCGAGTGGTTAAGGCGATGGACTGCTAATCCATTGTGCTCTGCACGCATGGGTTCGAATCCCATCCTCGTCGATAGTTTAGTTCAATATGAACAGGCATAATATAGAGCATCACATGGCACCATGGACATATATACAAAAAGTAAAGACACAGTCAATCTTGACCTAGACAATCTATCTACATTCTGTGCCCTGAGACCTTCAGCCCCCCTTCATTCACAGCTCTCACCTTACTGATGCTTTTTTCAATGCATTGCATTGTGTCAGCACACTGACTTCTCTCTGCATCTCCTACTGGTCAGTGCTACCTCTCAGAACTGTAGCAAAGACCAGTGGAAGAATTTTGGAGCACCTCCCCCTTCTCTGTGCTATACGTATGACAGGTGGAGGGTGGGCCCTCAGAATCGGACAGAAGGCACCAGCTGCCACAGCAGAACAGAACTTAAAGAAATGAAAAGGGGCGGTTGTAGCGTTGGCACCCAACTCGGTAACAGAAGTGAAACACTTGCCATAGTGGCAGAGCGGTTTCCTCAAGTGAGGCGCTGTGGCTTAGTTGGTGAAAGCGCCTGTCTAGTAAACAGGAGATCCTCAGTTCAAATCTCAGCAGTGCCTTTCTTTGTGTCTTTCCATTCATAACGTTTTCAATATTTGGAAAGTTTAATGTCACCCTTTAATCTTTAAAGCGTGGTAGATTTAAAACCCAGTGCTGGACTCGCATAAAACCTTTCCTCCAAAGATTTAAAAAATTCTCACTGGGCATACTATCCTATTAGGCTAATGATAAGTCCTGGATGCAAAAAAACATTCTGGCATCACTTCAATATTGAATACTTCTTCAGTGAGAACTGCAGATGGGAATCCAGTTGGACAATGCCATAGCTGTGGCCTACATCAAACATCAGGGGGGCACCAAAGTTGGTGTAGCACAGAAAGAATTAGGTTTCATTTTTCCATGGGTAGAATTTCCGGTTCCAGCCTGTCTGGTGTTCATATCTAAGATATGAAAATTTGGCAGGTGGGCTTTCTTGCTCATCAGCATCTGGAAGTGAGAGTGTGGCTTCTTCATCCTGGGGCTTTTAAAGGCTTTTGCCACAGTTGGTGGACTTGAGACATTCAACTTCTGACATCCAGATTGATCAAGAAAGCTGGACATCAGGGGGGCACCAAAGTTGGTGTAGCACAGAAAGAATTAGGTTTCATTTTTCCATGGGTAGAATTTCCGGTTCCAGCCTGTCTGGTGTTCATATCTAAGATATGAAAATTTGGCAGGTGGGCTTTCTTGCTCATCAGCATCTGGAAGTGAGAGTGTGGCTTCTTCATCCTGGGGCTTTTAAAGGCTTTTGCCACAGTTGGTGGACTTGAGACATTCAACTTCTGACATCCAGATTGATCAAGAAAGCTGGACAGACTTGTCACCAGGTCCAGGGACCATTGGGCCTTCACAGTAGATGCTCTGTTGACTCAATGAAAGAATTTTAATCTGATATATTACTTTCAGCCCCTCCAGATTCTCCATTTTGTGTTCCACAGGATTGGGATAGAGGGATTTCTAGTGATTCTTATCACACCAAATTGTCTCCGGGGGATGTGGTACTCAGACATACTGACTCCTGCCAGAGTCTCCGTTTGCCCTTCCAGATTGTGTAGATCAAGGTAATCCCTTCTTCAAACCACAGTAGGGACTTGCCCAAACAAGACGAGGTGGCCGAGTGGTTAAGGCGATGGACTGCTAATCCATTGTGCTCTGCACGCATGGGTTCGAATCCCATCCTCGTCGATAGTTTAGTTCAATATGAACAGGCATAATATAGAGCATCACATGGCACCATGGACATATATACAAAAAGTAAAGACACAGTCAATCTTGACCTAGACAATCTATCTACATTCTGTGCCCTGAGACCTTCAGCCCCCCTTCATTCACAGCTCTCACCTTACTGAGGCTTTTTTCAATGCATTGCATTGTGTCAGCACACTGACTTCTCTCTGCATCTCCTACTGGTCAGTGCTACCTCTCAGAACTGTAGCAAAGACCAGTGGAAGAATTTTGGAGCACTTCCCCCTTCTCTGTGCTATACGTATGACAGGTGGAGGGTGGGCCCTCAGAAGCGGACAGAAGGCACCAGCTGCCACAGCAGAACAGAACTTAAAGAAATGAAAAGGGGCGGTTGTAGCGTTGGCACCCAACTCGGTAACAGAAGTGAAACACTTGCCATAGTGGCAGAGCGGTTTCCTCAAGTGAGGCGCTGTGGCTTAGTTGGTGAAAGCGCCTGTCTAGTAAACAGGAGATCCTGAGTTCAAATCTCAGCAGTGCCTTTCTTTGTGTCTTTCCATTCATAACGTTTTCAATATTTGGAAAGTTTAATGTCACCCTTTAATCTTTAAAGCGTGGTAGATTTAAAACCCAGTGCTGGACTCGCATAAAACCTTTTCTCCAAAGATTTAAAAACTTCTCACTGGGCATACTATCCTATTAGGCTAATGATAAGTCCTGGATGCCCTCTCAATGCAGGGGATTTGTCTTTGGAGGAAGCACACCTTCCTATCAACTTTCTGGAGCAAAAAAACATTCTGGCATCACTTCAATATTGAATACTTCTTCAGTGAGAACTGCAGATGGGAATCCAGTTGGACAATGCCATAGCTGTGGCCTACATCAAACATCAGGGGGGCACCAAAGTTGGTGTAGCACAGAAAGAATTAGGTTTCATTTTTCCATGGGTAGAATTTCCGGTTCCAGCCTGTCTGGTGTTCATATCTAAGATATGAAAATTTGGCAGGTGGGCTTTCTTGCTCATCAGCATCTGGAAGTGAGAGTGTGGCTTCTTTATCCTGGGGCTTTTAAAGGCTTTTGCCACAGTTGGTGGACTTGAGACATTCAACTTCTGACATCCAGATTGATCAAGAAAGCTGGACAGACTTGTCACCAGGTCCAGGGACCATTGGGCCTTCACAGTAGATGCTCTGTTGACTCAATGAAAGAATTTTAATCTGATATATTACTTTCAGCCCCTCCAGATTCTCCATTTTGTGTTCCACAGGATTGGGATAGAGGGATTTCTAGTGATTCTTATCACACCAAATTGTCTCCGGGGGATGTGGTACTCAGACATACTGACTCCTGCCAGAGTCTCCGTTTGCCCTTCCAGATTGTGTAGATCAAGGTAATCCCTTCTTCAAACCACAGTAGGGTCTTGCCCAAACAAGACGAGGTGGCCGAGTGGTTAAGGCGATGGACTGCTAATCCATTGTGCTCTGCACGCATGGGTTCGAATCCCATCCTCGTCGATAGTTTAGTTCAATATGAACAGGCATAATATAGAGCATCACATGGCACCATGAACATATATACAAAAAGTAAAGACACAGTCAATCTTGACCTAGACAATCTATCTACATTCTGTGCCCTGAGACCTTCAGCCCCCCTTCATTCACAGCTCTCACCTTACTGATGCTTTTTTCAATGTATGCATTGTGTCAGCACACTGACTTCTCTCTGCATCTCCTACTGGTCAGTGCTACCTCTCAGAACTGTAGCAAAGACCAGTGGAAGAATTTTGGAGCACTTCCCCCTTCTCTGTGCTATACGTATGACAGGTGGAGGGTGGGCCCTCAGAAGCGGACAGAAGGCACCAGCTGCCACAGCAGAACAGAACTTAAAGAAATGAAAAGGGGCGGTTGTAGCGTTGGGACCCAACTCGGTAACAGAAGTGAAACACTTGCCATAGTGGCAGAGCAGTTTCCTCAAGTGAGGTGCTGTGGCTTAGTTGGTGAAAGCGCCTGTCTAGTAAACAGGAGATCCTGAGTTCAAATCTCAGCAGTGCCTTTCTTTGTGTCTTTCCATTCATAACGTTTTCAATATTTGGAAAGTTTAATGTCACCCTTTAATCTTTAAAGCGTGGTAGATTTAAAACCCAGTGCTGGACTCGCATAAAACCTTTCCTCCAAAGATTTAAAAACTTCTCACTGGGCATACTATCCTATTAGGCTAATGATAAGTCCTGGATGCCCTCTCAATGCAGGGGATTTGTCTTTGGAGGAAGCACACCTTCCTATCAACTTTCTGGAGCAAAAAAACATTCTGGCATCACTTCAATATTGAATACTTCTTCAGTGAGAACTGCAGATGGGAATCCAGTTGGACAATGCCATAGCTGTGGCCTACATCAAACATCAGGGGGGCACCAAAGTTGGTGTAGCACAGAAATAATTAGGTTTCATTTTTCCATGGGTAGAATTTCCGGTTCCAGCCTGTCTGGTGTTCATATCTAAGATATGAAAATTTGGCAGGTGGGCTTTCTTGCTCATCAGCATCTGGAAGTGAGAGTGTGGCTTCTTCATCCTGGGGCTTTTAAAGGCTTTTGCCACAGTTGGTGGACTTGAGACATTCAACTTCTGACATCCAGATTGATCAAGAAAGCTGGACAGACTTGTCACCAGGTCCAGGGACCATTGGGCCTTCACAGTAGATGCTCTGTTGACTCAATGAAAGAATTTTAATCTGATATATTACTTTCAGCCCCTCCAGATTCTCCATTTTGTGTTCCACAGGATTGGGATAGAGGGATTTCTAGTGATTCTTATCACACCAAATTGTCTCCGGGGGATGTGGTACTCAGACATACTGACTCCTGCCAGAGTCTCCGTTTGCCCTTCCAGATTGTGTAGATCAAGGTAATCCCTTCTTCAAACCAGTAGGGTCTTGCCCAAACAAGACGAGGTGGCCGAGTGGTTAAGGCGATGGGCTGCTAATCCATTGTGCTCTGCACGCATGGGTTCGAATCCCATCCTCGTCGATAGTTTAGTTCAATATGAACAGGCATAATATAGAGCAGTGGTCTTCAAACTACGGCCCTCCAGTTGTTCAGAAACTACAATTCCCATCATGCCTAGTCATGGCTGTGAATGTCAGAGGCTTACAATGTCTCATGGGATGTGTAGTTCCGCAACAGCTGGAGGGCCGTAGTTTGAGGATCCCTGATATAGAGCATCACATGGCACCATGGACATATATACAAAAAGTAAAGACACAGTCAATCTTTACCTAGACAATCTATCTACATTCTGTGCCCTGAGACCTTCAGCCCCCCTTCATTCACAGGTAGGTAGCACTTCTCTCTGCATCTCCTACTGGTCAGTGCTACCTCTCAGAACTGTAGCAAAGACCAGTGGAAGAATTTTGGAGCACTTCCCCCTTCTCTGTGCTATACGTATGACAGGTGGAGGGTGGGCCCTCAGAATCGGACAGAAGGCACCAGCTGCCACAGCAGAACAGAACTTAAAGAAATGAAAAGGGGCGGTTGTAGCGTTGGCACCCAACTCGGTAACAGAAGTGAAACACTTGCCATAGTGGCAGAGCAGTTTCCTCAAGTGAGGCGCTGTGGCTTAGTAGGTGAAAGCGCCTGTCTAGTAAACAGGAGATCCTGAGTTCAAATCTCAGCAGTGCCTTTCTTTGTGTCTTTCCATTCATAACGTTTTCAATATTTGGAAAGTTTAATGTCACCCTTTAATCTTTAAAGCGTGGTAGATTTAAAACCCAGTGCTGGACTCGCATAAAACCTTTCCTCCAAAGATTTAAAAAATTCTCACTGGGCATACTATCCTATTAGGCTAATGATAAGTCCTGGATGCAAAAAAACATTCTGGCATCACTTCAATATTGAATACTTCTTCAGTGAGAACTGCAGATGGGAATCCAGTTGGACAATGCCATCCAGATTGATCAAGAAAGCTGGACATCAGGGGGGCACCAAAGTTGGTGTAGCACAGAAAGAATTAGGTTTCATTTTTCCATGGGTAGAATTTCCGGTTCCAGCCTGTCTGGTGTTCATATCTAAGATATGAAAATTTGGCAGGTGGGCTTTCTTGCTCATCAGCATCTGGAAGTGAGAGTGTGGCTTCTTCATCCTGGGGCTTTTAAAGGCTTTTGCCACAGTTGGTGGACTTGAGACATTCAACTTCTGACATCCAGATTGATCAAGAAAGCTGGACAGACTTGTCACCAGGTCCAGGGACCATTGGGCCTTCACAGTAGATGCTCTGTTGACTCAATGAAAGAATTTTTATCTGATATATTACTTTCAGCCCCTCCAGATTCTCCATTTTCTGTTCCACAGGATTGGGATAGAGGGATTTCTAGTGATTCTTATCACACCAAATTGTCTCCGGGGGATGTGGTACTCAGACATACTGACTCCTGCCAGAGTCTCCGTTTGCCCTTCCAGATTGTGTAGATCAAGGTAATCCCTTCTTCAAACCACAGTAGGGACATGCCCAAAAAAGACGAGGTGGCCGAGTGGTTAAGGCGATGGACTGCTAATCCATTGTGCTCTGCACGCATGGGTTCGAATCCCATCCTCGTTGATAGTTTAGTTCAATATGAACAGGCATAATATAGAGCATCACATGGCACCATGGACATATATACAAAAAGTAAAGACACAGTCAATCTTGACCTAGACAATCTATCTACATTCTGTGCCCTGAGACCTTCAGCCCCCCTTCATTCACAGCTCTCACCTTACTGAGGCTTTTTTCAATGCATTGCATTGTGTCAGCACACTGACTTCTCTCTGCATCTCCTACTGGTCAGTGCTACCTCTCAGAACTGTAGCAAAGACCAGTGGAAGAATTTTGGAGCACTTCCCCCTTCTCTGTGCTATACGTATGACAGGTGGAGGGTGGGCCCTCAGAATCGGACAGAAGGCACCAGCTGCCACAGCAGAACAGAACTTAAAGAAATGAAAAGGGGCGGTTGTAGCGTTGGGACCCAACTCGGTAACAGAAGTGAAACACTTGCCATAGTGGCAGAGCAGTTTCCTCAAGTGAGGCGCTGTGGCTTAGTTGGTGAAAGCGCCTGTCTAGTAAACAGGAGATCCTGAGTTCAAATCTCAGCAGTGCCTTTCTTTGTGTCTTTCCATTCATAATGTTTTCAATATTTGGAAAGTTTAATGTCACCCTTTAATCTTTAAAGCGTGGTAGATTTAAAACCCAGTGCTGGACTCGCATAAAACCTTTCCTCCAAAGATTTAAAAACTTCTCACTGGGCATACTATCCTATTAGGCTAATGATAAGTCCTGGATGCCCTCTCAATGCAGGGGATTTGTCTTTGGAGGAAGCACACCTTCCTATCAACTTTCTGGAGCAAAAAAACATTCTGGCATCACTTCAATATTGAATACTTCTTCAGTGAGAACTGCAGATGGGAATCCAGTTGGACAATGCCATAGCTGTGGCCTACATCAAACATCAGGGGGGCACCAAAGTTGGTGTAGCACAGAAAGAATTAGGTTTCATTTTTCCATGGGTAGAATTTCCGGTTCCAGCCTGTCTGGTGTTCATATCTAAGATATGAAAATTTGGCAGGTGGGCTTTCTTGCTCATCAGCATCTGGAAGTGAGAGTGTGGCTTCTTCATCCTGGGGCTTTTAAAGGCTTTTGCCACAGTTGGTGGACTTGAGACATTCAACTTCTGACATTCAGATTGATCAAGAAAGCTGGACAGACTTGTCACCAGGTCCAGGGACCATTGGGCCTTCACAGTAGATGCTCTGTTGACTCAATGAAAGAATTTTAATCTGATATATTACTTTCAGCCCCTCCAGATTCTCCATTTTGTGTTCCACAGGATTGGGATAGAGGGATTTCTAGTGATTCTTATCACACCAAATTGTCTCCGGGGGATGTGGTACTCAGACATACTGACTCCTGCCAGAGTCTCCGTTTGCCCTTCCAGATTGTGTAGATCAAGGTAATCCCTTCTTCAAACCACAGTAGGGACTTGCCCAAACAAGACGAGGTGGCCGAGTGGTTAAGGCGATGGACTGCTAATCCATTGTGCTCTGCACGCATGGGTTCGAATCCCATCCTCGTCGATAGTTTAGTTCAATATGAACAGGCATAATATAGAGCATCACATGGCACCATGGACATATATACAAAAAGTAAAGACACAGTCAATCTTGACCTAGACAATCTATCTACATTCTGTGCCCTGAGACCTTCAGCCCCCCTTCATTCACAGCTCTCACCTTACTGAGGCTTTTTTCAATGCATTGCATTGTGTCAGCACACTGACTTCTCTCTGCATCTCCTACTGGTCAGTGCTACCTCTCAGAACTGTAGCAAAGACCAGTGGAAGAATTTTGGAGCACTTCCCCCTTCTCTGTGCTATACGTATGACAGGTGGAGGGTGGGCCCTCAGAATCGGACAGAAGGCACCAGCTGCCACAGCAGAACAGAACTTAAAGAAATGAAAAGGGGCGGTTGTAGCGTTGGCACCCAACTCGGTAACAGAAGTGAAACACTTGCCATAGTGGCAGAGCGGTTTCCTCAAGTGAGGCGCTGTGGCTTAGTTGGTGAAAGCGCCTGTCTAGTAAACAGGAGATCCTGAGTTCAAATCTCAGCAGTGCCTTTCTTTGTGTCTTTCCATTCATAACGTTTTCAATATTTGGAAAGTTTAATGTCACCCTTTAATCTTTAAAGCGTGGTAGATTTAAAACCCAGTGCTGGACTCGCATAAAACCTTTCCTCCAAAGATTTAAAAAATTCTCACTGGGCATACTATCCTATTAGGCTAATGATAAGTCCTGGATGCCCTCTCAATGCAGGGGATTTGTCTTTGGAGGAAGCACACCTTCCTATCAACTTTCTGGAGCAAAAAAACATTCTGGCATCACTTCAATATTGAATACTTCTTCAGTGAGAACTGCAGATGGGAATCCAGTTGGACAATGCCATAGCTGTGGCCTACATCAAACATCAGGGGGGCACCAAAGTTGGTGTAGCACAGAAAGAATTAGGTTTCATTTTTCCATGGGTAGAATTGCCGGTTCCAGCCTGTCTGGTGTTCATATCTAAGATATGAAAATTTGGCAGGTGGGCTTTCTTGCTCATCAGCATCTGGAAGTGAGAGTGTGGCTTCTTCATCCTGGGGCTTTTAAAGGCTTTTGCCACAGTTGGTGGACTTGAGACATTCAACTTCTGACATCCAGATTGATCAAGAAAGCTGGACATCAGGGGGGCACCAAAGTTGGTGTAGCACAGAAAGAATTAGGTTTCATTTTTCCATGGGTAGAATTTCCGGTTCCAGCCTGTCTGGTGTTCATATCTAAGATATGAAAATTTGGCAGGTGGGCTTTCTTGCTCATCAGCATCTGGAAGTGAGAGTGTGGCTTCTTCATCCTGGGGCTTTTAAAGGCTTTTGCCACAGTTGGTGGACTTGAGACATTCAACTTCTGACATCCAGATTGATCAAGAAAGCTGGACAGACTTGTCACCAGGTCCAGGGACCATTGGGCCTTCACAGTAGATGCTCTGTTGACTCAATGAAAGAATTTTAATCTGATATATTACTTTCAGCCCCTCCAGATTCTCCATTTTCTGTTCCACAGGATTGGGATAGAGGGATTTCTAGTGATTCTTATCACACCAAATTGTCTCCGGGGGATGTGGTACTCAGACATACTGACTCCTGCCAGAGTCTCCGTTTGCCCTTCCAGATTGTGTAGATCAAGGTAATCCCTTCTTCAAACCACAGTAGGGACATGCCCAAAAAAGACGAGGTGGCCGAGTGGTTAAGGCGATGGACTGCTAATCCATTGTGCTCTGCACGCATGGGATTGAATCCCATCCTCATCGATAGTTTAGTTCAATATGAACAGGCATAATATAGAGCATCACATGGCACCATGGACATATATACAAAAAGTAAAGACACAGTCAATCTTGACCTAGACAATCTATCTACATTCTGTGCCCTGAGACCTTCAGCCCCCCTTCATTCACAGCTCTCACCTTACTGATGCTTTTTTCAATGTATGCATTGTGTCAGCACACTGACTTCTCTCTGCATCTCCTACTGGTCAGTGCTACCTCTCAGAACTGTAGCAAAGACCAGTGGAAGAATTTTGGAGCACTTCCCCCTTCTCTGTGCTATACGTATGACAGGTGGAGGGTGGGCCCTCAGAATCGGACAGAAGGCACCAGCTGCCACAGCAGAACAGAACTTAAAGAAATGAAAAGGGGCGGTTGTAGCGTTGGGACCCAACTCGGTAACAGAAGTGAAACACTTGCCATAGTGGCAGAGCAGTTTCCTCAAGAGAGGCGCTGTGGCTTAGTTGGTGAAAGCGCCTGTCTAGTAAACAGGAGATCCTGAGTTCAAATCTCAGCAGTGCCTTTCTTTGTGTCTTTCCATTCATAACGTTTTCAATATTTGGAAAGTTTAATGTCACCCTTTAATCTTTAAAGCGTGGTAGATTTAAAACCCAGTGCTGGACTCGCATAAAACCTTTCCTCCAAAGATTTAAAAACTTCTCACTGGGCATACTATCCTATTAGGCTAATGATAAGTCCTGGATGCCCTCTCAATGCAGGGGATTTGTCTTTGGAGGAAGCACACCTTCCTATCAACTTTCTGGAGCAAAAAAACATTCTGGCATCACTTCAATATTGAATACTTCTTCAGTGAGAACTGCAGATGGGAATCCAGTTGGACAATGCCATAGCTGTGGCCTACATCAAACATCAGGGGGGCACCAAAGTTGGTGTAGCACAGAAAGAATTAGGTTTCATTTTTCCATGGGTAGAATTTCCGGTTCCAGCCTGTCTGGTGTTCATATCTAAGATATGAAAATTTGGCAGGTGGGCTTTCTTGCTCATCAGCATCTGGAAGTGAGAGTGTGGCTTCTTCATCCTGGGGCTTTTAAAGGCTTTTGCCACAGTTGGTGGACTTGAGACATTCAACTTCTGACATCCAGATTGATCAAGAAAGCTGGACAGACTTGTCACCAGGTCCAGGGACCATTGGGCCTTCACAGTAGATGCTCTGTTGACTCAATGAAAGAATTTTAATCTGATATATTACTTTCAGCCCCTCCAGATTCTCCATTTTGTGTTCCACAGGATTGGGATAGAGGGATTTCTAGTGATTCTTATCACACCAAATTGTCTCCGGGGGATGTGGTACTCAGACATACTGACTCCTGCCAGAGTCTCCGTTTGCCCTTCCAGATTGTGTAGATCAAGGTAATCCCTTCTTCAAACCACAGTAGGGACTTGCCCAAACAAGACGAGGTGGCCGAGTGGTTAAGGCGATGGACTGCTAATCCATTGTGCTCTGCACGCATGGGTTCGAATCCCATCCTCGTCGATAGTTTAGTTCAATATGAACAGGCATAATATAGAGCATCACATGGCACCATGGACATATATACAAAAAGTAAAGACACAGTCAATCTTGACCTAGACAATCTATCTACATTCTGTGCCCTGAGACCTTCAGCCCCCCTTCATTCACAGCTCTCACCTTACTGAGGCTTTTTTCAATGCATTGCATTGTGTCAGCACACTGACTTCTCTCTGCATCTCCTACTGGTCAGTGCTACCTCTCAGAACTGTAGCAAAGACCAGTGGAAGAATTTTGGAGCACTTCCCCCTTCTCTGTGCTATACGTATGACAGGTGGAGGGTGGGCCCTCAGAATCGGACAGAAGGCACCAGCTGCCACAGCAGAACAGAACTTAAAGAAATGAAAAGGGGCGGTTGTAGCAATGGCACCCAACTCGGTAACAGAAGTGAAACACTTGCCATAGTGGCAGAGCGGTTTCCTCAAGTGAGGCGCTGTGGCTTAGTTGGTGAAAGCGCCTGTCTAGTAAACAGGAGATCCTGAGTTCAAATCTCAGCAGTGCCTTTCTTTGTGTCTTTCCATTCATAACATTTTCAATATTTGGAAAGTTTAATGTCACCCTTTAATCTTTAAAGCGTGGTAGATTTAAAACCCAGTGCTGGACTCGCATAAAACCTTTCCTCCAAAGATTTAAAAACTTCTCACTGGGCATACTATCCTATTAGGCTAATGATAAGTCCTGGATGCCCTCTCAATGCAGGGGATATGTCTTTGGAGGAAGCACACCTTCCTATCAACTTTCTGGAGCAAAAAAACATTCTGGCATCACTTCAATATTGAATACTTCTTCAGTGAGAACTGCAGATGGGAATCCAGTTGGACAATGCCATAGCTGTGGCCTACATCAAACATCAGGGGGGCACCAAAGTTGGTGTAGCACAGAAAGAATTAGGTTTCATTTTTCCATGGGTAGAATTTCCGGTTCCAGCCTGTCTGGTGTTCATATCTAAGATATGAAAATTTGGCAGGTGGGCTTTCTTGCTCATCAGCATCTGGAAGTGAGAGTGTGGCTTCTTCATCCTGGGGCTTTTAAAGGCTTTTGCCACAGTTGGTGGACTTGAGACATTCAACTTCTGACATCCAGATTGATCAAGAAAGCTGGACAGACTTGTCACCAGGTCCAGGGACCATTGGGCCTTCACAGTAGATGCTCTGTTGACTCAATGAAAGAATTTTAATCTGATATATTACTTTCAGCCCCTCCAGATTCTCCATTTTGTGTTCCACAGGATTGGGATAGAGGGATTTCTAGTGATTCTTATCACACCAAATTGTCTCCGGGGGATGTGGTACTCAGACATACTGACTCCTGCCAGAGTCTCCGTTTGCCCTTCCAGATTGTGTAGATCAAGGTAATCCCTTCTTCAAACCACAGTAGGGACTTGCCCAAACAAGACGAGGTGGCCGAGTGGTTAAGGCGATGGACTGCTAATCCATTGTGCTCTGCACGCATGGGTTCGAATCCCATCCTCGTCGATAGTTTAGTTCAATATGAACAGGCATAATATAGAGCATCACATGGCACCATGGACATATATACAAAAAGTAAAGACACAGTCAATCTTGACCTAGACAATCTATCTACATTCTGTGCCCTGAGACCTTCAGCCCCCCTTCATTCACAGCTCTCACCTTACTGAGGCTTTTTTCAATGCATTGCATTGTGTCAGCACACTGACTTCTCTCTGCATCTCCTACTGGTCAGTGCTACCTCTCAGAACTGTAGCAAAGACCAGTGGAAGAATTTTGGAGCACTTCCCCCTTCTCTGTGCTATACGTATGACAGGTGGAGGGTGGGCCCTCAGAATCGGACAGAAGGCACCAGCTGCCACAGCAGAACAGAACTTAAAGAAATGAAAAGGGGCGGTTGTAGCAATGGCACCCAACTCGGTAACAGAAGTGAAACACTTGCCATAGTGGCAGAGCGGTTTCCTCAAGTGAGGCGCTGTGGCTTAGTTGGTGAAAGCGCCTGTCTAGTAAACAGGAGATCCTGAGTTCAAATCTCAGCAGTGCCTTTCTTTGTGTCTTTCCATTCATAACATTTTCAATATTTGGAAAGTTTAATGTCACCCTTTAATCTTTAAAGCGTGGTAGATTTAAAACCCAGTGCTGGACTCGCATAAAACCTTTCCTCCAAAGATTTAAAAACTTCTCACTGGGCATACTATCCTATTAGGCTAATGATAAGTCCTGGATGCCCTCTCAATGCAGGGGATATGTCTTTGGAGGAAGCACACCTTCCTATCAACTTTCTGGAGCAAAAAAACATTCTGGCATCACTTCAATATTGAATACTTCTTCAGTGAGAACTGCAGATGGGAATCCAGTTGGACAATGCCATAGCTGTGGCCTACATCAAACATCAGGGGGGCACCAAAGTTGGTGTAGCACAGAAAGAATTAGGTTTCATTTTTCCATGGGTAGAATTTCCGGTTCCAGCCTGTCTGGTGTTCATATCTAAGATATGAAAATTTGGCAGGTGGGCTTTCTTGCTCATCAGCATCTGGAAGTGAGAGTGTGGCTTCTTCATCCTGGGGCTTTTAAAGGCTTTTGCCACAGTTGGTGGACTTGAGACATTCAACTTCTGACATCCAGATTGATCAAGAAAGCTGGACAGACTTGTCACCAGGTCCAGGGACCATTGGGCCTTCACAGTAGATGCTCTGTTGACTCAATGAAAGAATTTTAATCTGATATATTACTTTCAGCCCCTCCAGATTCTCCATTTTGTGTTCCACAGGATTGGGATAGAGGGATTTCTAGTGATTCTTATCACACCAAATTGTCTCCGGGGGATGTGGTACTCAGACATACTGACTCCTGCCAGAGTCTCCGTTTGCCCTTCCAGATTGTGTAGATCAAGGTAATCCCTTCTTCAAACCACAGTAGGGACTTGCCCAAACAAGACGAGGTGGCCGAGTGGTTAAGGCGATGGACTGCTAATCCATTGTGCTCAGCACGCATGGGTTCGAATCCCATCCTCGTCGATAGTTTAGTTCAATATGAACAGGCATAATATAGAGCATCACATGGCACCATGGACATATATACAAAAAGTAAAGACACAGTCAATCTTGACCTAGACAATCTATCTACATTCTGTGCCCTGAGACCTTCAGCCCCCCTTCATTCACAGCTCTCACCTTACTGAGGCTTTTTTCAATGCATTGCATTGTGTCAGCACACTGACTTCTCTCTGCATCTCCTACTGGTCAGTGCTACCTCTCAGAACTGTAGCAAAGACCAGTGGAAGAATTTTGGAGCACTTCCCCCTTCTCTGTGCTATACGTATGACAGGTGGAGGGTGGGCCCTCAGAAGCGGACAGAAGGCACCAGCTGCCACAGCAGAACAGAACTTAAAGAAATGAAAAGGGGCGGTTGTAGCGTTGGGACCCAACTCGGTAACAGAAGTGAAACACTTGCCATAGTGGCAGAGCAGTTTCCTCAAGTGAGTTGCTGTGGCTTAGTTGGTGAAAGCGCCTGTCTAGTAAACAGGAGATCCTGAGTTCAAATCTCAGCAGTGCCTTTCTTTGTGTCTTTCCATTCATAACGTTTTCAATATTTGGAAAGTTTAATGTCACCCTTTAATCTTTAAAGCGTGGTAGATTTAAAACCCAGTGCTGGACTCGCATAAAACCTTTCCTCCAAAGATTTAAAAACTTCTCACTGGGCATACTATCCTATTAGGCTAATGATAAGTCCTGGATGCCCTCTCAATGCAGGGGATTTGTCTTTGGAGGAAGCACACCTTCCTATCAACTTTCTGGAGCAAAAAAACATTCTGGCATCACTTCAATATTGAATACTTCTTCAGTGAGAACTGCAGATGGGAATCCAGTTGGACAATGCCATAGCTGTGGCCTACATCAAACATCAGGGGGGCACCAAAGTTGGTGTAGCACAGAAAGAATTAGGTTTCATTTTTCCATGGGTAGAATTTCCGGTTCCAGCCTGTCTGGTGTTCATATCTAAGATATGAAAATTTGGCAGGTGGGCTTTCTTGCTCATCAGCATCTGGAAGTGAGAGTGTGGCTTCTTCATCCTGGGGCTTTTAAAGGCTTTTGCCACAGTTGGTGGACTTGAGACATTCAACTTCTGACATCCAGATTGATCAAGAAAGCTGGACATCAGGGGGGCACCAAAGTTGGTGTAGCACAGAAAGAATTAGGTTTCATTTTTCCATGGGTAGAATTTCCGGTTCCAGCCTGTCTGGTGTTCATATCTAAGATATGAAAATTTGGCAGGTGGGCTTTCTTGCTCATCAGCATCTGGAAGTGAGAGTGTGGCTTCTTCATCCTGGGGCTTTTAAAGGCTTTTGCCACAGTTGGTGGACTTGAGACATTCAACTTCTGACATCCAGATTGATCAAGAAAGCTGGACAGACTTGTCACCAGGTCCAGGGACCATTGGGCCTTCACAGTAGATGCTCTGTTGACTCAATGAAAGAATTTTAATCTGATATATTACTTTCAGCCCCTCCAGATTCTCCATTTTGTGTTCCACAGGATTGGGATAGAGGGATTTCTAGTGATTCTTATCACACCAAATTGTCTCCGGGGGATGTGGTACTCAGACATACTGACTCCTGCCAGAGTCTCCGTTTGCCCTTCCAGATTGTGTAGATCAAGGTAATCCCTTCTTCAAACCACAGTAGGGACTTGCCCAAACAAGACGAGGTGGCCGAGTGGTTAAGGCGATGGACTGCTAATCCATTGTGCTCTGCACGCATGGGTTCGAATCCCATCCTCGTCGATAGTTTAGTTCAATATGAACAGGCATAATATAGAGCATCACATGGCACCATGGACATATATACAAAAAGTAAAGACACAGTCAATCTTGACCTAGACAATCTATCTACATTCTGTGCCCTGAGACCTTCAGCCCCCCTTCATTCACAGCTCTCACCTTACTGAGGCTTTTTTCAATGCATTGCATTGTGTCAGCACACTGACTTCTCTCTGCATCTCCTACTGGTCAGTGCTACCTCTCAGAACTGTAGCAAAGACCAGTGGAAGAATTTTGGAGCACTTCCCCCTTCTCTGTGCTATACGTATGACAGGTGGAGGGTGGGCCCTCAGAAGCGGACAGAAGGCACCAGCTGCCACAGCAGAACAGAACTTAAAGAAATGAAAAGGGGCGGTTGTAGCGTTGGGACCCAACTCGGTAACAGAAGTGAAACACTTGCCATAGTGGCAGAGCAGTTTCCTCAAGTGAGGTGCTGTGGCTTAGTTGGTGAAAGCGCCTGTCTAGTAAACAGGAGATCCTGAGTTCAAATCTCAGCAGTGCCTTTCTTTGTGTCTTTCCATTCATAACGTTTTCAATATTTGGAAAGTTTAATGTCACCCTTTAATCTTTAAAGCGTGGTAGATTTAAAACCCAGTGCTGGACTCGCATAAAACCTTTCCTCCAAAGATTTAAAAACTTCTCACTGGGCATACTATCCTATTAGGCTAATGATAAGTCCTGGATGCCCTCTCAATGCAGGGGATTTGTCTTTGGAGGAAGCACACCTTCCTATCAACTTTCTGGAGCAAAAAAACATTCTGGCATCACTTCAATATTGAATACTTCTTCAGTGAGAACTGCAGATGGGAATCCAGTTGGACAATGCCATAGCTGTGGCCTACATCAAACATCAGGGGGGCACCAAAGTTGGTGTAGCACAGAAAGAATTAGGTTTCATTTTTCCATGGGTAGAATTTCCGGTTCCAGCCTGTCTGGTGTTCATATCTAAGATATGAAAATTTGGCAGGTGGGCTTTCTTGCTCATCAGCATCTGGAAGTGAGAGTGTGGCTTCTTCATCCTGGGGCTTTTAAAGGCTTTTGCCACAGTTGGTGGACTTGAGACATTCAACTTCTGACATTCAGATTGATCAAGAAAGCTGGACAGACTTGTCACCAGGTCCAGGGACCATTGGGCCTTCACAGTAGATGCTCTGTTGACTCAATGAAAGAATTTTAATCTGATATATTACTTTCAGCCCCTCCAGATTCTCCATTTTGTGTTCCACAGGATTGGGATAGAGGGATTTCTAGTGATTCTTATCACACCAAATTGTCTCCGGGGGATGTGGTACTCAGACATACTGACTCCTGCCAGAGTCTCCGTTTGCCCTTCCAGATTGTGTAGATCAAGGTAATCCCTTCTTCAAACCACAGTAGGGACTTGCCCAAACAAGACGAGGTGGCCGAGTGGTTAAGGCGATGGACTGCTAATCCATTGTGCTCTGCACGCATGGGTTCGAATCCCATCCTCGTCGATAGTTTAGTTCAATATGAACAGGCATAATATAGAGCATCACATGGCACCATGGACATATATACAAAAAGTAAAGACACAGTCAATCTTGACCTAGACAATCTATCTACATTCTGTGCCCTGAGACCTTCAGCCCCCCTTCATTCACAGCTCTCACCTTACTGAGGCTTTTTTCAATGCATTGCATTGTGTCAGCACACTGACTTCTCTCTGCATCTCCTACTGGTCAGTGCTACCTCTCAGAACTGTAGCAAAGACCAGTGGAAGAATTTTGGAGCACTTCCCCCTTCTCTGTGCTATACGTATGACAGGTGGAGGGTGGGCCCTCAGAATCGGACAGAAGGCACCAGCTGCCACAGCAGAACAGAACTTAAAGAAATGAAAAGGGGCGGTTGTAGCGTTGGCACCCAACTCGGTAACAGAAGTGAAACACTTGCCATAGTGGCAGAGCGGTTTCCTCAAGTGAGGCGCTGTGGCTTAGTTGGTGAAAGCGCCTGTCTAGTAAACAGGAGATCCTGAGTTCAAATCTCAGCAGTGCCTTTCTTTGTGTCTTTCCATTCATAACGTTTTCAATATTTGGAAAGTTTAATGTCACCCTTTAATCTTTAAAGCGTGGTAGATTTAAAACCCAGTGCTGGACTCGCATAAAACCTTTCCTCCAAAGATTTAAAAAATTCTCACTGGGCATACTATCCTATTAGGCTAATGATAAGTCCTGGATGCCCTCTCAATGCAGGGGATTTGTCTTTGGAGGAAGCACACCTTCCTATCAACTTTCTGGAGCAAAAAAACATTCTGGCATCACTTCAATATTGAATACTTCTTCAGTGAGAACTGCAGATGGGAATCCAGTTGGACAATGCCATAGCTGTGGCCTACATCAAACATCAGGGGGGCACCAAAGTTGGTGTAGCACAGAAAGAATTAGGTTTCATTTTTCCATGGGTAGAATTGCCGGTTCCAGCCTGTCTGGTGTTCATATCTAAGATATGAAAATTTGGCAGGTGGGCTTTCTTGCTCATCAGCATCTGGAAGTGAGAGTGTGGCTTCTTCATCCTGGGGCTTTTAAAGGCTTTTGCCACAGTTGGTGGACTTGAGACATTCAACTTCTGACATCCAGATTGATCAAGAAAGCTGGACATCAGGGGGGCACCAAAGTTGGTGTAGCACAGAAAGAATTAGGTTTCATTTTTCCATGGGTAGAATTTCCGGTTCCAGCCTGTCTGGTGTTCATATCTAAGATATGAAAATTTGGCAGGTGGGCTTTCTTGCTCATCAGCATCTGGAAGTGAGAGTGTGGCTTCTTCATCCTGGGGCTTTTAAAGGCTTTTGCCACAGTTGGTGGACTTGAGACATTCAACTTCTGACATCCAGATTGATCAAGAAAGCTGGACAGACTTGTCACCAGGTCCAGGGACCATTGGGCCTTCACAGTAGATGCTCTGTTGACTCAATGAAAGAATTTTAATCTGATATATTACTTTCAGCCCCTCCAGATTCTCCATTTTCTGTTCCACAGGATTGGGATAGAGGGATTTCTAGTGATTCTTATCACACCAAATTGTCTCCGGGGGATGTGGTACTCAGACATACTGACTCCTGCCAGAGTCTCCGTTTGCCCTTCCAGATTGTGTAGATCAAGGTAATCCCTTCTTCAAACCACAGTAGGGACATGCCCAAAAAAGACGAGGTGGCCGAGTGGTTAAGGCGATGGACTGCTAATCCATTGTGCTCTGCACGCATGGGATTGAATCCCATCCTCATCGATAGTTTAGTTCAATATGAACAGGCATAATATAGAGCATCACATGGCACCATGGACATATATACAAAAAGTAAAGACACAGTCAATCTTGACCTAGACAATCTATCTACATTCTGTGCCCTGAGACCTTCAGCCCCCCTTCATTCACAGCTCTCACCTTACTGATGCTTTTTTCAATGTATGCATTGTGTCAGCACACTGACTTCTCTCTGCATCTCCTACTGGTCAGTGCTACCTCTCAGAACTGTAGCAAAGACCAGTGGAAGAATTTTGGAGCACTTCCCCCTTCTCTGTGCTATACGTATGACAGGTGGAGGGTGGGCCCTCAGAATCGGACAGAAGGCACCAGCTGCCACAGCAGAACAGAACTTAAAGAAATGAAAAGGGGCGGTTGTAGCGTTGGGACCCAACTCGGTAACAGAAGTGAAACACTTGCCATAGTGGCAGAGCAGTTTCCTCAAGAGAGGTGCTGTGGCTTAGTTGGTGAAAGCGCCTGTCTAGTAAACAGGAGATCCTGAGTTCAAATCTCAGCAGTGCCTTTCTTTGTGTCTTTCCATTCATAACGTTTTCAATATTTGGAAAGTTTAATGTCACCCTTTAATCTTTAAAGCGTGGTAGATTTAAAACCCAGTGCTGGACTCGCATAAAACCTTTCCTCCAAAGATTTAAAAACTTCTCACTGGGCATACTATCCTATTAGGCTAATGATAAGTCCTGGATGCCCTCTCAATGCAGGGGATTTGTCTTTGGAGGAAGCACACCTTCCTATCAACTTTCTGGAGCAAAAAAACATTCTGGCATCACTTCAATATTGAATACTTCTTCAGTGAGAACTGCAGATGGGAATCCAGTTGGACAATGCCATAGCTGTGGCCTACATCAAACATCAGGGGGGCACCAAAGTTGGTGTAGCACAGAAAGAATTAGGTTTCATTTTTCCATGGGTAGAATTTCCGGTTCCAGCCTGTCTGGTGTTCATATCTAAGATATGAAAATTTGGCAGGTGGGCTTTCTTGCTCATCAGCATCTGGAAGTGAGAGTGTGGCTTCTTCATCCTGGGGCTTTTAAAGGCTTTTGCCACAGTTGGTGGACTTGAGACATTCAACTTCTGACATCCAGATTGATCAAGAAAGCTGGACAGACTTGTCACCAGGTCCAGGGACCATTGGGCCTTCACAGTAGATGCTCTGTTGACTCAATGAAAGAATTTTAATCTGATATATTACTTTCAGCCCCTCCAGATTCTCCATTTTGTGTTCCACAGGATTGGGATAGAGGGATTTCTAGTGATTCTTATCACACCAAATTGTCTCCGGGGGATGTGGTACTCAGACATACTGACTCCTGCCAGAGTCTCCGTTTGCCCTTCCAGATTGTGTAGATCAAGGTAATCCCTTCTTCAAACCACAGTAGGGACTTGCCCAAACAAGACGAGGTGGCCGAGTGGTTAAGGCGATGGACTGCTAATCCATTGTGCTCTGCACGCATGGGTTCGAATCCCATCCTCGTCGATAGTTTAGTTCAATATGAACAGGCATAATATAGAGCAGTGGTCTTCAAACTACGGCCCTCCAGTTGTTCAGAAACTACAATTCCCATCATGCCTAGTCATGGCTGTGAATGTCAGAGGCTTACAATGTCTCATGGGATGTGTAGTTCCGCAACAGCTGGAGGGCCGTAGTTTGAGGATCCCTGATATAGAGCATCACATGGCACCATGGACATATATACAAAAAGTAAAGACACAGTCAATCTTGACCTAGACAATCTATCTACATTCTGTGCCCTGAGACCTTCAGCCCCCCTTCATTCACAGCTCTCACCTTACTGATGCTTTTTTCAATGTATGCATTGTGTCAGCACACTGACTTCTCTCTGCATCTCCTACTGGTCAGTGCTACCTCTCAGAACTGTAGCAAAGACCAGTGGAAGAATTTTGGAGCACTTCCCCCTTCTCTGTGCTATACGTATGACAGGTGGAGGGTGGGCCCTCAGAATCGGACAGAAGGCACCAGCTGCCACAGCAGAACAGAACTTAAAGAAATGAAAAGGGGCGGTTGTAGCGTTGGCACCCAACTCGGTAACAGAAGTGAAACACTTGCCATAGTGGCAGAGCGGTTTCCTCAAGTGAGGCGCTGTGGCTTAGTAGGTGAAAGCGCCTGTCTAATAAACAGGAGATCCTGAGTTCAAATCTCAGCAGTGCCTTTCTTTGTGTCTTTCCATTCATAACGTTTTCAATATTTGGAAAGTTTAATGTCACCCTTTAATCTTTAAAGCGTGGTAGATTTAAAACCCAGTGCTGGACTCGCATAAAACCTTTCCTCCAAAGATTTAAAAAATTCTCACTGGGCATACTATCCTATTAGGCTAATGATAAGTCCTGGATGCAAAAAAACATTGTGGCATCACTTCAATATTGAATACTTCTTCAGTGAGAACTGCAGATGGGAATCCAGTTGGACAATGCCATAGCTGTGGCCTACATCAAACATCAGGGGGGCACCAAAGTTGGTGTAGCACAGAAAGAATTAGGTTTCATTTTTCCATGGGTAGAATTTCCGGTTCCAGCCTGTCTGGTGTTCATATCTAAGATATGAAAATTTGGCAGGTGGGCTTTCTTGCTCATCAGCATCTGGAAGTGAGAGTGTGGCTTCTTCATCCTGGGGCTTTTAAAGGCTTTTGCCACAGTTGGTGGACTTGAGACATTCAACTTCTGACATCCAGATTGATCAAGAAAGCTGGACATCAGGGGGGCACCAAAGTTGGTGTAGCACAGAAAGAATTAGGTTTCATTTTTCCATGGGTAGAATTTCCGGTTCCAGCCTGTCTGGTGTTCATATCTAAGATATGAAAATTTGGCAGGTGGGCTTTCTTGCTCATCAGCATCTGGAAGTGAGAGTGTGGCTTCTTCATCCTGGGGCTTTTAAAGGCTTTTGCCACAGTTGGTGGACTTGAGACATTCAACTTCTGACATCCAGATTGATCAAGAAAGCTGGACAGACTTGTCACCAGGTCCAGGGACCATTGGGCCTTCACAGTAGATGCTCTGTTGACTCAATGAAAGAATTTTAATCTGATATATTACTTTCAGCCCCTCCAGATTCTCCATTTTCTGTTCCACAGGATTGGGATAGAGGGATTTCTAGTGATTCTTATCACACCAAATTGTCTCCGGGGGATGTGGTACTCAGACATACTGACTCCTGCCAGAGTCTCCGTTTGCCCTTCCAGATTGTGTAGATCAAGGTAATCCCTTCTTCAAACCACAGTAGGGACTTGCCCAAACAAGACGAGGTGGCCGAGTGGTTAAGGCGATGGACTGCTAATCCATTGTGCTCTGCACGCATGGGTTTGAATCCCATCCTCGTCGATAGTTTAGTTCAATATGAACAGGCATAATATAGAGCATCACATGGCAACATGGACATATATACAAAAAGTAAAGACACAGTCAATCTAGACCTAGACAATCTATCTACATTCTGTGCCCTGAGACCTTCAGCCCCCCTTCATTCACAGCTCTCACCTTACTGAGGCTTTTTTCAATGCATTGCATTGTGTCAGCACACTGACTTCTCTCTGCATCTCCTACTGGTCAGTGCTACCTCTCAGAACTGTAGCAAAGACCAGTGGAAGAATTTTGGAGCACTTCCCCCTTCTCTGTGCTATACGTATGACAGGTGGAGGGTGGGCCCTCAGAAGCGGACAGAAGGCACCAGCTGCCACAGCAGAACAGAACTTAAAGAAATGAAAAGGGGCGGTTGTAGCGTTGGGACCCAACTCGGTAACAGAAGTGAAACACTTGCCATAGTGGCAGAGCAGTTTCCTCAAGTGAGGCGCTGTGGCTTAGTTGGTGAAAGCGCCTGTCTAGTAAACAGGAGATCCTGAGTTCAAATCTCAGCAGTGCCTTTCTTTGTGTCTTTCCATTCATAACGTTTTCAATATTTGGAAAGTTTAATGTCACCCTTTAATCTTTAAAGCGTGGTAGATTTAAAACCCAGTGCTGGACTCGCATAAAACCTTTCCTCCAAAGATTTAAAAACTTCTCACTGGGCATACTATCCTATTAGGCTAATGATAAGTCCTGGATGCCCTCTCAATGCAGGGGATTTGTCTTTGGAGGAAGCACACCTTCCTATCAACTTTCTGGAGCAAAAAAACATTCTGGCATCACTTCAATATTGAATACTTCTTCAGTGAGAACTGCAGATGGGAATCCAGTTGGACAATGCCATAGCTGTGGCCTACATCAAACATCAGGGGGGCACCAAAGTTGGTGTAGCACAGAAAGAATTAGGTTTCATTTTTCCATGGGTAGAATTTCCGGTTCCAGCCTGTCTGGTGTTCATATCTAAGATATGAAAATTTGGCAGGTGGGCTTTCTTGCTCATCAGCATCTGGAAGTGAGAGTGTGGCTTCTTCATCCTGGGGCTTTTAAAGGCTTTTGCCACAGTTGGTGGACTTGAGACATTCAACTTCTGACATCCAGATTGATCAAGAAAGCTGGACAGACTTGTCACCAGGTCCAGGGACCATTGGGCCTTCACAGTAGATGCTCTGTTGACTCAATGAAAGAATTTTAATCTGATATATTACTTTCAGCCCCTCCAGATTCTCCATTTTGTGTTCCACAGGATTGGGATAGAGGGATTTCTAGTGATTCTTATCACACCAAATTGTCTCCGGGGGATGTGGTACTCAGACATACTGACTCCTGCCAGAGTCTCCGTTTGCCCTTCCAGATTGTGTAGATCAAGGTAATCCCTTCTTCAAACCACAGTAGGGTCTTGCCCAAACAAGACGAGGTGGCCGAGTGGTTAAGGCGATGGACTGCTAATCCATTGTGCTCTGCACGCATGGGTTCGAATCCCATCCTCGTCGATAGTTTAGTTCAATATGAACAGGCATAATATAGAGCAGTGGTCTTCAAACTACGGCCCTCCAGTTGTTCAGAAACTACAATTCCCATCATGCCTAGTCATGGCTGTGAATGTCAGAGGCTTACAATGTCTCATGGGATGTGTAGTTCCGCAACAGCTGGAGGGCCGTAGTTTGAGGATCCCTGATATAGAGCATCACATGGCACCATGGACATATATACAAAAAGTAAAGACACAGTCAATCTTGACCCAGACAATCTATCTACATTCTGTGCCCTGAGACCTTCAGCCCCCCTTCATTCACAGCTCTCACCTTACTGATGCTTTTTTCAATGTATGCATTGTGTCAGCACACTGACTTCTCTCTGCATCTCCTACTGGTCAGTGCTACCTCTCAGAACTGTAGCAAAGACCAGTGGAAGAATTTTGGAGCACTTCCCCCTTCTCTGTGCTATACGTATGACAGGTGGAGGGTGGGCCCTCAGAATCGGACAGAAGGCACCAGCTGCCACAGCAGAACAGAACTTAAAGAAATGAAAAGGGGCGGTTGTAGCGTTGGCACCCAACTCGGTAACAGAAGTGAAACACTTGCCATAGTGGCAGAGCGGTTTCCTCAAGTGAGGCGCTGTGGCTTAGTAGGTGAAAGCGCCTGTCTAGTAAACAGGAGATCCTGAGTTCAAATCTCAGCAGTGCCTTTCTTTGTGTCTTTCCATTCATAACGTTTTCAATATTTGGAAAGTTTAATGTCACCCTTTAATCTTTAAAGCGTGGTAGATTTAAAACCCAGTGCTGGACTCGCATAAAACCTTTCCTCCAAAGATTTAAAAAATTCTCACTGGGCATACTATCCTATTAGGCTAATGATAAGTCCTGGATGCAAAAAAACATTCTGGCATCACTTCAATATTGAATACTTCTTCAGTGAGAACTGCAGATGGGAATCCAGTTGGACAATGCCATAGCTGTGGCCTACATCAAACATCAGGGGGGCACCAAAGTTGGTGTAGCACAGAAAGAATTAGGTTTCATTTTTCCATGGGTAGAATTTCCGGTTCCAGCCTGTCTGGTGTTCATATCTAAGATATGAAAATTTGGCAGGTGGGCTTTCTTGCTCATCAGCATCTGGAAGTGAGAGTGTGGCTTCTTCATCCTGGGGCTTTTAAAGGCTTTTGCCACAGTTGGTGGACTTGAGACATTCAACTTCTGACATCCAGATTGATCAAGAAAGCTGGACATCAGGGGGGCACCAAAGTTGGTGTAGCACAGAAAGAATTAGGTTTCATTTTTCCATGGGTAGAATTTCCGGTTCCAGCCTGTCTGGTGTTCATATCTAAGATATGAAAATTTGGCAGGTGGGCTTTCTTGCTCATCAGCATCTGGAAGTGAGAGTGTGGCTTCTTCATCCTGGGGCTTTTAAAGGCTTTTGCCACAGTTGGTGGACTTGAGACATTCAACTTCTGACATCCAGATTGATCAAGAAAGCTGGACAGACTTGTCACCAGGTCCAGGGACCATTGGGCCTTCACAGTAGATGCTCTGTTGACTCAATGAAAGAATTTTAATCTGATATATTACTTTCAGCCCCTCCAGATTCTCCATTTTCTGTTCCACAGGATTGGGATAGAGGGATTTCTAGTGATTCTTATCACACCAAATTGTCTCCGGGGGATGTGGTACTCAGACATACTGACTCCTGCCAGAGTCTCCGTTTGCCCTTCCAGATTGTGTAGATCAAGGTAATCCCTTCTTCAAACCACAGTAGGGACTTGCCCAAACAAGACGAGGTGGCCGAGTGGTTAAGGCGATGGACTGCTAATCCATTGTGCTCTGCACGCATGGGTTCGAATCCCATCCTCGTCGATAGTTTAGTTCAATATGAACAGGCATAATATAGAGCATCACATGGCACCATGGACATATATACAAAAAGTAAAGACACAGTCAATCTAGACCTAGACAATCTATCTACATTCTGTGCCCTGAGACCTTCAGCCCCCCTTCATTCACAGCTCTCACCTTACTGAGGCTTTTTTCAATGCATTGCATTGTGTCAGCACACTGACTTCTCTCTGCATCTCCTACTGGTCAGTGCTACCTCTCAGAACTGTAGCAAAGACCAGTGGAAGAATTTTGGAGCACTTCCCCCTTCTCTGTGCTATACGTATGACAGGTGGAGGGTGGGCCCTCAGAAGCGGACAGAAGGCACCAGCTGCCACAGCAGAACAGAACTTAAAGAAATGAAAAGGGGCGGTTGTAGCGTTGGGACCCAACTCGGTAACAGAAGTGAAACACTTGCCATAGTGGCAGAGCAGTTTCCTCAAGTGAGGCGCTGTGGCTTAGTTGGTGAAAGCGCCTGTCTAGTAAACAGGAGATCCTGAGTTCAAATCTCAGCAGTGCCTTTCTTTGTGTCTTTCCATTCATAACGTTTTCAATATTTGGAAAGTTTAATGTCACCCTTTAATCTTTAAAGCGTGGTAGATTTAAAACCCAGTGCTGGACTCGCATAAAACCTTTCCTCCAAAGATTTAAAAACTTCTCACTGGGCATACTATCCTATTAGGCTAATGATAAGTCCTGGATGCCCTCTCAATGCAGGGGATTTGTCTTTGGAGGAAGCACACCTTCCTATCAACTTTCTGGAGCAAAAAAACATTCTGGCATCACTTCAATATTGAATACTTCTTCAGTGAGAACTGCAGATGGGAATCCAGTTGGACAATGCCATAGCTGTGGCCTACATCAAACATCAGGGGGGCACCAAAGTTGGTGTAGCACAGAAAGAATTAGGTTTCATTTTTCCATGGGTAGAATTTCCGGTTCCAGCCTGTCTGGTGTTCATATCTAAGATATGAAAATTTGGCAGGTGGGCTTTCTTGCTCATCAGCATCTGGAAGTGAGAGTGTGGCTTCTTCATCCTGGGGCTTTTAAAGGCTTTTGCCACAGTTGGTGGACTTGAGACATTCAACTTCTGACATCCAGATTGATCAAGAAAGCTGGACATCAGGGGGGCACCAAAGTTGGTGTAGCACAGAAAGAATTAGGTTTCATTTTTCCATGGGTAGAATTTCCGGTTCCAGCCTGTCTGGTGTTCATATCTAAGATATGAAAATTTGGCAGGTGGGCTTTCTTGCTCATCAGCATCTGGAAGTGAGAGTGTGGCTTCTTCATCCTGGGGCTTTTAAAGGCTTTTGCCACAGTTGGTGGACTTGAGACATTCAACTTCTGACATCCAGATTGATCAAGAAAGCTGGACAGACTTGTCACCAGGTCCAGGGACCATTGGGCCTTCACAGTAGATGCTCTGTTGACTCAATGAAAGAATTTTAATCTGATATATTACTTTCAGCCCCTCCAGATTCTCCATTTTCTGTTCCACAGGATTGGGATAGAGGGATTTCTAGTGATTCTTATCACACCAAATTGTCTCCGGGGGATGTGGTACTCAGACATACTGACTCCTGCCAGAGTCTCCGTTTGCCCTTCCAGATTGTGTAGATCAAGGTAATCCCTTCTTCAAACCACAGTAGGGACTTGCCCAAACAAGACGAGGTGGCCGAGTGGTTAAGGCGATGGACTGCTAATCCATTGTGCTCTGCACGCATGGGTTCGAATCCCATCCTCGTCGATAGTTTAGTTCAATATGAACAGGCATAATATAGAGCATCACATGGCACCATGGACATATATACAAAAAGTAAAGACACAGTCAATCTAGACCTAGACAATCTATCTACATTCTGTGCCCTGAGACCTTCAGCCCCCCTTCATTCACAGCTCTCACCTTACTGAGGCTTTTTTCAATGCATTGCATTGTGTCAGCACACTGACTTCTCTCTGCATCTCCTACTGGTCAGTGCTACCTCTCAGAACTGTAGCAAAGACCAGTGGAAGAATTTTGGAGCACTTCCCCCTTCTCTGTGCTATACGTATGACAGGTGGAGGGTGGGCCCTCAGAAGCGGACAGAAGGCACCAGCTGCCACAGCAGAACAGAACTTAAAGAAATGAAAAGGGGCGGTTGTAGCGTTGGGACCCAACTCGGTAACAGAAGTGAAACACTTGCCATAGTGGCAGAGCAGTTTCCTCAAGTGAGGCGCTGTGGCTTAGTTGGTGAAAGCGCCTGTCTAGTAAACAGGAGATCCTGAGTTCAAATCTCAGCAGTGCCTTTCTTTGTGTCTTTCCATTCATAACGTTTTCAATATTTGGAAAGTTTAATGTCACCCTTTAATCTTTAAAGCGTGGTAGATTTAAAACCCAGTGCTGGACTCGCATAAAACCTTTCCTCCAAAGATTTAAAAACTTCTCACTGGGCATACTATCCTATTAGGCTAATGATAAGTCCTGGATGCCCTCTCAATGCAGGGGATTTGTCTTTGGAGGAAGCACACCTTCCTATCAACTTTCTGGAGCAAAAAAACATTCTGGCATCACTTCAATATTGAATACTTCTTCAGTGAGAACTGCAGATGGGAATCCAGTTGGACAATGCCATAGCTGTGGCCTACATCAAACATCAGGGGGGCACCAAAGTTGGTGTAGCACAGAAAGAATTAGGTTTCATTTTTCCATGGGTAGAATTTCCGGTTCCAGCCTGTCTGGTGTTCATATCTAAGATATGAAAATTTGGCAGGTGGGCTTTCTTGCTCATCAGCATCTGGAAGTGAGAGTGTGGCTTCTTCATCCTGGGGCTTTTAAAGGCTTTTGCCACAGTTGGTGGACTTGAGACATTCAACTTCTGACATCCAGATTGATCAAGAAAGCTGGACAGACTTGTCACCAGGTCCAGGGACCATTGGGCCTTCACAGTAGATGCTCTGTTGACTCAATGAAAGAATTTTAATCTGATATATTACTTTCAGCCCCTCCAGATTCTCCATTTTCTGTTCCACAGGATTGGGATAGAGGGATTTCTAGTGATTCTTATCACACCAAATTGTCTCCGGGGGATGTGGTACTCAGACATACTGACTCCTGCCAGAGTCTCCGTTTGCCCTTCCAGATTGTGTAGATCAAGGTAATCCCTTCTTCAAACCACAGTAGGGACTTGCCCAAACAAGACGAGGTGGCCGAGTGGTTAAGGCGATGGACTGCTAATCCATTGTGCTCTGCACGCATGGGTTCGAATCCCATCCTCGTCGATAGTTTAGTTCAATATGAACAGGCATAATATAGAGCATCACATGGCACCATGGACATATATACAAAAAGTAAAGACACAGTCAATCTTGACCTAGACAATCTATCTACATTCTGTGCCCTGAGACCTTCAGCCCCCCTTCATTCACAGCTCTCACCTTACTGAGGCTTTTTTCAATGCATTGCATTGTGTCAGCACACTGACTTCTCTCTGCATCTCCTACTGGTCAGTGCTACCTCTCAGAACTGTAGCAAAGACCAGTGGAAGAATTTTGGAGCACTTCCCCCTTCTCTGTGCTATACGTATGACAGGTGGAGGGTGGGCCCTCAGAATCGGACAGAAGGCACCAGCTGCCACAGCAGAACAGAACTTAAAGAAATGAAAAGGGGCGGTTGTAGCGTTGGCACCCAACTCGGTAACAGAAGTGAAACACTTGCCATAGTGGCAGAGCGGTTTCCTCAAGTGAGGCGCTGTGGCTTAGTTGGTGAAAGCGCCTGTCTAGTAAACAGGAGATCCTGAGTTCAAATCTCAGCAGTGCCTTTCTTTGTGTCTTTCCATTCATAACGTTTTCAATATTTGGAAAGTTTAATGTCACCCTTTAATCTTTAAAGCGTGGTAGATTTAAAACCCAGTGCTGGACTCGCATAAAACCTTTCCTCCAAAGATTTAAAAAATTCTCACTGGGCATACTATCCTATTAGGCTAATGATAAGTCCTGGATGCCCTCTCAATGCAGGCGATTTGTCTTTGGAGGAAGCACACCTTCCTATCAACTTTCTGGAGCAAAAAAACATTCTGGCATCACTTCAATATTGAATACTTCTTCAGTGAGAACTGCAGATGGGAATCCAGTTGGACAATGCCATAGCTGTGGCCTACATCAAACATCAGGGGGGCACCAAAGTTGGTGTAGCACAGAAAGAATTAGGTTTCATTTTTCCATGGGTAGAATTTCCGGTTCCAGCCTGTCTGGTGTTCATATCTAAGATATGAAAATTTGGCAGGTGGGCTTTCTTGCTCATCAGCATCTGGAAGTGAGAGTGTGGCTTCTTCATCCTGGGGCTTTTAAAGGCTTTTGCCACAGTTGGTGGACTTGAGACATTCAACTTCTGACATCCAGATTGATCAAGAAAGCTGGACATCAGGGGGGCACCAAAGTTGGTGTAGCACAGAAAGAATTAGGTTTCATTTTTCCATGGGTAGAATTTCCGGTTCCAGCCTGTCTGGTGTTCATATCTAAGATATGAAAATTTGGCAGGTGGGCTTTCTTGCTCATCAGCATCTGGAAGTGAGAGTGTGGCTTCTTCATCCTGGGGCTTTTAAAGGCTTTTGCCACAGTTGGTGGACTTGAGACATTCAACTTCTGACATCCAGATTGATCAAGAAAGCTGGACAGACTTGTCACCAGGTCCAGGGACCATTGGGCCTTCACAGTAGATGCTCTGTTGACTCAATGAAAGAATTTTAATCTGATATATTACTTTCAGCCCCTCCAGATTCTCCATTTTGTGTTCCACAGGATTGGGATAGAGGGATTTCTAGTGATTCTTATCACACCAAATTGTCTCCGGGGGATGTGGTACTCAGACATACTGACTCCTGCCAGAGTCTCCGTTTGCCCTTCCAGATTGTGTAGATCAAGGTAATCCCTTCTTCAAACCACAGTAGGGACTTGGCCAAACAAGACGAGGTGGCCGAGTGGTTAAGGCGATGGACTGCTAATCCATTGTGCTCTGCACGCATGGGTTCGAATCCCATCCTCGTCGATAGTTTAGTTCAATATGAACAGGCATAATATAGAGCATCACATGGCACCATGGACATATATACAAAAAGTAAAGACACAGTCAATCTTGACCTAGACAATCTATCTACATTCTGTGCCCTGAGACCTTCAGCCCCCCTTCATTCACAGCTCTCACCTTACTGATGCTTTTTTCAATGCATTGCATTGTGTCAGCACACTGACTTCTCTCTGCATCTCCTACTGGTCAGTGCTACCTCTCAGAACTGTAGCAAAGACCAGTGGAAGAATTTTGGAGCACCTCCCCCTTCTCTGTGCTATACGTATGACAGGTGGAGGGTGGGCCCTCAGAATCGGACAGAAGGCACCAGCTGCCACAGCAGAACAGAACTTAAAGAAATGAAAAGGGGCGGTTGTAGCGTTGGCACCCAACTCGGTAACAGAAGTGAAACACTTGCCATAGTGGCAGAGCGGTTTCCTCAAGTGAGGCGCTGTGGCTTAGTTGGTGAAAGCGCCTGTCTAGTAAACAGGAGATCCTGAGTTCAAATCTCAGCAGTGCCTTTCTTTGTGTCTTTCCATTCATAACGTTTTCAATATTTGGAAAGTTTAATGTCACCCTTTAATCTTTAAAGCGTGGTAGATTTAAAACCCAGTGCTGGACTCGCATAAAACCTTTCCTCCAAAGATTTAAAAAATTCTCACTGGGCATACTATCCTATTAGGCTAATGATAAGTCCTGGATGCCCTCTCAATGCAGGGGATTTGTCTTTGGAGGAAGCACACCTTCCTATCAACTTTCTGGAGCAAAAAAACATTCTGGCATCACTTCAATATTGAATACTTCTTCAGTGAGAACTGCAGATGGGAATCCAGTTGGACAATGCCATAGCTGTGGCCTACATCAAACATCAGGGGGGCACCAAAGTTGGTGTAGCACAGAAAGAATTAGGTTTCATTTTTCCATGGGTAGAATTTCCGGTTCCAGCCTGTCTGGTGTTCATATCTAAGATATGAAAATTTGGCAGGTGGGCTTTCTTGCTCATCAGCATCTGGAAGTGAGAGTGTGGCTTCTTCATCCTGGGCCTTTTAAAGGCTTTTGCCACAGTTGGTGGACTTGAGACATTCAACTTCTGACATCCAGATTGATCAAGAAAGCTGGACATCAGGGGGGCACCAAAGTTGGTGTAGCACAGAAAGAATTAGGTTTCATTTTTCCATGGGTAGAATTTCCGGTTCCAGCCTGTCTGGTGTTCATATCTAAGATATGAAAATTTGGCAGGTGGGCTTTCTTGCTCATCAGCATCTGGAAGTGAGAGTGTGGCTTCTTCATCCTGGGGCTTTTAAAGGCTTTTGCCACAGTTGGTGGACTTGAGACATTCAACTTCTGACATCCAGATTGATCAAGAAAGCTGGACAGACTTGTCACCAGGTCCAGGGACCATTGGGCCTTCACAGTAGATGCTCTGTTGACTCAATGAAAGAATTTTAATCTGATATATTACTTTCAGCCCCTCCAGATTCTCCATTTTGTGTTCCACAGGATTGGGATAGAGGGATTTCTAGTGATTCTTATCACACCAAATTGTCTCCGGGGGATGTGGTACTCAGACATACTGACTCCTGCCAGAGTCTCCGTTTGCCCTTCCAGATTGTGTAGATCAAGGTAATCCCTTCTTCAAACCACAGTAGGGACTTGCCCAAACAAGACGAGGTGGCCGAGTGGTTAAGGCGATGGACTGCTAATCCATTGTGCTCTGCACGCATGGGTTCGAATCCCATCCTCGTCGATAGTTTAGTTCAATATGAACAGGCATAATATAGAGCATCACATGGCACCATGGACATATATACAAAAAGTAAAGACACAGTCAATCTTGACCTAGACAATCTATCTACATTCTGTGCCCTGAGACCTTCAGCCCCCCTTCATTCACAGCTCTCACCTTACTGATGCTTTTTTCAATGCATTGCATTGTGTCAGCACACTGACTTCTCTCTGCATCTCCTACTGGTCAGTGCTACCTCTCAGAACTGTAGCAAAGACCAGTGGAAGAATTTTGGAGCACCTCCCCCTTCTCTGTGCTATACGTATGACAGGTGGAGGGTGGGCCCTCAGAATCGGACAGAAGGCACCAGCTGCCACAGCAGAACAGAACTTAAAGAAATGAAAAGGGGCGGTTGTAGCGTTGGCACCCAACTCGGTAACAGAAGTGAAACACTTGCCATAGTGGCAGAGCGGTTTCCTCAAGTGAGGCGCTGTGGCTTAGTTGGTGAAAGCGCCTGTCTAGTAAACAGGAGATCCTGAGTTCAAATCTCAGCAGTGCCTTTCTTTGTGTCTTTCCATTCATAACGTTTTCAATATTTGGAAAGTTTAATGTCACCCTTTAATCTTTAAAGCGTGGTAGATTTAAAACCCAGTGCTGGACTCGCATAAAACCTTTCCTCCAAAGATTTAAAAAATTCTCACTGGGCATACTATCCTATTAGGCTAATGATAAGTCCTGGATGCAAAAAAACATTCTGGCATCACTTCAATATTGAATACTTCTTCAGTGAGAACTGCAGATGGGAATCCAGTTGGACAATGCCATAGCTGTGGCCTACATCAAACATCAGGGGGGCACCAAAGTTGGTGTAGCACAGAAAGAATTAGGTTTCATTTTTCCATGGGTAGAATTTCCGGTTCCAGCCTGTCTGGTGTTCATATCTAAGATATGAAAATTTGGCAGGTGGGCTTTCTTGCTCATCAGCATCTGGAAGTGAGAGTGTGGCTTCTTCATCCTGGGTCTTTTAAAGGCTTTTGCCACAGTTGGTGGACTTGAGACATTCAACTTCTGACATCCAGATTGATCAAGAAAGCTGGACAGACTTGTCACCAGGTCCAGGGACCATTGGGCCTTCACAGTAGATGCTCTGTTGACTCAATGAAAGAATTTTAATCTGATATATTACTTTCAGCCCCTCCAGATTCTCCATTTTGTGTTCCACAGGATTGGGATAGAGGGATTTCTAGTGATTCTTATCACACCAAATTGTCTCCGGGGGATGTGGTACTCAGACATACTGACTCCTGCCAGAGTCTCCGTTTGCCCTTCCAGATTGTGTAGATCAAGGTAATCCCTTCTTCAAACCACAGTAGAGACTGCCCCAAACAAGACGAGGTGGCCGAGTGGTTAAGGCGATGGACTGCTAATCCATTGTGCTCTGCACGCATGGGTTCGAATCCCATCCTCGTCGATAGTTTAGGTCAATATGAACAGGCATAATATAGAGCATCACATGGCACCATGGACATATATACAAAAAGTAAAGACACAGTCAATCTTGACCTAGACAATCTATCTACATTCTGTGCCCTGAGACCTTCAGCCCCCCTTCATTCACAGCTCTCACCTTACTGAGGCTTTTTTCAATGCATTGCATTGTGTCAGCACACTGACTTCTCTCTGCATCTCCTACTGGTCAGTGCTACCTCTCAGAACTGTAGCAAAGACCAGTGGAAGAATTTTGGAGCACTTCCCCCTTCTCTGTGCTATACGTATGACAGGTGGAGGGTGGGCCCTCAGAATCGGACAGAAGGCACCAGCTGCCACAGCAGAACAGAACTTAAAGAAATGAAAAGGGGCGGTTGTAGCGTTGGGACCCAACTCGGTAACAGAAGTGAAACACTTGCCATAGTGGCAGAGCAGTTTCCTCAAGTGAGGCGCTGTGGCTTAGTTGGTGAAAGCGCCTGTCTAGTAAACAGGAGATCCTGAGTTCAAATCTCAGCAGTGCCTTTCTTTGTGTTTTTCCATTCATAACGTTTTCAATATTTGGAAAGTTTAATGTCACCCTTTAATCTTTAAAGCGTGGTAGATTTAAAACCCAGTGCTGGACTCGCATAAAACCTTTCCTCCAAAGATTTAAAAACTTCTCACTGGGCATACTATCCTATTAGGCTAATGATAAGTCCTGGATGCCCTCTCAATGCAGGGGATTTGTCTTTGGAGGAAGCACAACTTCCTATCAACTTTCTGGAGCAAAAAAACATTCTGGCATCACTTCAATATTGAATACTTCTTCAGTGAGAACTGCAGATGGGAATCCAGTTGGACAATGCCATAGCTGTGGCCTACATCAAACATCAGGGGGGCACCAAAGTTGGTGTAGCACAGAAAGAATTAGGTTTCATTTTTCCATGGGTAGAATTTCCGGTTCCAGCCTGTCTGGTGTTCATATCTAAGATATGAAAATTTGGCAGGTGGGCTTTCTTGCTCATCAGCATCTGGAAGTGATAGTGTGGCTTCTTCATCCTGGGGCTTTTAAAGGCTTTTGCCACAGTTGGTGGACTTGAGACATTCAACTTCTGACATCCAGATTGATCAAGAAAGCTGGACAGACTTGTCACCAGGTCCAGGGACCATTGGGCCTTCACAGTAGATGCTCTGTTGACTCAATGAAAGAATTTTAATCTGATATATTACTTTCAGCCCCTCCAGATTCTCCATTTTGTGTTCCACAGGATTGGGATAGAGGGATTTCTAGTGATTCTTATCACACCAAATTGTCTCCGGGGGATGTGGTACTCAGACATACTGACTCCTGCCAGAGTCTCCGTTTGCCCTTCCAGATTGTGTAGATCAAGGTAATCCCTTCTTCAAACCACAGTAGGGACTTGCCCAAACAAGACGAGGTGGCTGAGTGGTTAAGGCGATGGACTGCTAATCCATTGTGCTCTGCACGCATGGGTTCGAATCCCATCCTCGTCGATAGTTTAGTTCAATATGAACAGGCATAATATAGAGCATCACATGGCACCATGGACATATATACAAAAAGTAAAGACACAGTCAATCTTGACCTAGACAATCTATCTACATTCTGTGCCCTGAGACCTTCAGCCCCCCTTCATTCACAGCTCTCACCTTACTGAGGCTTTTTTCAATGCATTGCATTGTGTCAGCACACTGACTTCTCTCTGCATCTCCTACTGGTCAGTGCTACCTCTCAGAACTGTAGCAAAGACCAGTGGAAGAATTTTGGAGCACTTCCCCCTTCTCTGTGCTATATGTATGACAGGTGGAGGGTGGGCCCTCAGAATCGGACAGAAGGCACCAGCTGCCACAGCAGAACAGAACTTAAAGAAATGAAAAGGGGCGGTTGTAGCGTTGGGACCCAACTCGGTAACAGAAGTGAAACACTTGCCATAGTGGCAGAGCAGTTTCCTCAAGTGAGGCGCTGTGGCTTAGTTGGTGAAAGCGCCTGTCTAGTAAACAGGAGATCCTGAGTTCAAATCTCAGCAGTGCCTTTCTTTGTGTCTTTCCATTCATAACGTTTTCAATATTTGGAAAGTTTAATGTCACCCTTTAATCTTTAAAGCGTGGTAGATTTAAAACCCAGTGCTGGACTCACATAAAACCTTTCCTCCAAAGATTTAAAAACTTCTCACTGGGCATACTATCCTATTAGGCTAATGATAAGTCCTGGATGCCCTCTCAATGCAGGGGATTTGTCTTTGGAGGAAGCACACCTTCCTATCAACTTTCTGGAGCAAAAAAACATTCTGGCATCACTTCAATATTGAATACTTCTTCAGTGAGAACTGCAGATGGGAATCCAGTTGGACAATGCCATAGCTGTGGCCTACATCAAACATCAGGGGGGCACCAAAGTTGGTGTAGCACAGAAAGAATTAGGTTTCATTTTTCCATGGGTAGAATTTCCGGTTCCAGCCTGTCTGGTGTTCATATCTAAGATATGAAAATTTGGCAGGTGGGCTTTCTTGCTCATCAGCATCTGGAAGTGAGAGTGTGGCTTCTTCATCCTGGGGCTTTTAAAGGCTTTTGCCACAGTTGGTGGACTTGAGACATTCAACTTCTGACATCCAGATTGATCAAGAAAGCTGGACAGACTTGTCACCAGGTCCAGGGACCATTGGGCCTTCACAGTAGATGCTCTGTTGACTCAATGAAAGAATTTTAATCTGATATATTACTTTCAGCCCCTCCAGATTCTCCATTTTGTGTTCCACAGGATTGGGATAGAGGGATTTCTAGTGATTCTTATCACACCAAATTGTCTCCGGGGGATGTGGTACTCAGACATACTGACTCCTGCCAGAGTCTCCGTTTGCCCTTCCAGATTGTGTAGATCAAGGTAATCCCTTCTTCAAACCACAGTAGGGACTTGCCCAAACAAGACGAGGTGGCCGAGTGGTTAAGGCGATGGACTGCTAATCCATTGTGCTCTGCACGCATGGGTTCGAATCCCATCCTCGTCGATAGTTTAGTTCAATATGAACAGGCATAATATAGAGCATCACATGGCACCATGGACATATATACAAAAAGTAAAGACACAGTCAATCTTGACCTAGACAATCTATCTACATTCTGTGCCCTGAGACCTTCAGCCCCCCTTCATTCACAGCTCTCACCTTACTGAGGCTTTTTTCAATGCATTGCATTGTGTCAGCACACTGACTTCTCTCTGCATCTCCTACTGGTCAGTGCTACCTCTCAGAACTGTAGCAAAGACCAGTGGAAGAATTTTGGAGCACTTCCCCCTTCTCTGTGCTATACGTATGACAGGTGGAGGGTGGGCCCTCAGAAGCGGACAGAAGGCACCAGCTGCCACAGCAGAACAGAACTTAAAGAAATGAAAAGGGGCGGTTGTAGCGTTGGGACCCAACTCGGTAACAGAAGTGAAACACTTGCCATAGTGGCAGAGCAGTTTCCTCAAGTGAGGCGCTGTGGCTTAGTTGGTGAAAGCGCCTGTCTAGTAAACAGGAGATCCTGAGTTCAAATCTCAGCAGTGCCCTTCTTTGTGTCTTTCCATTCATAACGTTTTCAATATTTGGAAAGTTTAATGTCACCCTTTAATCTTTAAAGCGTGGTAGATTTAAAACCCAGTGCTGGACTCGCATAAAACCTTTCCTCCAAAGATTTAAAAACTTCTCACTGGGCATACTATCCTATTAGGCTAATGATAAGTCCTGGATGCCCTCTCAATGCAGGGGATTTGTCTTTGGAGGAAGCACACCTTCCTATCAACTTTCTGGAGCAAAAAAACATTCTGGCATCACTTCAATATTGAATACTTCTTCAGTGAGAACTGCAGATGGGAATCCAGTTGGACAATGCCATAGCTGTGGCCTACATCAAACATCAGGGGGGCACCAAAGTTGGTGTAGCACAGAAAGAATTAGGTTTCAATTTTCCATGGGTAGAATTTCCGGTTCCAGCCTGTCTGGTGTTCATATCTAAGATATGAAAATTTGGCAGGTGGGCTTTCTTGCTCATCAGCATCTGGAAGTGAGAGTGTGGCTTCTTCATCGTGGGGCTTTTAAAGGCTTTTGCCACAGTTGGTGGACTTGAGACATTCAACTTCTGACATCCAGATTGATCAAGAAAGCTGGACAGACTTGTCACCAGGTCCAGGGACCATTGGGCCTTCACAGTAGATGCTCTGTTGACTCAATGAAAGAATTTTAATCTGATATATTACTTTCAGCCCCTCCAGATTCTCCATTTTGTGTTCCACAGGATTGGGATAGAGGGATTTCTAGTGATTCTTATCACACCAAATTGTCTCCGGGGGATGTGGTACTCAGACATACTGACTCCTGCCAGAGTCTCCGTTTGCCCTTCCAGATTCTGTAGACCAAGGTAATCCCTTCTTCAAACCACAGTGGGGACTTGCCCAAACAAGACGAGGTGGCCGAGTGGTTAAGGCGATGGACTGCTAATCCATTGTGCTCTGCACGCATGGGTTCGAATCCCATCCTCGTCGATAGTTTAGTTCAATATGAACAGGCATAATATAGAGCATCACATGGCACCATGGACATATATACAAAAAGTAAAGACACAGTCAATCTTGACCTAGACAATCTATCTACATTCTGTGCCCTGAGACCTTCAGCCCCCCTTCATTCACAGCTTTCACCTTACTGAGGCTTTTTTCAATGCATTGCATTGTGTCAGCACACTGACTTCTCTCTGCATCTCCTACTGGTCAGTGCTACCTCTCAGAACTGTAGCAAAGACCAGTGGAAGAATTTTGGAGCACTTCCCCCTTCTCTGTGCTATACGTATGACAGGTGGAGGGTGAGCCCTCAGAAGCGGACAGAATGCACCAGCTGCCACAGCAGAACAGAACTTAAAGAAATGAAAAGGGGCGGTTGTAGCGTTGGCACCCAACTCGGTAACAGAAGTGAAAAACTTGCCATAGTGGCAGAGCAGTTTCCTCAAGTGAGGCGCTGTGGCTTAGTTGGTGAAAGCGCCTGTCTAGTAAACAGGAGATCCTGAGTTCAAATCTCAGCAGTGCCTTTCTTTGTGTCTTTCCATTCATAACGTTTTCAATATTTGGAAAGTTTAATGTCACCCTTTAATCTTTAAAGCGTGGTAGATTTAAAACCCAGTGCTGGACTCGCATAAAACCTTTCCTCCAAAGATTTAAAAACTTCTCACTGGGCATACTATCCTATTAGGCTAATGATAAGTCCTGGATGCCCTCTCAATGCAGGGGATTTGTCTTTGGAGGAAGCACACCTTCCTATCAACTTTCTGGAGCAAAAAAACATTCTGGCATCACTTCAATATTGAATACTTCTTCAGTGAGAACTGCAGATGGGAATCCAGTTGGACAATGCCATAGCTGTGGCCTACATCAAACATCAGGGGGGCACCAAAGTTGGTGTAGCACAGAAAGAATTAGGTTTCATTTTTCCATGGGTAGAATTTCCGGTTCCAGCCTGTCTGGTGTTCATATCTAAGATATGAAAATTTGGCAGGTGGGCTTTCTTGCTCATCAGCATCTGGAAGTGAGAGTGTGGCTTCTTCATCCTGGGGCTTTTAAAGGCTTTTGCCACAGTTGGTGGACTTGAGACATTCAACTTCTGACATCCAGATTGATCAAGAAAGCTGGACAGACTTGTCACCAGGTCCAGGGACCATTGGGCCTTCACAGTAGATGCTCTGTTGACTCAATGAAAGAATTTTAATCTGATATATTACTTTCAGCCCCTCCAGATTCTCCATTTTGTGTTCCACAGGATTGGGATAGAGGGATTTCTAGTGATTCTTATCACACCAAATTGTCTCCGGGGGATGTGGTACTCAGACATACTGACTCCTGCCAGAGTCTCCGTTTGCCCTTCCAGATTGTGTAGATCAAGGTAATCCCTTCTTCAAACCACAGTAGGGACTTGCCCAAACAAGACGAGGTGGCCGAGTGGTTAAGGCGATGGACTGCTAATCCATTGTGCTCTGCACGCATGGGTTCGAATCCCATCCTCGTCGATAGTTTAGTTCAATATGAACAGGCATAATATAGAGCATCACATGGCACCATGGACATATATACAAAAAGTAAAGACACAGTCAATCTTGACCTAGACAATCTATGTACATTCTGTGCCCTGAGACCTTCAGCCCCCCTTCATTCACAGCTCTCACCTTACTGATGCTTTTTTCAATGCATTGCATTGTGTCAGCACACTGACTTCTCTCTGCATCTCCTACTGGTCAGTGCTACCTCTCAGAACTGTAGCAAAGACCAGTGGAAGAATTTTGGAGCACCTCCCCCTTCTCTGTGCTATACGTATGACAGCTGGAGGGTGGGCCCTCAGAATCGGACAGAAGGCACCAGCTGCCACAGCAGAACAGAACTTAAAGAAATGAAAAGGGGCGGTTGTAGCGTTGGCACCCAACTCGGTAACAGAAGTGAAACACTTGCCATAGTGGCAGAGCGGTTTCCTCAAGTGAGGCGCTGTGGCTTAGTTGGTGAAAGCGCCTGTCTAGTAAACAGGAGATCCTCAGTTCAAATCTCAGCAGTGCCTTTCTTTGTGTCTTTCCATTCATAACGTTTTCAATATTTGGAAAGTTTAATGTCACCCTTTAATCTTTAAAGCGTGGTAGATTTAAAACCCAGTGCTGGACTCGCATAAAACCTTTCCTCCAAAGATTTAAAAAATTCTCACTGGGCATACTATCCTATTAGGCTAATGATAAGTCCTGGATGCAAAAAAACATTCTGGCATCACTTCAATATTGAATACTTCTTCAGTGAGAACTGCAGATGGGAATCCAGTTGGACAATGCCATAGCTGTGGCCTACATCAAACATCAGGGGGGCACCAAAGTTGGTGTAGCACAGAAAGAATTAGGTTTCATTTTTCCATGGGTAGAATTTCCGGTTCCAGCCAGTCTGGTGTTCATATCTAAGATATGAAAATTTGGCAGGTGGGCTTTCTTGCTCATCAGCATCTGGAAGTGAGAGTGTGGCTTCTTCATCCTGGGGCTTTTAAAGGCTTTTGCCACAGTTGGTGGACTTGAGACATTCAACTTCTGACATCCAGATTGATCAAGAAAGCTGGACATCAGGGGGGCACCAAAGTTGGTGTAGCACAGAAAGAATTAGGTTTCATTTTTCCATGGGTAGAATTTCCGGTTCCAGCCTGTCTGGTGTTCATATCTAAGATATGAAAATTTGGCAGGTGGGCTTTCTTGCTCATCAGCATCTGGAAGTGAGAGTGTGGCTTCTTCATCGTGGGGCTTTTAAAGGCTTTTGCCACAGTTGGTGGACTTGAGACATTCAACTTCTGACATCCAGATTGATCAAAAAAGCTGGACAGACTTGTCACCAGGTCCAGGGACCATTGGGCCTTCACAGTAGATGCTCTGTTGACTCAATGAAAGAATTTTAATCTGATATATTACTTTCAGCCCCTCCAGATTCTCCATTTTGTGTTCCACAGGATTGGGATAGAGGGATTTCTAGTGATTCTTATCACACCAAATTGTCTCCGGGGGATGTGGTACTCAGACATACTGACTCCTGCCAGAGTCTCCGTTTGCCCTTCCAGATTCTGTAGACCAAGGTAATCCCTTCTTCAAACCACAGTAGGGACTTGCCCAAACAAGACGAGGTGGCCGAGTGGTTAAGGCGATGGACTGCTAATCCATTGTGCTCTGCACGCATGGGTTCGAATCCCATCCTCGTCGATAGTTTAGTTCAATATGAACAGGCATAATATAGAGCATCACATGGCACCATGGACATATATACAAAAAGTAAAGACACAGTCAATCTTGACCTAGACAATCTATCTACATTCTGTGCCCTGAGACCTTCAGCCCCCCTTCATTCACAGCTTTCACCTTACTGAGGCTTTTTTCAATGCATTGCATTGTGTCAGCACACTGACTTCTCTCTGCATCTCCTACTGGTCAGTGCTACCTCTCAGAACTGTAGCAAAGACCAGTGGAAGAATTTTGGAGCACTTCCCCCTTCTCTGTGCTATACGTATGACAGGTGGAGGGTGGGCCCTCAGAATCGGACAGAAGGCACCAGCTGCCACAGCAGAACAGAACTTAAAGAAATGAAAAGGGGCGGTTGTAGCGTTGGTACCCAACTCGGTAACAGAAGTGAAACACTTGCCATAGTGGCAGAGCAGTTTCCTCAAGTGAGGCGCTGTGGCTTAGTTGGTGAAAGCGCCTGTCTAGTAAACAGGAGATCCTGAGTTCAAATCTCAGCAGTGCCTTTCTTTGTGTCTTTCCATTCATAACGTTTTCAATATTTGGAAAGTTTAATGTCACCCTTTAATCTTTAAAGCGTGGTAGATTTAAAACCCAGTGCTGGACTCGCATAAAACCTTTCCTCCAAAGATTTAAAAACTTCTCACTGGGCATACTATCCTATTAGGCTAATGATAAGTCCTGGATGCCCTCTCAATGCAGGGGATTTGTCTTTGGAGGAAGCACACCTTCCTATCAACTTTCTGGAGCAAAAAAACATTCTGGCATCACTTCAATATTGAATACTTCTTCAGTGAGAACTGCAGATGGGAATCCAGTTGGACAATGCCATAGCTGTGGCCTACATCAAACATCAGGGGGGCACCAAAGTTGGTGTAGCACAGAAAGAATTAGGTTTCATTTTTCCATGGGTAGAATTTCCGGTTCCAGCCTGTCTGGTGTTCATATCTAAGATATGAAAATTTGGCAGGTGGGCTTTCTTGCTCATCAGCATCTGGAAGTGAGAGTGTGGCTTCTTCATCCTGGGGCTTTTAAAGGCTTTTGCCACAGTTGGTGGACTTGAGACATTCAACTTCTGACATCCAGATTGATCAAGAAAGCTGGACAGACTTGTCACCAGGTCCAGGGACCATTGGGCCTTCACAGTAAATGCTCTGTTGACTCAATGAAAGAATTTTAATCTGATATATTACTTTCAGCCCCTCCAGATTCTCCATTTTGTGTTCCACAGGATTGGGATAGAGGGATTTCTAGTGATTCTTATCACACCAAATTGTCTCCGGGGGATGTGGTACTCAGACATACTGACTCCTGCCAGAGTCTCCGTTTGCCCTTCCAGATTGTGTAGATCAAGGTAATCCCTTCTTCAAACCACAGTAGGGACTTGCCCAAACAAGACGAGGTGGCCGAGTGGTTAAGGCGATGGACTGCTAATCCATTGTGCTCTGCACGCATGGGTTCGAATCCCATCCTCGTCGATAATTTAGTTCAATATGAACAGGCATAATATAGAGCATCACATGGCACCATGGACATATATACAAAAAGTAAAGACACAGTCAATCTTGACCTAGACAATCTATCTACATTCTGTGCCCTGAGACCTTCAGCCCCCCTTCATTCACAGCTCTCACCTTACTGAGGCTTTTTTCAATGCATTGCATTGTGTCAGCACACTGACTTCTCTCTGCATCTCCTACTGGTCAGTGCTACCTCTCAGAACTGTAGCAAAGACCAGTGGAAGAATTTTGGAGCACTTCCCCCTTCTCTGTGCTATACGTATGACAGGTGGAGGGTGGGCCCTCAGAAGCGGACAGAAGGCACCAGCTGCCACAGCAGAACAGAACTTAAAGAAATGAAAAGGGGCGGTTGTAGCGTTGGGACCCAACTCGGTAACAGAAGTGAAACACTTGCCATAGTGGCAGAGCAGTTTCCTCAAGTGAGGCGCTGTGGCTTAGTTGGTGAAAGCGCCTGTCTAGTAAACAGGAGATCCTGAGTTCAAATCTCAGCAGTGCCTTTCTTTGTGTCTTTCCATTCATAACGTTTTCAATATTTGGAAAGTTTAATGTCACCCTTTAATCTTTAAAGCGTGGTAGATTTAAAACCCAGTGCTGGACTCCCATAAAACCTTTCCTCCAAAGATTTAAAAAATTCTCACTGGGCATACTATCCTATTAGGCTAATGATAAGTCCTGGATGCCCTCTCAATGCAGGGGATTTGTTTTTGGAGGAAGCACACCTTCCTATCAACTTTCTGGAGCAAAAAAACATTCTGGCATCACTTCAATATTGAATACTTCTTCAGTGAGAACTGCAGATGGGAATCCAGTTGGACAATGCCATAGCTGTGGCCTACATCAAACATCAGGGGGGCACCAAAGTTGGTGTAGCACAGAAAGAATTAGGTTTCATTTTTCCATGGGTAGAATTTCCGGTTCCAGCCTGTCTGGTGTTCATATCTAAGATATGAAAATTTGGCAGGTGGGCTTTCTTGCTCATCAGCATCTGGAAGTGAGAGTGTGGCTTCTTCATCCTGGGGCTTTTAAAGGCTTTTGCCACAGTTGGTGGACTTGAGACATTCAACTTCTGACATCCAGATTGATCAAGAAAGCTGGACAGACTTGTCACCAGGTCCAGGGACCATTGGGCCTTCACAGTAGATCCTCTGTTGACTCAATGAAAGAATTTTAATCTGATATATTACTTTCAGCCCCTCCAGATTCTCCATTTTGTGTTCCACAGGATTGGGATAGAGGGATTTCTAGTGATTCTTATCACACCAAATTGTCTCCGGGGGATGTGGTACTCAGACATACTGACTCCTGCCAGAGTCTCCGTTTGCCCTTCCAGATTGTGTAGATCACGGTAATCCCTTCTTCAAACCACAGTAGGGACTTGCCCAAACAAGACGAGGTGGCCGAGTGGTTAAGGCGATGGACTGCTAATCCATTGTGCTCTGCACGCATGGGTTCGAATCCCATCCTCGTCGATAGTTTAGTTCAATATGAACAGGCATAATATAGAGCATCACATGGCACCATGGACATATATACAAAAAGTAAAGACACAGTCAATCTTGACCTAGACAATCTATCTACATTCTGTGCCCTGAGACCTTCAGCCCCCCTTCATTCACAGCTCTCACCTTACTGAGGCTTTTTTCAATGCATTGCATTGTGTCAGCACACTGACTTCTCTCTGCATCTCCTACTGGTCAGTGCTACCTCTCAGAACTGTAGCAAAGACCAGTGGAAGAATTTTGGAGCACTTCCCCCTTCTCTGTGCTATACGTATGACAGGTGGAGGGTGAGCCCTCAGAAGCGGACAGAATGCACCAGCTGCCACAGCAGAACAGAACTTAAAGAAATGAAAAGGGGCGGTTGTAGCGTTGGCACCCAACTCGGTAACAGAAGTGAAAAACTTGCCATAGTGGCAGAGCAGTTTCCTCAAGTGAGGCGCTGTGGCTTAGTTGGTGAAAGCGCCTGTCTAGTAAACAGGAGATCCTGAGTTCAAATCTCAGCAGTGCCTTTCTTTGTGTCTTTCCATTCATAACGTTTTCAATATTTGGAAAGTTTAATGTCACCCTTTAATCTTTAAAGCGTGGTAGATTTAAAACCCAGTGCTGGACTCGCATAAAACCTTTCCTCCAAAGATTTAAAAACTTCTCACTGGGCATACTATCCTATTAGGCTAATGATAAGTCCTGGATGCCCTCTCAATGCAGGGGATTTGTCTTTGGAGGAAGCACACCTTCCTATCAACTTTCTGGAGCAAAAAAACATTCTGGCATCACTTCAATATTGAATACTTCTTCAGTGAGAACTGCAGATGGGAATCCAGTTGGACAATGCCATAGCTGTGGCCTACATCAAACATCAGGGGGGCACCAAAGTTGGTGTAGCACAGAAAGAATTAGGTTTCATTTTTCCATGGGTAGAATTTCCGGTTCCAGCCTGTCTGGTGTTCATATCTAAGATATGAAAATTTGGCAGGTGGGCTTTCTTGCTCATCAGCATCTGGAAGTGAGAGTGTGGCTTCTTCATCCTGGGGCTTTTAAAGGCTTTTGCCACAGTTGGTGGACTTGAGACATTCAACTTCTGACATCCAGATTGATCAAGAAAGCTGGACAGACTTGTCACCAGGTCCAGGGACCATTGGGCCTTCACAGTAGATGCTCTGTTGACTCAATGAAAGAATTTTAATCTGATATATTACTTTCAGCCCCTCCAGATTCTCCATTTTGTGTTCCACAGGATTGGGATAGAGGGATTTCTAGTGATTCTTATCACACCAAATTGTCTCCGGGGGATGTGGTACTCAGACATACTGACTCCTGCCAGAGTCTCCGTTTGCCCTTCCAGATTGTGTAGATCAAGGTAATCCCTTCTTCAAACCACAGTAGGGACTTGCCCAAACAAGACGAGGTGGCCGAGTGGTTAAGGCGATGGACTGCTAATCCATTGTGCTCTGCACGCATGGGTTCGAATCCCATCCTCGTCGATAGTTTAGTTCAATATGAACAGGCATAATATAGAGCATCACATGGCACCATGGACATATATACAAAAAGTAAAGACACAGTCAATCTTGACCTAGACAATCTATCTACATTCTGTGCCCTGAGACCTTCAGCCCCCCTTCATTCACAGCTCTCACCTTACTGAGGCTTTTTTCAATGCATTGCATTGTGTCAGCACACTGACTTCTCTCTGCATCTCCTACTGGTCAGTGCTACCTCTCAGAACTGTAGCAAAGACCAGTGGAAGAATTTTGGAGCACTTCCCCCTTCTCTGTGCTATACGTATGACAGGTGGAGGGTGGGCCCTCAGAATCGGACAGAAGGCACCAGCTGCCACAGCAGAACAGAACTTAAAGAAATGAAAAGGGGCGGTTGTAGCGTTGGCACCCAACTCGGTAACAGAAGTGAAACACTTGCCATAGTGGCAGAGCGGTTTCCTCAAGTGAGGCGCTGTGGCTTAGTTGGTGAAAGCGCCTGTCTAGTAAACAGGAGATCCTGAGTTCAAATCTCAGCAGTGCCTTTCTTTGTGTCTTTCCATTCATAACGTTTTCAATATTTGGAAAGTTTAATGTCACCCTTTAATCTTTAAAGCGTGGTAGATTTAAAACCCAGTGCTGGACTCGCATAAAACCTTTCCTCCAAAGATTTAAAAACTTCTCACTGGGCATACTATCCTATTAGGCTAATGATAAGTCCTGGATGCCCTCTCAATGCAGGGGATTTGTCTTTGGAGGAAGCACACCTTCCTATCAACTTTCTGGAGCAAAAAAACATTCTGGCATCACTTCAATATTGAATACTTCTTCAGTGAGAACTGCAGATGGGAATCCAGTTGGACAATGCCATAGCTGTGGCCTACATCAAACATCAGGGGGGCACCAAAGTTGGTGTAGCACAGAAAGAATTAGGTTTCATTTTTCCATGGGTAGAATTTCCGGTTCCAGCCTGTCTGGTGTTCATATCTAAGATATGAAAATTTGGCAGGTGGGCTTTCTTGCTCATCAGCATCTGGAAGTGAGAGTGTGGCTTCTTTATCCTGGGGCTTTTAAAGGCTTTTGCCACAGTTGGTGGACTTGAGACATTCAACTTCTGACATCCAGATTGATCAAGAAAGCTGGACAGACTTGTCACCAGGTCCAGGGACCATTGGGCCTTCACAGTAGATGCTCTGTTGACTCAATGAAAGAATTTTAATCTGATATATTACTTTCAGCCCCTCCAGATTCTCCATTTTGTGTTCCACAGGATTGGGATAGAGGGATTTCTAGTGATTCTTATCACACCAAATTGTCTCCGGGGGATGTGGTACTCAGACATACTGACTCCTGCCAGAGTCTCCGTTTGCCCTTCCAGATTGTGTAGATCAAGGTAATCCCTTCTTCAAACCACAGTAGGGTCTTGCCCAAACAAGACGAGGTGGCCGAGTGGTTAAGGCGATGGACTGCTAATCCATTGTGCTCTGCACGCATGGGTTCGAATCCCATCCTCGTCGATAGTTTAGTTCAATATGAACAGGCATAATATAGAGCATCACATGGCACCATGAACATATATACAAAAAGTAAAGACACAGTCAATCTTGACCTAGACAATCTATCTACATTCTGTGCCCTGAGACCTTCAGCCCCCCTTCATTCACAGCTCTCACCTTACTGATGCTTTTTTCAATGTATGCATTGTGTCAGCACACTGACTTCTCTCTGCATCTCCTACTGGTCAGTGCTACCTCTCAGAACTGTAGCAAAGACCAGTGGAAGAATTTTGGAGCACTTCCCCCTTCTCTGTGCTATACGTATGACAGGTGGAGGGTGGGCCCTCAGAAGCGGACAGAAGGCACCAGCTGCCACAGCAGAACAGAACTTAAAGAAATGAAAAGGGGCGGTTGTAGCGTTGGGACCCAACTCGGTAACAGAAGTGAAACACTTGCCATAGTGGCAGAGCAGTTTCCTCAAGTGAGGTGCTGTGGCTTAGTTGGTGAAAGCGCCTGTCTAGTAAACAGGAGATCCTGAGTTCAAATCTCAGCAGTGCCTTTCTTTGTGTCTTTCCATTCATAACGTTTTCAATATTTGGAAAGTTTAATGTCACCCTTTAATCTTTAAAGCGTGGTAGATTTAAAACCCAGTGCTGGACTCGCATAAAACCTTTCCTCCAAAGATTTAAAAACTTCTCACTGGGCATACTATCCTATTAGGCTAATGATAAGTCCTGGATGCCCTCTCAATGCAGGGGATTTGTCTTTGGAGGAAGCACACCTTCCTATCAACTTTCTGGAGCAAAAAAACATTCTGGCATCACTTCAATATTGAATACTTCTTCAGTGAGAACTGCAGATGGGAATCCAGTTGGACAATGCCATAGCTGTGGCCTACATCAAACATCAGGGGGGCACCAAAGTTGGTGTAGCACAGAAAGAATTAGGTTTCATTTTTCCATGGGTAGAATTTCCGGTTCCAGCCTGTCTGGTGTTCATATCTAAGATATGAAAATTTGGCAGGTGGGCTTTCTTGCTCATCAGCATCTGGAAGTGAGAGTGTGGCTTCTTCATCCTGGGGCTTTTAAAGGCTTTTGCCACAGTTGGTGGACTTGAGACATTCAACTTCTGACATCCAGATTGATCAAGAAAGCTGGACAGACTTGTCACCAGGTCCAGGGACCATTGGGCCTTCACAGTAGATGCTCTGTTGACTCAATGAAAGAATTTTAATCTGATATATTACATTCAGCCCCTCCAGATTCTCCATTTTGTGTTCCACAGGATTGGGATAGAGGGATTTCTAGTGATTCTTATCACACCAAATTGTCTCCGGGGGATGTGGTACTCAGACATACTGACTCCTGCCAGAGTCTCCGTTTGCCCTTCCAGATTGTGTAGATCAAGGTAATCCCTTCTTCAAACCAGTAGGGTCTTGCCCAAACAAGACGAGGTGGCCGAGTGGTTAAGGTGATGGACTGCTAATCCATTGTGCTCTGCACGCATGGGTTCGAATCCCATCCTCGTCGATAGTTTAGTTCAATATGAACAGGCATAATATAGAGCAGTGGTCTTCAAACTACGGCCCTCCAGTTGTTCAGAAACTACAATTCCCATCATGCCTAGTCATGGCTGTGAATGTCAGAGGCTTACAATGTCTCATGGGATGTGTAGTTCCGCAACAGCTGGAGGGCCGTAGTTTGAGGATCCCTGATATAGAGCATCACATGGCACCATGGACATATATACAAAAAGTAAAGACACAGTCAATCTTGACCTAGACAATCTATCTACATTCTGTGCCCTGAGACCTTCAGCCCCCCTTCATTCACAGGTAGGTAGCACTTCTCTCTGCATCTCCTACTGGTCAGTGCTACCTCTCAGAACTGTAGCAAAGACCAGTGGAAGAATTTTGGAGCACTTCCCCCTTCTCTGTGCTATACGTATGACAGGTGGAGGGTGGGCCCTCAGAATCGGACAGAAGGCACCAGCTGCCACAGCAGAACAGAACTTAAAGAAATGAAAAGGGGCGGTTGTAGCGTTGGCACCCAACTCGGTAACAGAAGTGAAACACTTGCCATAGTGGCAGAGCGGTTTCCTCAAGTGAGGCGCTGTGGCTTAGTTGGTGAAAGCGCCTGTCTAGTAAACAGGAGATCCTGAGTTCAAATCTCAGCAGTGCCTTTCTTTGTGTCTTTCCATTCATAACGTTTTCAATATTTGGAAAGTTTAATGTCACCCTTTAATCTTTAAAGCGTGGTAGATTTAAAACCCAGTGCTGGACTCGCATAAAACCTTTCCTCCAAAGATTTAAAAAATTCTCACTGGGCATACTATCCTATTAGGCTAATGATAAGTCCTGGATGCAAAAAAACATTCTGGCATCACTTCAATATTGAATACTTCTTCAGTGAGAACTGCAGATGGGAATCCAGTTGGACAATGCCATCCAGATTGATCAAGAAAGCTGGACATCAGGGGGGCACCAAAGTTGGTGTAGCACAGAAAGAATTAGGTTTCATTTTTCCATGGGTAGAATTTCCGGTTCCAGCCTGTCTGGTGTTCATATCTAAGATATGAAAATTTGGCAGGTGGGCTTTCTTGCTCATCAGCATCTGGAAGTGAGAGTGTGGCTTCTTCATCCTGGGGCTTTTAAAGGCTTTTGCCACAGTTGGTGGACTTGAGACATTCAACTTCTGACATCCAGATTGATCAAGAAAGCTGGACAGACTTGTCACCAGGTCCAGGGACCATTGGGCCTTCACAGTAGATGCTCTGTTGACTCAATGAAAGAATTTTTATCTGATATATTACTTTCAGCCCCTCCAGATTCTCCATTTTCTGTTCCACAGGATTGGGATAGAGGGATTTCTAGTGATTCTTATCACACCAAATTGTCTCCGGGGGATGTGGTACTCAGACATACTGACTCCTGCCAGAGTCTCCGTTTGCCCTTCCAGATTGTGTAGATCAAGGTAATCCCTTCTTCAAACCACAGTAGGGACATGCCCAAAAAAGACGAGGTGGCCGAGTGGTTAAGGCGATGGACTGCTAATCCATTGTGCTCTGCACGCATGGGTTCGAATCCCATCCTCATTGATAGTTTAGTTCAATATGAACAGGCATAATATAGAGCATCACATGGCACCATGGACATATATACAAAAAGTAAAGACACAGTCAATCTTGACCTAGACAATCTATCTACATTCTGTGCCCTGAGACCTTCAGCCCCCCTTCATTCACAGCTCTCACCTTACTGAGGCTTTTTTCAATGCATTGCATTGTGTCAGCACACTGACTTCTCTCTGCATCTCCTACTGGTCAGTGCTACCTCTCAGAACTGTAGCAAAGACCAGTGGAAGAATTTTGGAGCACTTCCCCCTTCTCTGTGCTATACGTATGACAGGTGGAGGGTGGGCCCTCAGAATCGGACAGAAGGCACCAGCTGCCACAGCAGAACAGAACTTAAAGAAATGAAAAGGGGCGGTTGTAGCGTTGGGACCCAACTCGGTAACAGAAGTGAAACACTTGCCATAGTGGCAGAGCAGTTTCCTCAAGTGAGGCGCTGTGGCTTAGTTGGTGAAAGCGCCTGTCTAGTAAACAGGAGATCCTGAGTTCAAATCTCAGCAGTGCCTTTCTTTGTGTCTTTCCATTCATAATGTTTTCAATATTTGGAAAGTTTAATGTCACCCTTTAATCTTTAAAGCGTGGTAGATTTAAAACCCAGTGCTGGACTCGCATAAAACCTTTCCTCCAAAGATTTAAAAACTTCTCACTGGGCATACTATCCTATTAGGCTAATGATAAGTCCTGGATGCCCTCTCAATGCAGGGGATTTGTCTTTGGAGGAAGCACACCTTCCTATCAACTTTCTGGAGCAAAAAAACATTCTGGCATCACTTCAATATTGAATACTTCTTCAGTGAGAACTGCAGATGGGAATCCAGTTGGACAATGCCATAGCTGTGGCCTACATCAAACATCAGGGGGGCACCAAAGTTGGTGTAGCACAGAAAGAATTAGGTTTCATTTTTCCATGGGTAGAATTTCCGGTTCCAGCCTGTCTGGTGTTCATATCTAAGATATGAAAATTTGGCAGGTGGGCTTTCTTGCTCATCAGCATCTGGAAGTGAGAGTGTGGCTTCTTCATCCTGGGGCTTTTAAAGGCTTTTGCCACAGTTGGTGGACTTGAGACATTCAACTTCTGACATTCAGATTGATCAAGAAAGCTGGACAGACTTGTCACCAGGTCCAGGGACCATTGGGCCTTCACAGTAGATGCTCTGTTGACTCAATGAAAGAATTTTAATCTGATATATTACTTTCAGCCCCTCCAGATTCTCCATTTTGTGTTCCACAGGATTGGGATAGAGGGATTTCTAGTGATTCTTATCACACCAAATTGTCTCCGGGGGATGTGGTACTCAGACATACTGACTCCTGCCAGAGTCTCCGTTTGCCCTTCCAGATTGTGTAGATCAAGGTAATCCCTTCTTCAAACCACAGTAGGGACTTGCCCAAACAAGACGAGGTGGCCGAGTGGTTAAGGCGATGGACTGCTAATCCATTGTGCTCTGCACGCATGGGTTCGAATCCCATCCTCGTCGATAGTTTAGTTCAATATGAACAGGCATAATATAGAGCATCACATGGCACCATGGACATATATACAAAAAGTAAAGACACAGTCAATCTTGACCTAGACAATCTATCTACATTCTGTGCCCTGAGACCTTCAGCCCCCCTTCATTCACAGCTCTCACCTTACTGAGGCTTTTTTCAATGCATTGCATTGTGTCAGCACACTGACTTCTCTCTGCATCTCCTACTGGTCAGTGCTACCTCTCAGAACTGTAGCAAAGACCAGTGGAAGAATTTTGGAGCACTTCCCCCTTCTCTGTGCTATACGTATGACAGGTGGAGGGTGGGCCCTCAGAATCGGACAGAAGGCACCAGCTGCCACAGCAGAACAGAACTTAAAGAAATGAAAAGGGGCGGTTGTAGCGTTGGCACCCAACTCGGTAACAGAAGTGAAACACTTGCCATAGTGGCAGAGCGGTTTCCTCAAGTGAGGCGCTGTGGCTTAGTTGGTGAAAGCGCCTGTCTAGTAAACAGGAGATCCTGAGTTCAAATCTCAGCAGTGCCTTTCTTTGTGTCTTTCCATTCATAACGTTTTCAATATTTGGAAAGTTTAATGTCACCCTTTAATCTTTAAAGCGTGGTAGATTTAAAACCCAGTGCTGGACTCGCATAAAACCTTTCCTCCAAAGATTTAAAAAATTCTCACTGGGCATACTATCCTATTAGGCTAATGATAAGTCCTGGATGCCCTCTCAATGCAGGGGATTTGTCTTTGGAGGAAGCACACCTTCCTATCAACTTTCTGGAGCAAAAAAACATTCTGGCATCACTTCAATATTGAATACTTCTTCAGTGAGAACTGCAGATGGGAATCCAGTTGGACAATGCCATAGCTGTGGCCTACATCAAACATCAGGGGGGCACCAAAGTTGGTGTAGCACAGAAAGAATTAGGTTTCATTTTTCCATGGGTAGAATTGCCGGTTCCAGCCTGTCTGGTGTTCATATCTAAGATATGAAAATTTGGCAGGTGGGCTTTCTTGCTCATCAGCATCTGGAAGTGAGAGTGTGGCTTCTTCATCCTGGGGCTTTTAAAGGCTTTTGCCACAGTTGGTGGACTTGAGACATTCAACTTCTGACATCCAGATTGATCAAGAAAGCTGGACATCAGGGGGGCACCAAAGTTGGTGTAGCACAGAAAGAATTAGGTTTCATTTTTCCATGGGTAGAATTTCCGGTTCCAGCCTGTCTGGTGTTCATATCTAAGATATGAAAATTTGGCAGGTGGGCTTTCTTGCTCATCAGCATCTGGAAGTGAGAGTGTGGCTTCTTCATCCTGGGGCTTTTAAAGGCTTTTGCCACAGTTGGTGGACTTGAGACATTCAACTTCTGACATCCAGATTGATCAAGAAAGCTGGACATCAGGGGGGCACCAAAGTTGGTGTAGCACAGAAAGAATTAGGTTTCATTTTTCCATGGGTAGAATTTCCGGTTCCAGCCTGTCTGGTGTTCATATCTAAGATATGAAAATTTGGCAGGTGGGCTTTCTTGCTCATCAGCATCTGGAAGTGAGAGTGTGGCTTCTTCATCCTGGGGCTTTTAAAGGCTTTTGCCACAGTTGGTGGACTTGAGACATTCAACTTCTGACATCCAGATTGATCAAGAAAGCTGGACAGACTTGTCACCAGGTCCAGGGACCATTGGGCCTTCACAGTAGATGCTCTGTTGACTCAATGAAAGAATTTTAATCTGATATATTACTTTCAGCCCCTCCAGATTCTCCATTTTGTGTTCCACAGGATTGGGATAGAGGGATTTCTAGTGATTCTTATCACACCAAATTGTCTCCGGGGTATGTGGTACTCAGACATACTGACTCCTGCCAGAGTCTCCGTTTGCCCTTCCAGATTGTGTAGATCAAGGTAATCCCTTCTTCAAACCACAGTAGGGTCTTGCCCAAACAAGACGAGGTGGCCGAGTGGTTAAGGCGATGGACTGCTAATCCATTGTGCTCTGCACGCATGGGTTTGAATCCCATCCTCGTCGATAGTTTAGTTCAATATGAACAGGCATAATATAGAGCATCACATGGCACCATGGACATATATACAAAAAGTAAAGACACAGTCAATCTAGACCTAGACAATCTATCTACATTCTGTGCCCTGAGACCTTCAGCCCCCCTTCATTCACAGCTCTCACCTTACTGAGGCTTTTTTCAATGCATTGCATTGTGTCAGCACACTGACTTCTCTCTGCATCTCCTACTGGTCAGTGCTACCTCTCAGAACTGTAGCAAAGACCAGTGGAAGAATTTTGGAGCACTTCCCCCTTCTCTGTGCTATACGTATGACAGGTGGAGGGTGGGCCCTCAGAATCGGACAGAAGGCACCAGCTGCCACAGCAGAACAGAACTTAAAGAAATGAAAAGGGGCGGTTGTAGCGTTGGGACCCAACTCGGTAACAGAAGTGAAACACTTGCCATAGTGGCAGAGCAGTTTCCTCAAGTGAGGCGCTGTGGCTTAGTTGGTGAAAGTGCCTGTCTAGTAAACAGGAGATCCTGAGTTCAAATCTCAGCAGTGCCTTTCTTTGTGTCTTTCCATTCATAACGTTTTCAATATTTGGAAAGTTTAATGTCACCCTTTAATCTTTAAAGCGTGGTAGATTTAAAACCCAGTGCTGGACTCGCATAAAACCTTTCCTCCAAAGATTTAAAAACTTCTCACTGGGCATACTATCCTATTAGGCTAATGATAAGTCCTGGATGCCCTCTCAATGCAGGGGATTTGTCTTTGGAGGAAGCACACCTTCCTATCAACTTTCTGGAGCAAAAAAACATTCTGGCATCACTTCAATATTGAATACTTCTTCAGTGAGAACTGCAGATGGGAATCCAGTTGGACAATGCCATAGCTGTGGCCTACATAAAACATCAGGGGGGCACCAAAGTTGGTGTAGCACAGAAAGAATTAGGTTTCATTTTTCCATGGGTAGAATTTCCGGTTCCAGCCTGTCTGGTGTTCATATCTAAGATATGAAAATTTGGCAGGTGGGCTTTCTTGCTCATCAGCATCTGGAAGTGAGAGTGTGGCTTCTTCATCCTGGGGCTTTTAAAGGCTTTTGCCACAGTTGGTGGACTTGAGACATTCAACTTCTGACATCCAGATTGATCAAGAAAGCTGGACATCAGGGGGGCACCAAAGTTGGTGTAGCACAGAAAGAATTAGGTTTCATTTTTCCATGGGTAGAATTTCCGGTTCCAGCCTGTCTGGTGTTCATATCTAAGATATGAAAATTTGGCAGGTGGGCTTTCTTGCTCATCAGCATCTGGAAGTGAGAGTGTGGCTTCTTCATCCTGGGGCTTTTAAAGGCTTTTGCCACAGTTGGTGGACTTGAGACATTCAACTTCTGACATTCAGATTGATCAAGAAAGCTGGACAGACTTGTCACCAGGTCCAGGGACCATTGGGCCTTCACAGTAGATGCTCTGTTGACTCAATGAAAGAATTTTAATCTGATATATTACTTTCAGCCCCTCCAGATTCTCCATTTTCTGTTCCACAGGATTGGGATAGAGGGATTTCTAGTGATTCTTATCACACCAAATTGTCTCCGGGGGATGTGGTACTCAGACATACTGACTCCTGCCAGAGTCTCCGTTTGCCCTTCCAGATTGTGTAGATCAAGGTAATCCCTTCTTCAAACCACAGTAGGGACTTGCCCAAACAAGACGAGGTGGCCGAGTGGTTAAGGCGATGGACTGCTAATCCATTGTGCTCTGCACGCATGGGTTCGAATCCCATCCTCGTCGATAGTTTAGTTCAATATGAACAGGCATAATATAGAGCATCACATGGCACCATGGACATATACACAAAAAGTAAAGACACAGTCAATCTTGACCTAGACAATCTATCTACATTCTGTGCCCTGAGACCTTCAGCCCCCCTTCATTCACAGCTCTCACCTTACTGAGGCTTTTTTCAATGCATTGCATTGTGTCAGCACACTGACTTCTCTCTGCATCTCCTACTGGTCAGTGCTACCTCTCAGAACTGTAGCAAAGACCAGTGGAAGAATTTTGGAGCACTTCCCCCTTCTCTGTGCTATACGTATGACAGGTGGAGGGTGGGCCCTCAGAATCGGACAGAAGGCACCAGCTGCCACAGCAGAACAGAACTTAAAGAAATGAAAAGGGGCGGTTGTAGCGTTGGCACCCAACTCGGTAACAGAAGTGAAACACTTGCCATAGTGGCAGAGCGGTTTCCTCAAGTGAGGCGCTGTGGCTTAGTTGGTGAAAGCGCCTGTCTAGTAAACAGGAGATCCTGAGTTCAAATCTCAGCAGTGCCTTTCTTTGTGTCTTTCCATTCATAACGTTTTCAATATTTGGAAAGTTTAATGTCACCCTTTAATCTTTAAAGCGTGGTAGATTTAAAACCCAGTGCTGGACTCGCATAAAACCTTTCCTCCAAAGATTTAAAAAATTCTCACTGGGCATACTATCCTATTAGGCTAATGATAAGTCCTGGATGCCCTCTCAATGCAGGGGATTTGTCTTTGGAGGAAGCACACCTTCCTATCAACTTTCTGGAGCAAAAAAACATTCTGGCATCACTTCAATATTGAATACTTCTTCAGTGAGAACTGCAGATGGGAATCCAGTTGGACAATGCCATAGCTGTGGCCTACATCAAACATCAGGGGGGCACCAAAGTTGGTGTAGCACAGAAAGAATTAGGTTTCATTTTTCCATGGGTAGAATTTCCGGTTCCAGCCTGTCTGGTGTTCATATCTAAGATATGAAAATTTGGCAGGTGGGCTTTCTTGCTCATCAGCATCTGGAAGTGAGAGTGTGGCTTCTTCATCCTGGGGCTTTTAAAGGCTTTTGCCACAGTTGGTGGACTTGAGACATTCAACTTCTGACATCCAGATTGATCAAGAAAGCTGGACATCAGGGGGGCACCAAAGTTGGTGTAGCACAGAAAGAATTAGGTTTCATTTTTCCATGGGTAGAATTTCCGGTTCCAGCCTGTCTGGTGTTCATATCTAAGATATGAAAATTTGGCAGGTGGGCTTTCTTGCTCATCAGCATCTGGAAGTGAGAGTGTGGCTTCTTCATCCTGGGGCTTTTAAAGGCTTTTGCCACAGTTGGTGGACTTGAGACATTCAACTTCTGACATCCAGATTGATCAAGAAAGCTGGACAGACTTGTCACCAGGTCCAGGGACCATTGGGC
>NC_138770.1:666985104-667210104 GCF_965119305.1 Pelophylax lessonae | reverse complement strand
AGAATCATTCGGAAGATCCAAGAGACTGTTTTTTTCTTTTTACAGACCAATGTGCAGCGTAAAATTATTTCTACTGTTTTGTATTTTTAGATATTGTGCAGCAGTTTCCTTCCAGCCCCAAGAGACAGACAGCTCAGAAAACTCATCACCAAAGGCTGGGCAGAAAAGGTGATCATTTAACCCCCTCCCCACCTCTAATTTCTATAATCAGTGCATTCAGTATTTATTTGAATATTTGATAAGAAAGGATTCTCTGCTGTAGTTAAAATGCAGGAAAACAAGATGAAGGAACAGTTACAAGAAGGAATACTATAACACTAATAATAATAATATTATTTATGTATTATTGTTATTACTATTATTATTTATTTGTTGTTAAAAATGTATTATTATTATTATTATTATTATTATTATTATTATTATTATTATTTTTATTTTAATATTAATAATAAACAAGATGCAGGAACAGTTACAAGAAGGAATACGTTTTCTCTTTTTTTTGTAGGTATTAAAAATTACAATATTTAAAGAATTATTATTAAAATAATAATAATTTATCATTATTTTGTTGTTAATTTTTTTTTTTTTATTAATATTATTATTACTAATTGTAATTAAACAAGATGCAGGAACAGTTACAAGAAGGAATATGTTTCATACATTTTCAGTAGGTTTTTGAAATTCTAATAATTAAATAATTTTTAATAAAATAATGTTAATTTATCATTATTATTATGTTGTTAATATTTTATTATCATTATTATTAATAAACAAAATGCAGGAACAGTTACAAGAAGGAATACTATAATAATAATAATAATCATAATCATAATAATAAATCATAACAATTTATTATTGTTATTATTATTTGTTTTTGTTGTTAAAATGTTATAATATTAATAACATTTTAACAAAAACAAATATGAATAATAATAATAATTATAAATACTAATATTATTAATAATAAAATTATTATTATTACTATTATTAATAATAATAAAAATAATAATGATAGTAATAAACAAGAATCAGAAACAGTTACAAGAAGGAATACGTTTTCTTTTGTTTTTTTTTTTCTAAGTTTTTAAAATTACAACATTTAAATTATTATTATTATTATTATCAAAATAACATTAATAATGTATCATTGTTATTTTGTTAGTATTTTATTATTATTATTACTATTATTATTATAATTAAACATGAGGCAGTAACAATTATAAGAATGAATACGTTTTCCTTTTATTTTTTTGTAGGTTTTTGAAATTCTAATAATTAAATAATGTATTTATTATTGTTACTATTATCATTATTATTATTGTGTTGTGGTTTAAGAGCCGGTTCACACTGGGGCGACTTCAAAGCCGCCCCACTCTGAGGCCGCCCCCTGCAGCGCGACTTCAGCATGGCTTGCAAACTACGTGTTTAATAGAAGTCAATGCAAGCCGCTCTGAAGTCGCCCCCAAGTAGTGCAGGAAACTTGAGTCGCTCTAATTAGAACGGTTCCATTGCACTGAATGGAGCGCGACTTGTCAAGCGACTAAGTTGCCTGACAAGTCACCCCAGTGTGAACCGGCTCAAAATGTTATTATTATTATTATTTATTATTAATAATAATAATAATAACACTAATAATAATAATAAACAAGATGCAGAAACAGTTACAAGAAAGAATAGGGTTTCTTTTATTTTTTTGTAGGTTTTTAAAATTACAATATTTAAATAGATACTATGAAAATAATAATATTAATTTAGCATTATTTTGTTGTTCATATTTTATTCATATTTTTTTCTATTATTATTATTAATATTTAACAAGATGCAGGAGCAGTTACAAAATGGAATACATTTTCATTTATTTTTTTGTAGGTTTTTTGAAATTCAAATAATTATTAAGAAAATAATAATAATAATTTTTTATTATTTTGTTAATATTTTATCACCATTAATATTAATAAACAAGATACAGAAACAGTTACAAGAAGGAATACCATAATAATAATAATAATAATAATAATAATTTATCAATAATAATAATAACAATAATAAGATCCAGAAATAGTTACAAGAAGGAATACCTTTTATTTTTTATTTTTTGTAGGTTTTTTAAAGTTACAATATTTAAATAATTTGAAAGTAATAATAATTTATCATTATTATTTTGTTGTTAATATTTTATTATTATTATTATTATTACTAACATTATTACAATTAAACCAGATACAGGAACAGGAATACATTTTCATTTAATTGTTGTAGGTTTTTGAAATTCTAATAAATAATTATTAAGAAAATAATAATTTATTGCAATTATTTACAGTTAGAAGTAGGAAATACGTTTTCATTTAATTGTTGTAGGTTTTTGAAATTCTAATAATTAAATAATTATTAAGAAAATAATAACAATTTATTGTTATTATTTACAGTTACAAGAAGGAATACGTTTTCATTTAATTGTTGTACGTTTTTGAAATTCTAATAATTAAATATTAAGAAAATAATAATAATTTATTGTTATTTACAGTTACAAGAAGGAATAAGTTTCCATTTAATTGTTGTAGGTTTTTGAAATTCGAATAATTAAATAATTATTAAGAAAAGAATAATAATTTATTGTTATTATTTACAGTTACAAGAAGGAATATGTTTTCATTTAATTGTTGTAGGTTTTTGAAATTCTAATAATTAAAGAGGTTGTAAACTCGTATAAATTTTTTTTTTTTTTTTACACCCTGCAAAAGAAAGACATAATGAGCTAGTATGCATCGCATATTAGCTCATTATGCAATACTTACCTCAGAACGAGCCCCCGCCGTGCCGCTCACTCACCTCTATGACGGGCGACATGTCTAGTCGCCCGTCTTCCGGGATCGCGGCATCCGGCCATCTGATTGGCCGGAGCCGCGGTGACGTCACTCCCGCGCACGCGCGCGGGAGCCGACAGTCACGGCACGGGGCTCTGAAGGAACGGCACGATCGGCCGTTCCTTCAGAGCGCATGCGCCAGTGACGTCACTGGCGACATGTAAGGTAAATATCTCCTAAACGGTACATGTTTAGGAGATATTTACAGTACCTATAGGTAAGCCTTATCATAGGCTTGCCTATAGGTACAAGTTGTAGAGGAGGGTTTACTTCCTCTTTAAATAATTATTAAAAAAATAATAATAATTAAGGCTACGTTCACATCTTGGCGTTGCTATTACAGGCGTTTTTATGGGCGTTTCTTCAGGCGTTTTTACAGGCGTTTTTTGTGCAAGCGTTTTTAGATTGAATACTGTAGAGACCAATGGAAAACGCCTGTAATCTGCCCAAAAAGAAGCTCATGTACTTTTTTGAGCGTTGGGCGTTTTGCTCACAGCGTCAAAACGCTCAGATGTGAACAAGGGCCATTGAAATTAATAGGATTTGTCTTGTTGAGCGTTTTGAGAGCTGATCCTAGAGCAGAAAACCTCCCCCAAAACCTCCCAAAACGCCTACATGTGAACGAAGCCTTAATTATTATTATTATTTTGTTGTTTTATATTTTATGCTCATTATTATTAATAAACAAGACGCAGGAACAGTTACAAGAAGGAATACAGTAACCTGGTCCTTTTGTCACCAGAACGGGTGTCCCCATTGGAAGATTTCCTCTCTCATCCTGTTCCCATGACAACTCAAAAATATTGGATTGAGAAGTAGCGCAACTCGCGCATGCGCAGTGCGTACCCAGCTGTGAAGCCGCAAACTGTCACAGCCGGGTGCCCACATCAGTGATGCCGGCGCCGCAGAGCAGAGAGGGAGAAGACGGCGCATCGCTGGATCGTTGGACAGGTGAGTGTGTGTTTAGGCTGGAACTCCACTTTAAGCTGGATACACATTATACACCTTTTTGTTAGATTTCCTTTAAATTTACCTTCAACTATGTAGTGCAAGGGTCTGCCTGATTGCATACAAATTAAAAGTGTTTGGGTAAAACTAATGGAAAAAATCTAAAGATAATTGTATAGTGTGTATCCAGCTTTAAGCTAGATGACTGTCTAACATGAGGGGGATTAAAAGCTGCCACAGCTGGATGGACCCTTACCTTGATCCCCCCGGGGGGCAAGACTGACAGGGACTGAGGTACTCACTATGGTTTGCCGAAACCAGGCAAACCCCGTTCTCTGGGAGGACTGCCGAAACAGCCCGCCCCAAGTACTAGGTGGGGATCCCCCATAGGGAGACCCCATGAGAGAGGGCGAACTAAGCCAGAAGGCCATATCCACCCCCTCCCAAGACTTTCAAGGTAGGCCCGAGGACCCACACCCTACTCATCGAGAAAAATGTGAGATAGGAAAGTGACAAAACTACATAGAAAAAACACACAGCACACAAGAGTGGGGAAAGGGAAGTGGAGAAGGTGCTTGGTGTCAAGGTACGAAACCTTGACAGGCCCATCGGCCAGGAATAAAAAATTCCTCTGGTCCTGGCCAAAAGGCCCGTCCATAGAGGCAGGTGCGAAAAAAAGTGTGTGTGGTGCAGTGACCAAGGTGCCAAAAACTCAAGGTGAGCTCCCCCACCAGTGAGAATTATGGCACCCCAGGGGCACATACACCACGTTCTTTTGGTCCCGGCCTTTGGCCAGACCAGTGCAGCCCCATCCCTACCAGGAGGCGTCAGAACTTAGACGGCTTAGAGAGAGCCTGCCTTCAACTGGGGACAAGCCTTTTGCAAGGCCAGATTCAACCCAGGAGGAAAGGCCCTCCCACCACCATCACCATTCCTTACCAATTACATCCAGGAGCAGTACTAACCGGTCTCCAAGACACACCGGCTTTCTCGCTCCCTTCAAACTGATAAGAACAGATCCCATTCAAACCAGGAGGCAATGGACCCTTCCAGCATTCTTTGACAGGACTTACTCCCGGCCCCAGTTACGCCCAGGCGTTTCGGTTCCTTCAGTCCCTGCCGATACTAACCTTCCTGGTCCATACCAACTGATAAGAACAGATACTACGCTTGATCTTAGCCAAAAGGCCGAGAAGCGTTGAGTCCATTACTCTTACCAAACCAGCACCTGATGCCCTGATAAAGGAGAAACGAAGCTTCCACAACATCTTGGCTTGCCACCTTTATGATGTCCTTCCCTGTGTTTAGTCCCACCTATCTGTAGATCCTCCCTGCTTCTTCCATGTCCCCTCAGCCAGTGTTAGTTATTTGCAGAGACATTGTCTTCTTACGCTTCGTGCCGGTTCACATATACAATGCATTGCGAAAGTATTCGGCCCCCTTGAACTTTTCGACCTTTTGCCACATTTCAGGCTTCAAACATAAAGATATAAAACTGTAATTTTTTTTGAAGAATTAACAACAAGTGGGACACAATCATGAAGTGGAACGAAATTTATTGGATATTTTAAACTTTTTTAACAAATAAAAAACTGGAAAATTGGGCATGCAAAATTATTCAGCCCCCTTAAGTTAATACTTTGTAGCGCCACCTTTTGCTGCGATTACAGCTGTAAGTCGCTTGGGGTATGTCTCTATCAGTTTTGCACATCGAGAGACTGACATTTTTGCCCATTCCTCCTTGCAAAACAACTCAAGCTCAGTGAGGTTGGATGGAGAGCGTTTGTGAACAGCAGTTTTCAGTTCTTTCCACAGATTCTCGATTGGATTAAGGTCTGGACTTTGACTTGGCCATTCTAAAACCTGGATATGTTTATTTGTGAACCATTCCATTGTAGATTTTGCTTTATGTTTTGGATCATTGTCTTGTTGGAAGACAAATCTCCGTCCCAGTCTCAGGTCTTTTGCAGACTCCATCAGGTTTTCTTCCAGAATGGTCCTGTATTTGGCTCCATCCATCTTCCCATCAATTTTAACCATCTTCCCTGTCCCTGCTGAAGAAAAGCAGGCCCAAACCATGATGCTGCCACCACCATGTTTGACAGTGGGGATGGTGTGTTCAGGGTGATGAGCTGTGTTGCTTTTACGCCAAACATAACATAAGGTGGCGCTACAAAGTATTAACTTAAGGGGGCTGAATAATTTTGCATGCCCAATTTTTCAGTTTTTTATTTGTTAAAAAAGTTTGAAATATCCAATAAATTTCGTTCCACTTCATGATTGTGTCCCACTTGTTGATTCTTCAAAAAAATTACAGTTTTATATCTTTATGTTTGAAGCCTGAAATGTGGCAAAAGGTCGAAGAGTTCAAGGGGGCCGAATACTTTCGCAATGCACTGTATGTGATGTCAGACATCGCATGTGATTCGGGGCCCACTGCTCCGTTCACATATGAATGTTTTGTTGCCTGAAGCAAAACGCCCGAAGCTCAAAAAAGTACACGAGCTTCTTTTTTTGGCAGATTACAAGCGTTTTTGTTAGATGTCAATGCTTGCCTCCAAACACCTGCAAAAAACGCCTAAAAAAAAAGCCAGAAATACACCTCAAAAGAACGCCTGAAAAACGCCCGAAAAAACGCCTGAAAATGATACGCTCAGGTGTGAATGGAGCCTTAATATCTGAAGAGTTAAGCTGCCTGTGGATAGTGCCAACTCAGCAGGTGATCATAAAGTCCAGACAGACTACCTAAATAGGTATTTCAGTGCATAAAGCGGCATATAAAACAGAACATGAGGAAATAATAACTTTTGGATTCCAAAACCTGTGGTGCCACGCTCTCATTTTTTTCCCGATACTCTCCAGCAATATTTCCGCTCAATGCAAAACCAAAAAAGAAAAAGAGAAAACAGTTTTGTTCAGACATACTAAGAGTGACCAAGCAGTGTGTCCTTGCTATAACAATATATTAACCACTTAAGCCCCGGAAGATTTTACCCCCTTCCTGACCAGGGCCTATTTTGCGATTCGGCACTGCGTGACTTTAATGGACAATTGCGTGGTCATGCGACGCTGTACCTAAACGAATTTGATGTCCTTTTTTTTCCCACAACCAGAGCTTTCTTTTGGTGGTATTTGATCACCTGTGCGATTTTTTGATCATGCGCTATAATCAAAAAAAGAGCATCAATTTTGCAAAAATAACAATATTTTTCAAATTTTTTTATATGAAATTCCCCCCAAAAAAATGTAAAAATCTAAATTTTTTAACATTTTAGGCAAATTTGTTTTATGCTACATTATTTTTGGTAAAAAAAATCGCAAAAAGCGTATTTTGATTGGTTTGCGCAAAAGTTATTGTCATTTTGTTGTTTTTTTTTTTTTGTCATTTTTGTTGTTTTTTTTTTAACGCGTAATGGCGGCGATCTGCGATTTTTTTTTTTGCGGGACTGCGACATTGCGGCAGACAGATCGGACCCTTGACTGACATTTTTGACACTTTTGGGGTTACCAGTGACATTACTACAGTAATCAGTGCTATACATATGCACTGTTACTGTAAAATGACACTGGCAGTGAAGGGGTTAACTTTTTTTGAGAGGGAGGGGTTGTGTGTCCCCCTAGGGGCGTGCTTTCTACTGTGATTGGCTGTGGCTTGATGTGTAGGAACAGTGATCAGCGGTCCTACATAGTAGAACCGTGTGATCTCTGTTCTTACACAGGGGAGAATGACAGGCGGCTTGTTTACATCAGCCGCCTGTCTTTCTCCCGCTCTAACGGACGATCGCGAGTGCCCGGCGGACATCGGGTCCGCCGGGCACACGCGCGGGGGGGGGGGGTCCGTGACTGCGTGGGAGCGGGAGCGCGCCCGCTCCCCAGAGCCTCACGGGCTAGTGACGTACCCATACGTCACTTTGCCGGTGAGGGGCTGACCGCCACAGTATATGTACTTGCGGCAGTCAGCAAGTGGTTAAACAAGGCCTGAAAAAGAAGACAATGTCCAGTATAATTCCCAGAGGGAGCGAGGAGTTGGTGCATCGGCTTATGGTGTCTTTCTTTCTTACACGATGAACAAAATTCCCCTTGAGGTGGGACTTTGAAGGCGCTAGGTACTAAATAATGTGAATAAAAAAAAATTGTATTTAAGTTAGCATAAAAACACCAATGATATATGGACATGGTTGTACATGGAATGCATATACATATTGCACCAATAATAGGCGAAAAAGGATTGAAGTCCCCCACCCAACGCGTTTCGGGGCTTTCACAGCTCCCTCAGAGGTGTGGTTGGCATCAACCTTATAGATTCCATTGGTGTATACAGCAGTACAGCATATAATAAATCAACCTTTTCCCTTTCTCATTCATGCAGGGCAGGTAAAGAGAGCCAGCAATGGGCAGGAAACTCCGAAGACACAAAGAAGAAGGTCAGGAGACGGAAAGACTCTCTGAGGGTGGCCAAGGTCTTCCCTGTATTTCCTGGCCAGCTGCCGTCGGAGCCCGATACCCTGCTAGAGATAATACAGAACAGAACAGTGTACAAGGTGTACAGGAAAGTCGTACAAGAAACAGAGGATCCCCAGACCTTGAGGGCTCTGGAGGTACTTCATGCTTTACAGAGTGACAAAAGCGACCGAAAAGTGGTGGGATTGGTACAGAAGGTTCTGGACCTGGACCTTTTTCACTTCCCACATCTGCAGGGGCTAAAGAAACGTTTAACCCATGAGCTCTCCAAGGGCAAGATTAGCAATTTGTCCATAAAAGAAGTAACATTGTTTCTCAGCTCGCTGTTGGATCCGTCCTTCCATAACTTCTGGAGTGAGATGACTGGCCGGTTAAAAGACTATGGTGTGGAACAGTCGGGAGATGAAAGGTGGGCAAGACTGGAGCCGATTCTCCAAGTTCTCACCAGCAAGATGGTCCTGAAGCGTCTTCATGGTCGGAAGAACAACGTAGGCCACCAGGCACAGATGCAGCCAACCATAGAGGATATAAGTGCCTTCAAACGGGCTCTTCAGCTTGCCGGCGAGGGTTGGCCAACTCCCGAAGTGTTGCATTTCTTGAGATATCTTCAGACGCATGGCCCTGAAGAGAGACTGCCGCTACTTGAGAATAACTTACTCTGCTGCCTGGAGGTACAGAAATTCAAGAATGCCCACCATGCCATGCCAGATCGTGGTCTCCTGAGGAGGAAAGTGCAGGTGGTCAGGGAGAGATTTCTCGTACCAGATGGAAATTCTGCCCTGCAGGTAGGTGGCCCTAAGTGTTATTAGCTTGGTAGGGCTGAGTCATCCCCCAGCTTCTACCAAACTCTGAAATATCAATTTTGGTTAGACCACCCCTTTGTACTTAACCACTTTACCGCCGGAGGATTTTGCTGTCTTACGTCCAGGCCACATTTTGCGATTCGGCACTGTGCGACTTTAACTGAAAATTGCGCGGTCATGCAACGCTGTACCCAAACAAAATTTACGTCCTTTTTTTCCCACAAACAGAGATTTCTTTTGGTGGTATTTGATCACCTGTGCGATTTTTACTTTTTGCGCTATAAACAAAAAAAGAGCGTAAATTTTAAAAATAAAAATATTTTTCACATTTTTTTATATGAAATTCCCCCCCCCCCCCCCCCAAAATGTAAAAATCAAATTTTTTTAAATTTTTGGACAATTTGTTTTCTGCTACCTATGTTTGGTAAAAAAAATCACAATAAGCGTATTTTGATTGGTTTGCGCAAAAGTTATTGCGTTTACTAACGAAGGGAAAGATTTCTGTCATTTTTTTTTTTTTTTTTAACGAGTAATGGCGGCGATCTGCGATTTTTTTTTTTTTTTTGCGGGACTGTGACATTGCGGCGGACATATCAGACCCTTGACTGACATTTTTGACACTTTTGGGGGTACCAGTGACATTACTACAGTAATCAGTGCTATACATATGCACTGTTACTGTAAAAATGACACTGGCAGGGAAGGGGTTAATTTTATTGGAGAGGCAGGGGTTAATGTATGCCTGGTGCTTACTAACGTGTGTGGGGGGAGGTGACTGAGTGACACAAGGACAGATCGCAGGTTCAGCTATGCTGAACCCTGCAATCTGACCCTGCCTGTCACTTAGGAGATCCGCCCGCTTTGTTTACACAAGCGGGCGGATCTCCAGACTCAATTCCCCGACGATCGGAGAAGAGCGGCGGTGATCACCGCTGCTCCTCCCCTGGCCCGACTCCCGCTGTGACTGAATACAGTGGGAGCGAGCCCCCGGCGGCGCGCGCACGCCGCCCACGAGGGGAGGAGTCCAGCGACGTAGGTCTACGTCGCTGGACGGGAACGAGCCACTTTGCCGCAGTACAGTCAACGTGACCGGTCGACAAGTGGTTAAACTAATAATTCTACCTTCTATAATGCTCCTCTCTACAGACCACTTCTTCACTTCTGTAAAGCTAAAATCAAAGTTTTTTGTTCCAACACACTTTCCTGCTCCTCTCCGACACATTTGGCTCCCTACTTAGACAGCTACAGAGGTTTGATGACTAAACCCCAGTAGAGGGTGAAACACATCTAACAGAGGAGGAGGATTTAGTGCCTGGAAGTGTGTTGGAACACAAAAGTTTGATTTTTAGCTTTACAGAAGTGGTCTTCAGCTTCACGTCATGTACGCTGGAGTGTATGGGAGGAAAAGACCTTGGAGGAGTGAGCACCTGCAAGTTGGGAGGGTAACAGTGAGCCTGCACCCAGTGCTGTATCTTGGCCTAGGCCAACAAGGCCCAGGCCTAGGGCAGCACTATGCAGGGGGGCAGCAAAAAAACCTGATGGGGCTGCATTGATATGCTGCCCTGATAGGCACTGATATGTTGCACTGATGGGCACTAATAGACTGCACTGATAGCCACTGATGAGGCAGAACTGATAAGCTGCACTGATAGGGCTGCACTGATAAGGCAGCACTGATGGGCACTGATATGATGCACTGATAGACTGCACTAATGGGCACTGAGAGGCTGCACTGGTGGCCACTGATGGGGCTGTACTGATGGCCACTGAAGAGGCCACACTGATATGCTGCAATGATGAGGCTGCACTGATGGGCAGTAATGAGGCTGCACTGATGAGCACTGATAAGGCTGCACTGCTGGACACTGATGAAGCTGAACTTATGGGAACTGATGAGGCTGGTTGTGGTCTGTGGTTTACAGATGACAGGGTGGGTCATAAACAGGAAAGGATGTGGCCTTTACAGGAAGGGGTGGGTCGTATTTAAATTAGGGGTGCTCAAGTTTAGTCAGGCCTAGGGCAGCACAAAACCTAAATACACCACTGCCTGCCCCATGGCACCGTGTGTAAAGTGATACTGCTTCTCCAAATAAAGGGCCCCCTTTTTTCTTATAACCCCCAAAATGTTGTCATTGGCTATCCAATCCTAAGCATGGCGTAAGGAGTGTGCTGGGCTTCTCCATCTTTGAACTCAGTGCCTGCCCCTCCCTGCCATTGTGGATGGAAGAAGGAGACAGGGCAAGTGTCAGGTTTAGAAAAGTCAAGACCCCTGCTCAGTGTTATTTCATGTACTACTGGGCAGTAGACATGTGCAATTCGTTTCGAATTTTTGGTTATTCAGAGATTCAGGTGTGTCTGAATCTCCAAATGAAACAGTACAGATATTCGTTGAAATACGATAAAATTTGTTTTGTTTTTTTTTTTTGTTTTCCAACGAATTCCAACTTCTTAGAACGATTAGAATTTGGATCGGTCGAACAAACGATTGACTGATTCGAATTCTGTGTGAAGAAATAGCTGGTTGTTAAGCAGTGGACCGGGAAGCCAGCCGTCTGAGTCCTTAACAACTATGAGTCATCATCTGTCAGCGGGCTTCCCCACTGATAGATGAATGTAGAGATAAAGAATGCTGTTAAAAAAGAAATTAAGAATGCGGGCAATTGCTAAAAAATTTAAAAAAAAACTGCATTGGGTCCCCCGGGTCCCCCCCCCCCCAGTTAAAATGAGGACCTTTGGGTCTGGTATAGATTTTAATGAGAATCCCATGCCAAAATAAAAAAAAAACAGCTCCGAGTCCCCCCAAAATCCATACCAGACCCTTATCCGAGCATGCAGCCTGGCAGGTCAGGAAAGGAGGGGGGGCAAGCCAGCGACCCCCCTCCTGAACCATACCAGGCCACATGCCCCCAACATGTGAGGGTTGGTGCTTTAGGGCAGGGGGGCTCTGTGCCCCCCCCCAAAGCACCTTGTCCCAATGCTGTTGATGGAGACAAGGGCCTCTTCCCGACAACCCTGAGCTGTGGTTGTCGGGGTCTGCGAGTAGGGGGCTTATCGGAATCTGGGGCCCCCAGATCCTGCCTCCCCTCCCCTATATGAATGGATATCGGGTACCCATTCACCAAAAAAGTGTAAAAAAGTAAAAACCACAGGAAACTGTTTTTGACAAGTCCTTTACTAACAAAATAATCCATCGTCAATCACGACGCACGCCGACCCCAAAAAAGTAGAATAAATAAACAAAACGCTTTGCCTCCTAAGAGGCTACCCGCTGTATGCCTGCCCTTCGGCTTTGACAGTTCTTTTATAGGCAAGGGGTGGGGCTGTATATGTGCCCCTCCCCCCAGCACAGCTATACTGTATATGTGCCCCTCCCCCTAGCACAGCTATACTGTATATGTGCCCCTCTCCCTAGCACAGCTATACTGTATATGTGCCCCTCCCCCCAGCACAGCTATACTGTATATATGAAACCCCCAACACAGCTACACTGTATATGTGCCCCCCCCAGCACAGCTGTACTGTATATGTGCCCCTTCCCCCCCAACACAGCTATACTGTATATGTGCCCCCCCCAGCACAGCTATACTGTATATGTGCCCCTTCCCCCCAACACAGCTATACTGTATATGTGCCCCCCCCAGCACAGCTATACTGTATATGTGCCCCTTCCCCCCAACACAGCTACACTGTATATGTGCCCCCCCCCAGCACAGCTATACTGTATATGTGCCCCTTCCCCCCAACACAGCTATACTGTATATGTGCCCCCCCAGCACAGCTATACTGTATATGCCCCCCCAGCACAGCTATACTGTATATATGCCCCCCCAGCACATCTATACTGTATATGTGCCCCTTCCCCCCCAGCACAGCTATACTGTATATGTGCCCCCCCCCAGCACAGCTATACTGTATATGTGCCCCCCCCAGCACAGCTATACTGTATATGTGCCCCCCCCCCAGCACAGCTATACTGTATATGTGCCCCCCCCAGCACAGCTATACTGTGTATGTGCCCCCCCCCCCAGCACAGCTATACTGTATATGTGCCCCTTCCCCCCAACACAGCTACACTGTATATGTGCCCCCCCCAGCACAGCTATACTGTATATGTGCCCCTTCCCCCCAACACAGCTATACTGTATATGTGCCCCCCCCCCCCAGCACAGCTATACTGTATATGCCCCCCCAGCACAGCTATACTGTATATATGCCCCCCCAGCACATCTATACTGTATATGTGCCCCTTCCCCCCAACACAGCTATACTGTATATGTGCCCCCCCAGCACAGCTATACTGTATATGCCCCCCCAGCACAGCTATACTGTATATATGCCCCCCCAGCACATCTATACTGTATATGTGCCCCTTCCCCCCCCAGCACAGCTATACTGTATATGTGCCTCCCCCAGCACAGCTATACTGTATATGTGCCCCCCCAGCACAGCTATACTGTATATGTGCCCCCCCCCCAGCACAGCTATACTGTATATGTGCCCCCCCCCCAGCACAGCTATACTGTGTATGTGCCCCCCCCCCAGCACAGCTATACTGTATATGTGTATTGCACCTCCCCCCCCCAGCGCAGCTATACTGTATATGTGCCCCCCCCCCCCGTGTCCAGTGTGATTCATTTCTTAATTTTCCTATGAATTAGGATGTACAATGCATCCTTACTGATGAGAGAACACTGGGCAGGAACCTATGATCAGCTCCTTCCATTCTGTATACGCCCACTGACTGCACAGGAACAGTGCCCCTCCCTGGAAGTGATGTCACTAGCTTTCAGTAACCACACCCACTTGCTGCTCTTGGACTCAGCAGGAAGAGGAATTTAAGTCATGTGACAGCACTGAATACTGTAAAATAAAGGGAGAAAAACTGGGACTTTTTCATTGTGACACATAAGGCTGAACTCCGCTCACATTAATGATTGCAGGGGAGATATTAAGGTATTAGGCTGTACCTCCACTTTAAACTTGTAAACAAAAAGTGCCAAAAGAAGCCTGGTTGGCAAGTGAATAATTGTACCTTGCAATGTTTTTCTGTATTTTACTTGTCTAGGTTCCCCCGGAAATCCTGGAGGTGGCGCTGAAAAACACAGAGGTTGCCGTTCAGGCCGACCCTCCACCAATCTCCATTTTCGACCAGCTCCGCGACACGTTGTGTGACTCCTTGCTGCCGTTCTGGGCCGGATTCCGGAAAACATGGCTGATCCGCTCATCGAACAGCGCCAAGAAAGTCCCAAGTAAGTTTAACATTCCGCAAAGGAAAATTGTTCCTGGGGGGGCGGTGCTTTGTGTATTACAGCTGATGGATAGGGGAAGCGTATTACCAATCATATTCCAGTCTGTCTGTGATAACGCCATCCTTCCCTTTGCATCTTCCCATTGAGAAAGAAAAAAAAATGATGATAGGTCCTCTCTTTAGACATGTGCAATTCATTTTGGTCCAAATGTAAATTCAGATGAATTTTCTGTTATTCGGAGATTCGGATGTATCCGAATCTCTGAATGAAATAGTAACGAATATTCGGATGTATTATTATTATTATACAGGATTTATATAGCGCCAACAGTTTGCGCAGCGCTTTACAATGTGATTGAAGACAATACAGTTACAATACAATTCAATACAGGAGAAATTAGAAGGCCCTGCTCGTTAGAGCTTACAATCTCGAAGGGAGGGACAAGTGAAACAAAAGGCAATAACTGTGGGGGATGAGCTTATGGAGAAAATGGAAGTACAGTTGTTAGGTGTGGGTAGGATAGGCTTCTCTGAAGTGGAGGGGGTAGGATAGGCTTCTCTGAAGAGGAGGGTTTTCAGCAGAGGCGTAACTAGAACCTTCAGGGCTCCGGTGCAAGAAACCATAAAGGGGCCCTTCCCTTCAAGCCTGTGGCTCTTCCCACTGATCCTGGGGCCCTTTACTCTAGTTGTGGGGCCTTTTTCTTACGGTCCCGCAGTGGAACCCTTTCACAAGTTCTGCAGTGAGCCCCCTTCCTGCCATCTTGGGGCCTCCCCACGGTGGTAGAATGCCAGTGCCCGGTTGCAAGTGTGACCTTTGCGATCCTGGAAGATCACCCACTGGTGTCAGTAGTTTTTATTTTTTGGTATTTTAATTGTATTATTTTTTATCATTTTATTTTTTTACAATGTCACTGACTATGACTCTGTCCATTCAGAAAAGGAAGGAGCTGGTAAATTACATATTTACCGACCCCTTCCTGGTTCTCTATTGTGACACATCCCCTGCAGCAGTCAGCAGGAGAGGGAAGGGAGCACAGTGGGGGGGGGGGGGCAGCACAGTACAGGGGGGACCAGGGGAGCACACAGGGGCCCAGGGACAGCAGAACACAAGTGAACTGGATAGGAGGAGTGGCGGGGGCAGCATACAGAGGAACCAATCTCCTCCATTTTCCTCCTGCAGCTACAGGAAGAAAAAGGAGGACAGTGATTTCTCTACATGCTGCCTCTGCCACCCCTCCTATCCAGGTGTACAGGGGAGCCGCACAGGTCCCCTGGAGCATGGGGCCGGGTTGCAATTGCAACCCCTGTAGTTACGCCCTTGGTTTTCCGGGATCGTCTAAAAGCTAATAGAGTAGGAGATAATCAGACAAATTGGGGTAAGGAGTTCCATAGGATTGGAGAGGCTCTGGAAAAGTCCTAAAGGCGAGTATGGGAGGGGGTGTCGAGGGAGCTAGAGAGCAGGAGGTTTTAAGAGGAACGAAGAGAGCGATTAGGTTGGTATTTTGAGACTAGGCTATTGATATAGCTGGGGGCTAAATTGTGGATGGCTTTGTAAGATTTTGTTAGTATTGAATCCTTATGTATCCAAATGCACGAATTAAATAGTAACGAATAGTAACAAATTTTGTTGCAATCCGTTAAAATTCATTTTGTTAATTCATCTTCTAACAAATTCCAACTTTTCAGAAAGATTAGAGTTCGGATCCGTCGAAAAATGATCAACCGATTCATATCCAGTGTGAAGAAATTGGAAACAAAAACTGTTTCCTGTGTTTCTTACTTTTTGACACTTTTTTGATGAATATGTAGGGGTACGATGTACCCTATATTCATTCACATAGGGAGGGCCAGAATCTAGGGGCCCCCTTGTTAAAGGGGGGCATCCAGATTCTAATAAGCCCCCCACCCGCAGATCCCGACAACCACAGACCAGGGTTGTCAGAAAAAGGCCCTTGTCCCCATCAACAGATGAAATGAAACTATTATTTTCATTATATTATTTATTATATTAATTATATATATGTATTAATATATATTAATTATATATATAATATATATATGTATTATTATAATGAAAATAATAATTTAATTTATTATTATTTTAATTAGATAGATAGATAGATAGATAGATAGATAGATAGATAGATAGATAGATAGATAGATAGATAGATACACATAGACACACACACAAGTTTCTCCCACTTGATGTTTCAATCAAGTTAATGTACAATGACATGCAGTGAAGTGTGCAGTGACTGTGTTGCATAAAATGCAGAATATCTTTTTTTTTACACAAAGCATCGACAACCTACCTCATCACAATGTTATAGTGGGTATAGGCCAGGGCACACAGAAAATAAATGTGGTCTGGATGCCATTGCGTTAGGCCTGCAGTGCACCACTTACGAACCGCCTACCGTGTATTTACGTCTGTACTGTGACGTTAAATACCAGCGTTATGGCAGTAGATAGCTGCCATAACCCCGGTATTTTTTTAAAAGGTGGGTGGTCCGCTTTAGCATAAGTGTGGTCCCAGCGGCGGATTTCGAGAATCGTGATCTTCATTCTAATCCAAAAAATCGTGATTCTCAATTTTAACAGAATCGTGCAGCTCTACTACAGATATTATTAGATATCTTCATTGTTTTACAGTGTTATCAGAGTTCAGTCGATGAGCCAGGTGTTATCGGTTCCCAAGCTTGACAGATTTTCTTGATTTGATGGTAAAAAGAGAACTCTCTCAACTGGTTAGGCATCTCCATTTTTCTCTGGGATCAAAGGGGTGTTGACAGATGCCCCCTGACCAATAAAATGGAGTGTCCATGGGCTATCCTGGGTTTAGAACAATATCAGGCCCTCCCTTATGGACAGTTATATACCACTATTCATATCTTCCAATATGTACCGGTAGCATTCTTGAAACTGATAGATTATTGTTCAGCATTAAATTTCCCGTCCAGGGATACTACACACAGGGTAGCTCAGATAAACATGTCACCCAGGGAATATCTGACAGCTATCTTCCCTTCTATATGTGCTAATGTGGTCATGTATGACCTTATTTCATTCAGTACAACATTTCTCATTCAAATATATACTTATTATTAATGTCATGTTCCTGTCTATGTTTATGAATCATGTGTGAATTTTCTAAGTTTTGAACTGGGCAGAGCTCTCTGATTGCTTTTTACGATCCCCATAAGTTCTGGGCATCCTAATGGATTTGGTCATAATATTACGATAGGCCTGGACAGCAGAAACAGACATCCTGCAAGGAATCAATTAGCTGTTTACAGCTCTGCACAGGCCTAAGCGCTGGTTTCTGATGTCTCTGAGTTGAAATAACGACTATTTTGAAGTGTAAAACCTATGCATTCCATGAATTAGAGGAGGAGGGAGGGGGTACCGTAATTACTGCTGCAATGTGTAACTGCTCTGCAAGACTGTTATGGCTAACCTATAATAACTGAACAACATGGCCGCTTGCTACAGTTTTTCGTGTGTCCAGTACGGGATATCATTACAGGGAGGGGGGGTTATAGTGTGGGGTTATTTTTCAGGGGTTGGGCTTGGCCCCTTAGTTCCAGTGAAGGGAGCTCTTAAGGCGTCAGCATACCAAGACATTTTGGACAATTTCATGCTCCCAACTTTGTGGGAACAGTTTGGGGATGGCCCCTTCCTATTTCAACATTACTGCACACCAGTCTATGGATTAAGACCAGGGTGCTATAAATTTCATGTGCATGTAAAGGCAGGTGTCCCAATACTTTTGGTAATATAGTGCATGTGTGTGTATGTGTATCTATACAGACGGTGTCAGTAGAGCAGTGGACGATGTCAGTAGGGAAGAGATTGGTGTCAGTGGGGCAGTGGATGGTGTCAGTAGTTTTTATTTTTATTTATTTTTTTACAATCTTTTTTTTTTTTTTCCAAAAATTTATTTTTTTTATCATTTTTTTTACAAATTATTTAGGATCCCCCAGATTTTTCTGAAATATCAGAGGTTTAAATGGATAATCTGCGCCACACCGGGTGATTAGGGTGAGCCCAAGCACACCTAGCACACCCTGCACGCACGCCTATGTTTACCTCATTTACTAAACTCTGGAGCAACTGCACTTGCAGAGTACAACTGCACTTTGCAAGGTGCACAGTTTACTTGCCTTTAGTAAATCAACCCCTTTTTAGACTTGCTACAAATGTTGCAGTATGATTACCGGTAGAAGAATAGGAAATGCTTCCTCCTGGCTGCAGCAGACTGATGACATCACCTAAGTCTTGGCAAAAGCCACTGAATGGAGCTCAAGGTTGGCTTTTAAATAAAAGTTGGAGGTTTATGAAAAATGAAACTGTTTCTGCATATAGTTACAGTATGTCAGGAATTTATTGATGGATATGTGTAAAGTTACTGACAGGGTCCACTTTAACCACTTCAACCCTGGAAGGTTTTACCCCCTTAATGACCAGGCCATTTTTTGCGATTCGGCACTGCGTTACTTTAATGAAAAATTGCGTGCGACGCTGTACCCAAATAAAATTGATGTCCTTTTTTCCCCACAAATAGAGCTTTCTATTGATAGTATTTGATCACCTGTGCGATTTTTAGATTTTGCGCTATAAACAAAAAAAGAGCGACAATCTTGAAAAAAAAAAAACACAATATTTTTTACTTTCTGCTATAAAACATTCCCAATAAAAAAAATATAAAAAATCAAAATTTTTTATCAGTTTAGGCCAATTTGTATTCTGCTAGATATTTTTGGTAAACAAAATCCCAAAAAGCGTATTTTAATTGGTTTCGCAAAAGTTATAACGTTTACAAACTACGGGATACATTTTTGGACTTAATTAATTTTTTTGACAGCGATCAGCGATTTTTTAGCGGGACTGCGACATTGCAGCGGAGAAATCGGACCCCTAACTGACATTTATGACACTTTTTGGGAACCAGTGACATTAATACAGTAATCCGTGCTAAATAATATGCGCTGTTACTGGTTAACACTGGGGGTGATCAAAGGGGTTAATGTATGCCTAACTAAGCTTACTCACTGTGGGGGGATGGGTTCTGTGACAGGAACAGAGAGATCGGGGTGTCAACTTAGCCGAAACTCCTGATCTCTCTCTGCCTGTGTGACAGAAGACTCGCCTGCTTTGTTTACATAAGCAGGCGGGTCTTCTGTCAGTTTCTGTGAGGATCGCAGGAGGCCAGCGGCGATCTCCGCCGCTCCTCCCGCTGCCTGACTCCTGCTGTGTCTAACCACAGAGGGCGCGCGCGCGAGACTGCGTATACGAAATCACATAGATATATAGTATATCTGCGGTGGGCGGTCGGCAACTGGTTAATATGAATATCAGCTGATAAAATAATATTTTCACCCACTAATCCCAATGTTGGACATTGCAGCCTGTCTGGGGCTGGAACAGAATTCGATCTGCTTATTGGCAGTTATTAATTCTAAATCTTCTATATTAAAAAAAAAAAAAAAAAATAATATTTTCTCCAGTTTTAAAATTCTTGCATCAGTGCAATGACAGTTATCACCTCATTGAACTGACGCTGTCTCTTTCTCCAGTGCTTCGCATGCAGCAGATGCTCCGGAAACGTTTGGCATTGTTTGAGGTAGAAGAGTTACCGCTGAGAACCTTCCACCTTCCTCCCGTCCCGAACCCCCCAGAGAAAAGACCTCCATCTGTACTGACCTTCAGCTTCAGCATTACTAACGGCATCACTGTAAAGGTACGAGATCTCTGTCTGCCGGTGTGTATTAATATAATATTATATATATTATGCCTCTGATAAGAGACATGGAGGAGCTCAGCTATGAGAAAAGATTAGAGGAACTGAATTTATTGAGAAGAGGAAATTAAGGGGGGATATGATCTCCATGTATAAATACATAAGGGGGGATATGATCTCCATGTATAAATACATAAGGGGGGATATGATCACCATGTATAAATACATAAGGGGGGATATGATCACCATGTATAAATACATAAGGGGGGATATGATCTCCATGTATAAATACATAAGGGGGGATATGATCACCATGTATAAATACATAAGGGGGGATATGATCACCATGTATAAATACATAAGGGGGGATATGATCACCATGTATAAATACATAAGGGGGATATGATCTCCATGTATAAATACATAAGAGGGGATATGATCACCATGTATAAATACATAAGGGGGGATATGATCACCATGTATAAATACATAAGGGGGGATATGAGCTCCATGTATAAATACATAAGGGGGGATATGATCACCATGTATAAATACATAAGGGGGGATATGATCTCCATGTATAAATACATAAGGGGGGATATGAGCTCCATGTATAAATACATAAGGGGGGATATGATCACCATGTATAAATACATAAGGGAGGATATGATCTCCATGTATAAATACATAAGGGGTCCATATAGTGAACTTGGTGTTAAGTTATTCACTTTAAGGTCATCACAGAGGACAAGGGTTCACTCTTTACGTTTAGAGGAAAACAGATTTTGTCTCCAAATACAGAAAGGTTTCTTCACAGTAAGAGCTGTGAAAATGTGGAATAGACTCCCTCCAGAGGTGGTTCTGGCCAGCTCAGTAGATTGCTTTAAAAAAGGCCTGGATTCTTTCCTAGGTGTAAATCTGGGTACTAATATTAATAGGTAAAGTTGATCCAGGGAATATCCGATTGCCTCTCGGGAGATCAGGAAGGATTTTTTTCCCCTGCTGTAGCAAATTGGATAATGCTTTACTGGGGTTTTTCGCCTTCCTTTGGATCAACTGCAGGTATAGGATTGTGTATATGGGATTGTATGGTTGGGTTTTCTTAAGGGTCCTTTCACACAGCCGTTCCGCTGCTTAAGTCCGCTGCGGGACTTTCTTTTTTTTTTTTTTTCACGGAGCGGATGACATTTGTGTTATCCGCTCCGTGTGCCCGCATATCATCCCATCCGTTTGCGGATGATATGCGGACATAATGTAAGTCTATGGGCATTGCGGATGTCAGCGGATGACACCGCTGACATCCGATTTTCCTTCCTTTCCGTTTTTTACACGGATGAAAAAATAGGGTTCTGTTCCGTTCCAAAAAACGGAACAGAACTGAAAGGAGGAAAATCGGATGTCCGCTGACATCCGCAGTGCCATTCACTTACATTATGTCCGCAAATCATCCGCAAACGGATGGGATGATTTGCGGACACACGGAACGGCCGTGTGAAAGGACCCTTACTGTTTTTTTTTATATTGGTTGAGCCAGATGGATTTGTTTCTTTTTTCAACCTAACTATGTAACTATGTCATAGCTACAGTGCCTTGAAGAAGTATTCATACCCCTTGAAATTTTCCACATTTTGTCATGTTACAACCAAAAACATAAATGTATTTAATTGGGATTTTATGTGATAGACCGACACTAAGTGCCGGTTCACACTTCCGCGTGTGCGGCGATCGCATGTAATATCGGAGCGCACTGCTCCTTCATTACATGCGATCGGATGTGCAGTGCGAATTCAGCCATACACTTTGTATGGCTAAATTCGCACTGCACCCGCACAAAAGTCGCACATGAGGCATTTTTTCAGCCGCATCAGGATCGGATAGCACAGTGGTTCACACTTGTGCGATCCGATCCTGTGCGAACTGTCAGATCGCACTGCGATATGCGATCAAACTGGGAGTGTCATTAACATTTCATTGACACCCCCAGCGTGTCGCATATGGCAGTGTGAACTGCCAGATGTGCGTTTGCGATGCGGGAACAGGCTGCGAATTCGCAGCCTTCCCGCATCGCACAAGTGTGACCCGGCACTAAGTGGCACATAATTGTGAAGTGGAAGGAAAATGATAAATGGTTTTAAAAATTGTTTACAAATAAATAGGTGAAAAGTGTGGCGTGCATTTGTATTCAGCCCCCTTTACTCTGATACCCCTAACTAGCACCTAGTGAAACCAATTGCCTTCAGAAGTCCCCTAATTAGTAAATAGAGTCCACCTGTTTGTAATGCAATCTCAGTATAAATAGAAGAGAACCTTAGTGAACAAACAGCATCATGAAGGCCAAGGAACACCTCAGACAGGTCAGGGATAAAGTTGTGGAGAAGTTTAATGCAGGGTTACGTTATAAAAAAATATCCCAAGATTTGAACATTTAACAGAGCACTGTTCAATCCATCATCCAAAAATGCAAAGAGTATGGCACAACTGCAACCCTACCAAGACATGGCCGTCCACCTAAACTGACAGGCCGGACAAGGAGAGCATTAATCAGAGAAGCAGCCAAGAGACCTATGGTAACTCTGGAGGAGCTGCAGAGATCCACAGCTCAGGTGGGAGAATCTGTCCACAGGGCAACTATTAGCCGTGCACTCCACAAATCTGCCCTTTATGGAAGAGTGGCAAGAAGAAAGTCATTGTTGAAAAAAAGCCATAAGAAGTCCCATTTGCAGTTTGCGAGAAGCCATGTGGGTGACACAGCAAACATGTGGAAGAAGGTGCTCCAGTCAGATGAGACCATTTTGGCCTAAAAGCAAAACGCAATGTGTGGTGGAAAACTAACACTGCACATCAGCCTGAACACCATCCCCACCGTGAAACATGGTGGTGGTGATACCATGCTGTAGGGATACTTTTCTTCAGCAGGGACAGGGAAGTTGTTTTAGAGTTGATGGGAAGATGGATGGAGCCAAATACAGGGCAATCTTAAAAGAAAAAAGTCTGCAAAGTTTGGTTCCAGTAATCCATGTCCTTAGTCTGCTTTTCTTCAGCAAACTGTTGGTGGGCTTTCTTGTCCATCATCTTTAGAAGAGGCTTCCTTCTGGGACGACAGCCATGCAGACCAATTTGATGCAGTGTGCGGCGTATGGTCTGAGCACTGACAGGCTGTACATCCACCCCTTCCACCTCTGCAGCAATGCTGGCAGCATTCATACGTCTATTTCCCAAAGACAACCTCTGGATATGACGCTGAGCACGTGCACTCAACTTCTTTGGTTGACCATGGCGAGGCCTGTTCTGAGTGGAACCTGTCCTGTTGAACTGCTGTATGGTTTTGGCCACTGTGCTGCAGCTCAGTTTTAGTGTCTTGGCAATCTTCTTAAAGCCTAGGGCAGTGATGGTGAACCTTGGCACCCCAGATGTTTTGGAACTACATTTCCCATTATGCTCAGGCACTCTGCAGTGTAGTTGGGCATTATGGGAAATGTAGTTCCAAAACATCTGGGGTGCCAAGGTTGGCCATCTAGGGCCTAGGCCATCTTTATGTAGAGCAACAATTCTTTTTTTTTCAGATCCTCAGAGTTCTTTTCCATGAGGTGCCATGTTGAACTTCCAGTGACCAGTATGAGAGAGTGAGAGCGATAACACCAAATTTATCACACCTGCTCCTTATTCACACCTGAGTATCACTAACGAGTCACATGACACCGGGGAGGGAAAATGGCTAATTGGGCCCAATTTCGACATTTTTACTTAGGGGTGTACTCACTTTTGTTACCAGCGGTTTAGACATTAATGGCTGTGTGTTGAGTTAATTTGAGGGGACAGCAAATTTACACTGTTATACAAGCTGTACACTCACTACTTTACATTGTAGCAAAGTGTCATTTCTTCAGTGTTGTCGCACGATATAATATATTTACAAAAATGTGAGGGGTGTACTAACTTTTGTGAAATACTGTATATCAATGCACAGATAATGCTCCAGACATTAATAAACATTCATGTTTGCTCTGCAGGGGAAGAGTGAGGAGGGCAGAGAGTCGCAGACCCCCACCCCACCAGCCAGCAGAAAAATTTCCCAGATCGCTGTCTTGCCGCCAATAAACCGAACTTCACCGGACCCGACACCACTTAACACCAGCGAAACCACAGCCATACCGGAACTGATCTCTAGTCAATAATCTACGTTAACTTTGTATACTTTTTTTTTTTTGTAAGATTGTAAATAATTTTGGAAAATTTTACAAAATAGAGCATGTTTAAAAAAATAGAACAAGATCAATAAATGAAACACATTTTTAATGCAGAGTATTTTGTGTCTGAGGGGATAATTTGGGGGGGGGGGGGAGTTAAACACACAATAACTTTTATTTACTAAGCAAGTGGGCAGACAACGTGAAAGCAGCCCAAAGCGGATGGGTGTTATCCTCTGGCTTATAAGTAAGTATGCTCCTCAGCTACATCTAGTGATCATAAAGCGCCACTTTCCCCATCCACACATTCGACCTGCAGACAATATATTCTGAGAACATTTGGTTGTGACCCATGTGTACAGAAAGAATGTATGTGCAGTTTCGGTGGACAAACAGCTATGCATTTTTTATTCTTTTTCTAAATTCTAATTGTTATTTTCACTGCTTTGTATTTACCTGATAATTTAGTATTAAATTCAAAAACATGTAAAATAATTAGGGGTGGAATTCCAATGTATTTTCATAAAAAAGTTCTTTATCCACCTTATTTATACATTGGGGGAAATAAGTATTTGATCTCCTGCAGATTTTGTAAGTTTGCCCACTTACAAAGAAATGAAGGGTCTATATTTTTATCATAGGTGTATTTTAACCACTTCTGGACCGGAAGGATTTGCCCCCTTAACCTCCTTAGCGGTAATCCCGAGCGTGACTCGGGGTTGATTTTTCATATCAGGAGCGGTAACCCCGAGTCACGCTCGGGGTGGATTGCAGAGAGCGCAGCGGTGTTCTCTTACCTTATCCTGGCGATCCAGCGATGATCTCTCATTGCTGAGATCGCCAGCCGAGATTCCCGCCGCTCCTCCGTCCCTCCGTCGGTCTGATCACTTCCTAGTTCCGTTCCCTGCAGCAGCAATGCTGCATGGGAGCGGAACTAGGGAGGGAAATTCAAAAAAAACGTTGCACAAAACACATTTTATATTTTATATATATATATATATATATATATATATATATATATATATATATATATATATATATATATATATATATATATTGTAACAGGAAGTCAGCTAAATCTGGGAATGTAGTCACAGGAAGGAGATACATTTCCAGCTGACTTAGAAAGTCCATTAATTAATTTAGGGTGTTGGCTACAGAGCTAGCCAGCAGGAAGTTGAAAGGCCTTCAGCTGTTCAGAATGAGGAGATCAAGGCCTCTATAATTTGTCCAGAGAAAATCTATTGAGTGCTGCCTCCTGTCGCCGTGTAGGCTGGGAGAGGAGGACAGACATACGTGTACCTCCCGAAGCTGGTGGGCATGGGAGAAGGACTGCTGCCGCCTGTCGCCGTGTAGGCTGGGAGAGGGGGACAGTCGGATGTGTGCCTCCCGACAAGCTGGTGAGCATGGGAGAAGACCCCCTACAGCGATGTGAAGCTAAGGAGGGTAACCACGAGTGAAGATGTCTCAAAGGTGAGAAGACAAAGTGTTCCATGTGAAGAGTGTGAAGAGTAAAGGATCCTGTTATAAATGGACATGTGCTGTGTGAAAGAAAACAAAGGGACATGTTCAATGGACAATGTTTGTGCTGTGTGAAAAGCAAACAAATGGACATTTGAGTGTCTGCTGTAGGATCAGCAGTGTCGGCCCAACAGTAGGTTGGAAAGACTTCTTAGGTAGGTTCCAGTTGTGAGAAGGTAGCCGCCCACAGAGGCAAGGATTTATTTTGTTTTATTTTATTTTGGATGTTTTGCTGCATGCACTTGTTTGAAGAATAAACCTGTTGTTTGCAAGCACTTTTGGGCTATCTCTCTGTGAAAACGCACCCCCAAAGGGGTCATCCACGCCTACCACCGAGCTAATCCCTTACATATGGTGGAGGTATGCAGTGGGCAGAAGCAGCAAGATCCCTGCAATGGAGTGCATATGTTTGATGAACTTTGTCTGGTGCATGAGATTGCACAATCTATGTGTGCAGGAGAGAAGATCCTGACAGAAAAAAAAAAAAAAAAGTGTTTTAAAGAGACAGCGGTCTCAAAATTATTTGATGAACTTTGTTGTGTCTGGTGCAAGTGACTGCACAAACTGTGTGCGCAGGAAAAGAGATCCTGCAAGAGAGAGAAAAACTACATGTGTTGAAGAGACAGTGGTCTGAAAATTGTTTGCTGGACTGTGAAAAATTTGTTTGTGGAGTTATTGAAGATGGGGCGATCCAAACGCCTGAAGAATGCAAAGATAGATGAAATGAGAGACCGGATTCTATGGATGGAGGGGATGTTACCGTCTGAACCAGCCCCATCCATGCCTAAAGAGAGTCTACTAAAGAGGAAGGTTGTTGTCCCTAGCAACACTGATGAAACTGCTATGGAGACGCAGTGTGCTCAGATGAAAAGTAAACTCAAAATGGGGGAGATGCTGAAACAACGGAGCTTTGCAGCTCAACAAAAGGCTCATCAAGAGAGCATGGCAGGCTGGAAACAGAGACGCCAGCAGCCAATGGAGGCCATCGGTTTGGAGGAAACCGAGTATGTGTGCAGGGCTGAGTTGGATGCCTTGCAACGGAAAATGGAAGAAAAGGAACAAGCCTTGGAATTGCTTAAAATGGAGCATAGAAACTTGCAGGAAATGAATGAACTACTCAAGTCTCATGTGTTACAGTGGGAAGAATCCACTGCTCTTCTTTTGGTCGAGTTGCAAAAATGTCAAGACACTATAAAGGAGAAAGATACCATCCTCATGGAAAAGGAAATTGAAATTCAGACTTTGCAGAAGCAAAGTATGTGTGAAATGTTGGAGTTGCGTAATCAGCTGGAAAAAAGTCTTCAGTGTTTGGAAGTTACAAAAATAGACCTGCAGGAGTCGCAGGAACAGAATGTTGCTCTGAAAGCGACATTGTCTCTCAGCGACAAAGAGAAAAGTGAAAGAGAGGCTAAATTACTGAGTACTGTGTATGAGCTCACCACTTTGAGCAATGTGGTAGATGAATTACGTGCAGACTGTGAAAGTTGGAAAGGTGAAGCCCAACGTTTCCAGCAGCAGTTAAAGGAGAAAGAAGCCTGTGTGGCAGAATTACAGTCTCATTCCCAGAAACTAGCCAATGAGGTGAAGGCTCTTATGCAGGGAAAAGGAGATTGTGAACATAAGAGGGAAAAAGTAGAGGCACAGCTTCTGGAATCGCAAGTCAAGGTGTCAGAAGGTGACCGATTGTGTGCTAAGCTGTCAGAGAAGGCAAACCGACTGCAGGTTGAGTTGGACAATGTTACAAATCAGCTTTCTCAAGCAGACAGCAAATCTAGAGAAATTGCGGAAGATTTTTCTATCTTGGAATCGCAGCTGCAAGACACGCAGGAACTCTTACAGGAAGAGAGGTGTCAAAGGCTGAGTTTTAGCACAAAGCTCAAACAAATGGAAGATGAGAAAAATGGCTTCCTGGAACAATTAAAAGAGGAGGCGGAAGCAAAGAAAAACCTATCAGAGCAAGTCGCAACATTGCAAGCTCAGATAGCGGATATGAAAAAACGCATGGAAGAAAGCGTTGGTTCATTACAGTGTGTTGAAGATGTGAAAAAGAAGTTTGATCAGATGCTTGGTGAAGAGAAGACTGTGTCTGCAAAATATGCAGAAGAACGCGACCGCGCAGAAGCGGAGGCGCGTGATAACGAGAGCAAAGCCCTGTTCTTGGCTCGCTCTTTGGAGGAAGCTCTAGAGTGTAATGTTAAACTAGAAAGAGTTAACAAACAGCTGTGTACAGAGATGGAAGATTTGGTCAGCTCCAAGGATGATGTTGTGAAAAGAGTTCAGGAGCTAGAAAAGTCTAAGCGAGCCTTAGAACAGCAAGTAGAAGAGATGAAGATTCCGCTGCAGGAACTGGAAGAGGAATTCCAGGCAACAGAGGATCTGTCCCAAAGAGGGGATAGTGTGCCTGATGCAGTTTTTAAAAGGATCAGTGTTTTGGGGTCTGTCCTGAGTGAGCCTCAGAAATGTGATGACACGTGGCTTGAATCACCCCTTTGGAATAAACCGTTCCTTCAAAAACTTCAAGCATTGGAAAATGTATCATTAGAACTTCAGCAAATAAAGGAGTTGTGTAAGAAATGTGATGATTTCTCAGTTCAGGCTGAAAACCTAGTGGAGAAAACTAAAGCGGAGAAAACTAAAGCAAGTGATATAAATCTGGGAGGAAAAAGCAAACGCCACCTAGTGGAGAAAACTAAGGCTGTTGGTGAAAACGTGAAGCAAATGAATTTCAAGTGCCTTTCAGAGAATATTTCTAAAATGAAACTGGTAAAAGACGGGTGGCAGAAGTTTGATCGTGATCTTGAGATGCATTCCATGTGGAATTCAGATAGAGAAAAAGAACTAGGTGACCTTGAGCGGTCAAATAGTTCAGCAGAAAGTGCATTGAAGAAACCTGTAAAAGAATGTGTTGCAGTTCCATGCTTCTTCACTGATGCAGAGAGGAGGTCTATAATGGATACCACCCAGATCGCTGGGTTCAACTGTGTTGTTGCCTTTGACCCCTATGTTGGTGGAAGGAAAGTTGATGATGTTCTGGTTGGCTTCTTCTGTGAAGAGTTTGGCAAGAAATATAAACTGAATATCAAATCAAATAGTAGGCCTTTACTGCGACTCGCTCAGGAGGGCGAAAAGTTTAAGAAGTTGATGAGTGCAAATGCTTCAGATCTGCCTATGAATATGAAATGTTTGAATGATATTGATATCTCTGGGAAAAGGAACAGGGGTCACTTTGAAGAAATGTGTGACAGCCTGTTGTCTCAATTGGAAAATCCTCTGCACAGCATCTTAGAGCAAGCAAAGCTCAAGAAGGAAGATCATTCCCTTTTACAACAAAAAGTCAATGATTGTGTACAGATGTATGGAGAGGCAACTCAAGTCACAGAGGGATGTCAAGAGTCCCTACTTGGAACAAAGCTTAGTGAAGCAAAGGTTCTCAAAGTTTTGTGGAAAACATTTATGGATTGCAGAGAGAGGCGTCTTAAGAATGTTGAAGACATTAAGACTAGCCCAATTGAGTTGCCTATGGATCACGGTCCTCCATGGTGGATTGGACAGACGGTTATGAGGGACAAGCTGTCTGACATTTATGAGAAAGCTGTCAATGAAGATGACAGAAACGAGAAGGAGCAAAATGATGCCAAAAATGCAGTTGAAGAATGTGTATATGAGATGAGAGACAAACTGTGTGGCATTTATGAGAAATCCGTCAATGAAGATGACAAAACAGTTTCATCCGGAAGCTTGAGGATAATAGGAGGCTTATCAGTGAGTCAGCAGTGCTTGACACATGCGTGCCTGGAAATCTGTGTCCCAACCCTAGGGTTGAAACAAGAGGGGGGGGTATGTAACAGGAAGTCAGCTAAATCTGGGAATGTAGTCACAGGAAGGAGATACATTTCCAGCTGACTTAGAAAGTCCATTAATTAATTTAGGGTGTTGGCTACAGAGCTAGCCAGCAGGAAGTTGAAAGGCCTTCAGCTGTTCAGAATGAGGAGATCAAGGCCTCTATAATTTGTCCAGAGAAAATCTATTGAGTGCTGCCTCCTGTCGCCGTGTAGGCTGGGAGAGGAGGACAGACATACGTGTACCTCCCGAAGCTGGTGGGCATGGGAGAAGGACTGCTGCCGCCTGTCGCCGTGTAGGCTGGGAGAGGGGGACAGTCGGATGTGTGCCTCCCGACAAGCTGGTGAGCATGGGAGAAGACCCCCTACAGCGATGTGAAGCTAAGGAGGGTAACCACGAGTGAAGATGTCTCAAAGGTGAGAAGACAAAGTGTTCCATGTGAAGAGTGTGAAGAGTAAAGGATCCTGTTATAAATGGACATGTGCTGTGTGAAAGAAAACAAAGGGACATGTTCAATGGACAATGTTTGTGCTGTGTGAAAAGCAAACAAATGGACATTTGAGTGTCTGCTGTAGGATCAGCAGTGTCGGCCCAACAGTAGGTTGGAAAGACTTCTTAGGTAGGTTCCAGTTGTGAGAAGGTAGCCGCCCACAGAGGCAAGGATTTATTTTGTTTTATTTTATTTTGGATGTTTTGCTGCATGCACTTGTTTGAAGAATAAACCTGTTGTTTGCAAGCACTTTTGGGCTATCTCTCTGTGAAAACGCACCCCCAAAGGGGTCATCCACGCCTACCACCGAGCTAATCCCTTACAATATATATGCGCATATATGCATATATATATATATATATATATATATATATATATATGCATATATAAATACACACACACATATATATATATAACATTATATTATTGATTCAATTATAATTCATGCGTTATATATATATATATATATATATATATATATATACACACATATATCTATATATAATATATAATGCATGAATTATAATCTAATCAATAATATAATTTTATTATATATATTATATATTAAATAATAAAATAATATTATTGATTCGATTATAATTCACGTGTTTGTGTTTCAAATTTATCACATCTGGGATGTCTACTAGAGTCTTGTTTTGGTCAGGTTTAAGTCAGTAATTACTAAGAATTGTAGGCCTATAATACATAACGCCAAATTTCCATGAAAACAATTGTACCGCTTTTGGTATGTAATTCCTGACATAATCATACCGCCAGGGAGGTTAATGACCAGGCCATTCTTTGCGATTTGGCACTGCGTTACTTTAACCACTTCCGCACTGCTCACTAGAGCTCTACTGCGGCAAAGCGGCTCGATAACGTCTGGCGACGTAGACCTACGTCGCCAGACATTCCCCTCTCTCGGCAGCGCACGTGCACCGCCGGAAGCTCGCTCCCGCTGTATTCAGTCACAGCGGGAGTCGGGCCAGGGGAGGAGCAGCGGCGATTGCCGCTGCTCTTCCCCGATCGTCGGGGAATCGAGTCTGGAGATCCGCCTGCTTGTGTAAACAGAGCGGGCGGATCTCCTAAGTGACAGACAGGGTCAGATTGCAGGATTCAGCATAGCTGAACCTGCGATCTGTCCCTGTGTCACTCAGTCACCTCCCCCCACACACGTCAGTAAGCACCAGGCATACATTAACCCCTCCCTCTCCAATAAAATTAACCCCTTCCCTGCCAATGTCATTTTTACAGTAACAGTGCATATATATAGCACTGATTACTGTAGTAATGTCACTGGTACCCCCAAAAGTGTCAAAAATGTCAGTCAAGGGTCCGATCTGTCCGCCGCAATGTCGCAGTCCCGCAAAAAAAATCGCAGATCGCCGCCATTACTCGTTAAAAAAAACCCACCAAGAACGACAAATCTTTCCCTTAGCTAGTAAACGCAATAACATTTGCGCAAACCAATCAAAATACGCTTATTGCAATTTTTTTTTACCAAAAATATGTAGCAGAAAACAAATTGGCCTAAAATTATCAAAAAAATTTGATTTTTACATTTTTGGGGGGGGGGGGGGGGGGATTTCATATAAAAAAATGTGAAAAATATTGTTATTTTTTCAAAATTATCGCTCTTTTTTTGTTTATAGCACAAAAAGTAAAAATCGCACAGGTGATCAAATACCACCAAAAGAAAGCTCTATTTGTGGGAAAAAAAGGACGTAAATTTTGTTCGGGTACAGCGTTGCATGACCGAGCAATTGTCAGTTAAAGTTGCACAGTGCCGAATCACAAAAAGTGGCCCAGACGTAAGACGGCAAAATCCTCCAGTGGTAAAGTGGTTAACGGTTGTGCGTTGCTGTACCTAAATAAAATATATGTCCTTTTTTTTCCCACAAATAGAGCTTTCTTTTGGCGGTAATTGATCACCTCTGCGATTTCTATTTTTTGCGGTATAAACAAAAAAATAGCAACAATTCTGAAAAAAAAAAAACAATATTTTTCACATTCTGCTTTATAACATTCCCCCCCCCCAAAAAAAAAAAATTAAAATCAAATGTTTTTAACATTTTAGGCCAATTTGTTTTCTGCTACATATTTTGGTAAAAAAAAAGAATCGCAATAAGCATATTTTGATTGGTTTGCGCAAAAGTTATCGTGTCTACTAAATACGGGAAAGATTTATGTCATTTTTATTGTTTTTTTCTTTTACTAGTAATCTGAGATTTTTAGCGGGACTGCGACATTGCGGCGGACAGATCGGACCCCTAACTGACATTTTTGACACTTTTGGGGGGACCAGTGACATTACTACAGTAATCAGTGCTAAAAATATGCACTGTTACTGTAATAATGACACTGGCAGGGAAGGGGTTAACACAGTGGGTAATCAATGGGTTAAAGCGGTAGTATACTCAAAGGAAAAAAAAAAACCCTGCAAGACAAAGGCATAATGAGCTAGTATGCATCGCATACTAGCTCATTATGAAATACCTTAGACCGAAGCCCCAACACGGACCCCCGGACACCGCTGTGGGAGCTGACATGATCCCTCTGCGTCTCTTCCGGGTTCAGCGGCTCCGGTGCTGTGATTGGCCGGAGCCGCGATGACGTCACTCCCGCGCATGCCATTTTTCGGCAAGTTCCCGGGAAGGAACACTGAAGGTCCACCGGACCTTCAGAGCGCATGCGCCGCTCGCGTGAGCGGCTGCATGCAGTGCAAATATCTGCTAAACCGTGCAGGTTTAGGAGATATTAATTGTACCTACAGGTAAGCCTTATTATAGGCTTACCTGTAGTTAAAAGTCGCAAAAAGCGGTATACTACCGCTTTAATTTAAACATTTACCATTCATTGCCACTAGGGGTCCTCGGAGCTCCTTATGCTCCCAAACACCTCAAATCGAACACACAGTGAAGCAGTAGTATAGCAGTAGTGTACTCCGCTTTTTAAATTTTCCCTACAGGTAAGCCTATAATAAGGCTTACCTGTAGGTAAAATTAATATGGTTTAGGAGATATTTACCCTGCATGCAGCCGCTGACACCAGCGGCGCATACGTTCTGAAGGTCCAGCGTATCTTGCCGGATCTTCAGAGCTCCTTGCCGGAAAGTGAACTCCCGCGCGCGAAATTGGTGAAGCCCACAGAATTGGCACTATGGGGACACCGTATAGATTGAGATCTCAGCGAAAATACATATACTGTATATATCATAGGTGTCAAGCAACAGATATATTTTTTGGACACAGTGCCTAGTATAGGAAATATTAACAAATAGCACACTCTCAAAAATTGCAAAAAATCACAGAAAATATAATTTATACTTTAAAACATAGCTGAACCATTATCTATTTTTATTGTTCTAGGAAAGGCAGTAAATTAAGTTCTGTATTCAAACCTTGGGGAGGGCAAGAGCTCCCAATTTATGTATCCACATTTTTTCTTTTTGCAAAAGTACTATATCAAAATCGCCCCTTCTTGCTGGCAATTTGATAGCGTAAATCCCCCGTTCTGTACTTTAACATTTTTTGGATCAGCATTATGAGATTGTTTAAAGTGTAGGGCCAGGGGTCTTTCGTCCTCCTTTTTTCTTATACTTGCAATAAGTTCACCAACTCTGATCCTCAGTTGTCTCCTAGTTTTGCCTACGTAGAGTTTTCCGCACGGGCAAATAAGTTCATATATTACTCTTGTAGTTGAGCAATTAATAAATTCCTGAATATGAAATTGCTTGGAGCCATCAGAGTTGTGAACACATTAGATTTAAGTACATAGCTGCAAATAGAACAGTGACCACATGGGTGCATACCTTTTATCGGAGGGAGTGCCGATAGCCAATTGGTATGGCTAGAGGATCTCTGGTACTCCGAATGCACCAGAGCATCCTTAAAATGTTTGGCTCTTCTTGCTGTTAACAATGGACGCGGACCTACTAACTTGGTGAAATTGTTAAAATATTCCAGTGTTGTTCCAGAGTCTGCCTGACTTGGTTTCACTTTGCTCCATAGCGACTAATGATTCTAGGTGGTTCTCGAGTTTTGAGTACCACCCAGATGGTCCTGTCCACCCCGCAGCAAATCTGGTCTGTTTTGTTGGCCTTCCCTTTTCCGAGCCCTCTTTAGGGTATTATGAGAATATCCCCTCTCTCGGGAACCTCCTATACATATCTTCAGCCTCAGTCTCATAGTCACTATCTCTAGAACAATTTCTTTTAACTCAAAGGAATTGTCCTACTGGGATTCCCTGAATCAGGGACCTGGTATGGTGGCTCTGTGCCAACAGTAATGTATTGGCAGCTGTCTCTTTTCTAAATGTCCTGGTTATTACTTTATTATTTTCAAGAGATATCTGAAAGTCAAGGAAGGGAAGATTCTGTTCACTGAAGGTTTATGTAATCTTAATATTTCTCTGATTAATAGTTAATTCCTCCACGAACCTTTCTAATTGGGTTAAAGATCCTGCCCATAACATCAGGACATCATCGATGTACCTCAGCCACATCTTAAGAGATTGGGCTTCTTTCTTTGAAAGTAAGTTTGCCTCAAGTGCTAAGTTAATTTTACCATTCAATGCAGTGACAAGAGAAGGAAACGCGTTAGAAGTTAACTTTTTATAGGTTAAGGCGCCACCCAATTGATGTAACGCTTCCTCTTCATATAGTTTTTCTCTCATAAGTACCACGTTACCCCCCTTGTCGCTGCATTTAATTACCAGGTCAGAGGCTCCCTCCAATTCCTTTAGGGCCCTTCGTTCTCCATGATTAAGATTATCTATTTCCTTCCAGTCCCAGTTGATTTTCTTCAAACCTTCCTATTCTCATATCTGTTTTTAATGCTGACAACATTGTCTTTTTATCATGTTGGTGAAGGTGTTTTGTGATAAGTGGTCCCTTTTTGTATACATTTCTAATCAATAAACAAACTGAATTAATACCCAAGTGTCCATATATGACCTTCTTTTGGGGAAACCCCTTTCCCTTTCTTCCCCTTACCCCCTTTTCCCCCCTCTTTTTTTGGCTGCTGCCTTAGTTGAAATCTTCTGACCCCAGATCCCTCTCACCACAAGCCCCTTCCCCCCTCAAAAGTCAATACCAGACCCTTACTCAAGCATGCAGCCTGGCAGGCCAGGAAAGGGGGGATGAGTGAGCCACCCCCCAAACCATACCAAGTCACATGCCCTCAACATGAGGGGGTAGCTTTGGGGCAGGGTGGGTCCCTGGGCCGACATTACAGGGGAACGAGGCTACCAGGTGATGTCGCCAGGTGGCCCCGCCCCATAGCTATTTAAGAAATGTCACACGACAGGGCAGCCAGTCTGCGGGAGCGTTCGTGGCGAGCTGAGTTTTTTTACCCCATACTCATTCAAATACAGAGGGGCCTGGGATCTGGGGGCCCCCTTGTTAAAGGGGGCTTCCAGATTCCGATAAGTCACCCACCCACAGACCCCCACAGCCCAGGGTTGTGGGGAAGAGGCTCTTGTCCCCGTCATAATGGCAGAGCTCCGCCCGAAAGCTCTCCCTCCATGTTGAGGGCATGTTGCCTAGTTTGGTTCAGGGGGGGGAGTGACGCCCGCTCGTCCCCTCTCCTTCTTGACCTGCAGGGCTACATGCTCCGGTAAAGGTCTGGTATAGATTTTGGGCAGAACCCCACTCCATTTTTTTTAATTTTTTGGCGTGGGGTTCCCTTCCAAATCTATTCTAGTAAGGATTTGGGGGGGTCCCCACACCATTTTTCTCCTCAAATTTTTTATCCAGCAATTCTTTTTTTTTCACATTCAGCTGTCAGTGGGAAACCCCGCTGACAGCTGATGACTCAACCGTTAATAAGGACGCGGCTGCCGGCTTCTCGGCCCGCTACTTAGCAATCAGCTATATACAGTGTTTTTAAAAGAGAAAAAAAACGCATTAAAAAACGCATTAGAAATGCAGCAATTGCAATTCTGCTGCGACTCCTTTGAAGTCTATTACACGCAAAACCCAATCTGCTGAGGGAAAAAAGTCCACCGACCCTTTCTAAAAACACACCAGCTGAAAGCACAAGTGTGGACGTGTACCATAGGAAACCATGGTAAATGGACTGTAGTGCATTTCTGATAAAAGGAAAACGCACAGAAAAAGTGCATAGGTGTGAATGTAGGGTAAGGAGCAGCAGACAGCAAAGAGGACAGAGTGAGTCAGCACATCCAGGGATTCACAAGGGGGGAGAGTGCCACATGTAGCAAATTTTCAGAAGGACAGCGCTGTGCTTAACCCTTCCTACCCCTTGCCCTGGGAGATCTTCAGAGCAGCCAGGTGGACTGGTAGACAAGCAGCCAGGAGGACTGGTAGTTCCTCCAGGCAGTAGAGCTGGAGATATACCTGTATGCAGTCTACAACAAACTGTGCTATTTTCTAAAGGGACCTGAGAGCTCCTAGTCTACAAGGGACTTTTGTTTTTTGATCATTAACCTCTTCCCGACCGCCCCCCGCCTTTTTACTGCGGCAGTGCGGCCCTCCTGCGCGAATTGACGTAGACCTGCGTTGGTCACGCGCCTGCAGCTAGGAGACTCCGATGCACGGGTCAGGTGGCTCCGATTGCTGCCTGACACCTGCGATCATTCCCCGCTGAGAGAGAAGGACGGTCGGCTGTTGTAAACACAGCTGACCGTTCTTCTCCCTGGAATGATCACAGAGCTCCTGTGATCCTCCCATATAGGATCGCAGATCTCTATGATCATTTCAGAAGCCACGCCCCCCCACAGTTAGAATCACTCCCCTAGGCTCACATTTAACCCCTTGATCACCCACAATGTTAACCCCTTCCCTGCCAGTTTCATTATTACTGTAATAGTGCATATTTTTAGCACTGATTACTGTAGTAATGTCACTGGTCCCCCCCAAAAGTGTCAACAATATCAGTTAGGGGTTTGATTTGTCCGCCGCAATGTCGCAGTCCTGCTAAAAAATCAGATTGCCCCCATTACTAGTAAAAATACAATAAAAATGACATAAATCTTTCCCGTAGTTAGTAGAGGCAATAACTTTTGTGCAAACCAATCAAAATACGCTTATTGCGCTTTTTTTTTTTTTTTACCAAAAATATGTAGCAGAAAATAAATTGGCATAAATGTTAAAAAATTTAGAATTTTACATTTTTTATTTTCTTTGGGAATGTTATCTAGCAGAATGTGAAAAATATTGTTTTTTTTTTTTTTTCAGAATTGTCTTTTTTTGTTTATAGCGCAAAAAATAAAAGTCGCAGAGGTGATCAAATACCACCAAAAGAAAGCTCTATTTGTGGGGAAAAAGGACATCAATATTATTTAGGTACAGCATCGCACGAACGTGCAATTGTCTGTTAAACTAACGCAGTGCTGAATCACAAAATATGGCCTGGTCATTAAGGGAGCAAATCCTTCCGGTCCAGAAGTGGTTAATTTACTGTGGTTTTTATCTACAATTGCTTAGGTTGGTGACCGGGTGGTGGTGGGGGGTTTGGTTTATGGAGATTCTAGCTTTCCATCTGCGTTTTGCATGCACAGTCTAAATTTGTTTAACAAAGAAGAACTATTTCCATGAAGAGTCCAGAAGCTGTAACTCTATCTTACTATCCATCTTACTCTCACTCTCCCTGCCCCTTCTCAATCTCTCCCTATACCCCCAAGTCAACCCCCCCCCCCCTCTTTCTCTTTCTCTTTCTGCCTCCCCCACGCCGTCTCTGTCTGCCACTCCCTACTGTCTCTCTGCTCCCTTAAGCTGGCCATACTATTAGGATGTTGGCCAGTTAGTGATGCCGCCACCTTCCCACCTGATATCTTTCGATTGAAAAATCAAAGGACCTGGGCGGAAAATTGTCCAATCAAACGCAGCCGCTGTTCGGGTATTTTGCCATTCAGAATACGATAGCCACAGCAGGAGATTTATCCATCTGCACTGTATAGCATGGATGGAGAAATTTGTTAGATGGGGCATCTGTTAGATTCTTTATGTGTATGGCCTACTCTCTTCATCTATATCACTCTGTTCCCCCTTACTCTCCCTCCCTATGCATCCCCCTTATTCTGTTTTTCTCTGTCCCCCTGATTCTCTCTTCCTCTGTCCCCCTTATTACTCTTCCTCTGTACCCCTTATTCTCTCTTCCTCTGTCCCCCTTATTACTCTTCCTCTGTACCCCTTATTCTCTCTTCCTCTGTCCCCCTTATTCTCTCTTCCTCTGTAACCCCGATTCTCTCTTCCTCTGTCCCCCTGATTCTCTCTTCCTCTGTCCCCCTGATTCTCTCTTCCTCTGCCCCTCTGATTCTCTCTCCCTCTGTCCCCCTTATTCTCTCTTCCTCTGTAACCCTGATTCTCTTTTCCTCTGTCCCCCTAATTCTCTCTTCCTCTGTCCCCCTTATTCTCTCTTCCTCTGTCCCCCTTATTCTCTCTTCCTATGTCCCCCTTATTCTCTCTTCCTCTGTAACCCCGATTCTCTTTTCCTCTGTCCCCCTTATTCTCTCTTCCTCTGTCCCCCTGATTCTCTCTTCCTCTGTCCCCCTGATTCTCTCTTCCTCTGCCCCCCTGATTCTCTCTCCCTCTGTCCCCCTTATTCTCTCTTCCTCTGTCCCCCTTATTACTCTTCCTCTGTCCCCCTAATTCTCTCTTCCTCTGTCCCCCTTATTCTCTCTTCCTCTGTCCCCCTTATTCTCTCTTCCTCGGTCCCCCTGATTCTCTCTTCCTCTGTCCCCCTGATTATCTCTTCCTCTGTCCCCCTTATTCTCTCTTCCTCTGTCCCCCTGAGTCTCTCTTCCTCTGTCCCCCTGATTCTCTCTTCCTCTGTCCCCCCGATTCTCTCTTCCTCTGTCCCCCCGATTCTCTCTTCCTCTGTCCCCCTTATTCTCTTTTCCTCTGTCCCCCTTATTCTCTCTTCCTCTGTCCCCCTTATTCTCTCTTCCTCTGTCCCCCTTAATCTCTCTTCCTCTGCCCCCCTGATTCTTTCTTCCTTTGTCCTCCTTATTCTCTCTTCCTCTGTCCTCCTTATTCTCTCTTCCTCTTTCCTCCTTATTCTCTCTTCCTCTGTCCCCCTTATTCTCTTTTCCTCTGTCCCCCTTATTCTCTTTTCCTCTGTCCCCCTGATTCTCTCTTCCTCTGTCCCCCTTACTTAAAGGACATGTACAGCCAAAGGTCGTTTGGCTGTACATCTCCTATGGATCACAGGAGTGCAGTTCGTTTTGCACCCCTGTGACCCATTTTTAGCAGGGAGCAGGCTGAAGTTCGCTCTCTGCTGACAGCACAGATGTCGGTCCAGGTACAGTGTCATCGTGATGCCCCGTACACACGCATCGATTATTGGCCGGGAATTTTCGGCCAACGTCCGATCGGCCGATTTTCGGCTTGTTAGTATGATGCTTTCGACAACCGACTCCGACTTTTCGGCCAAATAAAATCTGGTGTGCAGGCTATAAAATTTTTGTTGGCCGTCAACACAACGGCTGATTTTCCGTCAGTCAGTACAGATTTCGGCAGACAAAAATCTGATGAGCAAGACTGGGCATGCTCAGGGAAGAAACAACACACGGAAAGTAAACCAGCACATGACATCACTTCTGAAGTAGATTTTTGTTGGCCGAGAAAATTTGTGTGCAGTCTAGGCACATTCCAACCAACAAAACACAACCCTGGACAAAAGTCGGCCGATCGGTCGGCCGATAATCGTTGCGTGTGTACGAGGCGTTAGTGAGTCACTGAGAGCCTGACCCAGCTGCTCCCCGTCCCTCCACAGCCCAGCGCTCCATGCATGTGGAGGAGGCAGAGCAGAGAGCCAGTGACTGACAGTCAGCAGCTCTCTGCTCGGGGAGCTGTCAGAACCGAGCGATTAGTAGTGTTCGATCGCTTGGTTCTCAGTGTACAGGCGCCGGGGGGAAAGATGCTACATCCCCCTAGGTAGGTATAAATCTAAACAAAAAAGAAAACCCATACATCTCTTTTAAGGGTAAGATCAGAGGCGTAACTAGAACCTTCAGGGCCCTGATGCAAGAAACCATGAAGGGCCCCCCAGACCCCTGGCCGGGGCCCTTACCTTCAAGCCCAGGGCTCTTCCCACTAATTCTGGGGCTCTCTACACTCGTTGCATGGCCTTTTATTACGGCCCCGCAGCAGGATTCTTTCACAAGTTCTGCAGTGGGCCCCCTTTCTGCAATCTTGGGGCCTCCCCACAGTGGTGCAATGCCAGGGTCCGGTCGCAAGTGTGACCTTTGCAATCCTGGAAGTTCACCCACTGGTTTGCTACCGGGCCCCCTGGAGCATGGGGCCTGGTAGCGATTGCAACCCCTGCAACCCCTGTAGTTACGCCCCTGGGTAAGATAGAAAGTCATTGGGCTGTATAAGTTTGCCCTAATATTCCATAATTTTGGTAAATGTAAATGAGACTGTACAATCAGATTGTGGTATGTATGGCCACCCTTAGTGCTAATAATTTCTCTTTATACGGGTCATACTTTGTCCACACTGTCTGTGGAATAATTGCTATGGACGGCCAGCCTAACTTCTGGCAAATGGGAGATTTTTAACAAATAGCCCTTTATTAATCTGCAGATATAAGCTGGTCAATGAGTAATAATAACAAACACACAGGATTTCCTCTGCTGTTGTTGTTTTCTGTGATGGGAGAAGATTGCTGTGAGTCATACAGATACAATGTCAGTGAAGTTACTTCTCTGTTACATCAGACTGACAACTTTAGCCCCGCCCCTTCCTATTCACCCAATAATACACATTGATACAATGTCAGGGAAGTTACTACTCTTTAAATCAGACTAAGAACCATAGCCCCGCCCCCTTCATATTCACCCAATAATACACATTGATACAATGTCAGGGAAGTTACTACTCTTTTACATCAGACTAAGAACCATAGCCCCGCCCCTTCCTACTCACCCAATGACATACACTAATACAATGTCAGCGAAGTTACTGCTCTGTTACATCAGACTGAAAGCCATAGCCCCATAGCCCCATCCTCATCTCATTCACCCACTGTTCAATGCATTGCTCATATACTGGTCGTGTACTGGCAATATAATGGACATTTACCAGTCATATACTGATCATCTACTACTGGTTGTATACTGGTCATGTACTAGTCATCTACTGTACTCAGGGCAGCCGTCAGAAAATTTGGAGTCCCTTACACAGCTTTGGGCCCCCCTGGGCCTGACTGCCTGGCTACTGTATGCCTACAGGAGTGAGAAGAGGACAAGCATTTAGTGGTTGCAGGAGGTAAATGGAGTGATCGGTTCCTCTATATGCTGTTCCTGCCGCCCGCACCCCCCCTCCCTATGTAGTTGTATAGGGGGCCACGCGGGCCCCTGGAGCATGGGGCCAGGTTGCACGTGTCCCCTGTGGATTGAATCAGTGGCAGCGGTGGTCGATGGGATCAGTGGTGATGGGGATGATGTCAGTCAGTGACGGCACCAGGCCCCGCTCTCAACTGTGCATACAAGGAGAATTCCCACACACGTGCATCACCTAAACAAGAGGCTGCCAGTAATAGGAGCAGAAATGCCAAACAGAGCAGCCATACATCAAAACTAGAAGAAGCGGTGGGCAGCGGGCTGCGCGGCCCAACCCCCCCCCCCCTTCATTTCCCAAAATAGTGAATCACCAGTGCCCCGCTCCCAGGCCCCTCGGGATGCCTGGGCCCCTTACATGTGTATGGGCTGTCCCCCCCTGATGGCGGCCCTGACTGTACTGGTCATGTACTCATACACTGGTTGTATATTGTTCATGTACTGGTCATATATAGGTCATGTACTAGTCATATACTGGTCATGTACTGCTCATATACTGGTTGTATACTGGTCATGTACTAGTCATATACTGTACTGGTCATGTACTCATACACTGGTTGTATATTGGTCATGTACTGGTCATATACTGGTCATGTACTGCTCATATACTGGTTGTATATTGGTCATGTACTGCTCATATACTGGTTGTATATTGGTCATGTACTGCTCATATACTGGTAATGTACTGGTTATATACTGGTTATTGGTCATGTACTGCTGGTCATATACTAGTCATTTACTGGTTATGTACTGGTTGTATATTGGTCATGTACTGGTCATGTACTAGTTATACATTTACTGTTTATTTACTGATCATATACTGGTTGTAGATTGGTCATGTACTAGTGATTTACGTGTCATGTATGCACTGATGGGGCTGCACTGATAAGACAGCACTGTAATGCTGCACTGAGGGGCACTAATATGCTGCATTGATGGGCGCTAATAGGCTGCACTGATGGACACTAATATGCTGCTCTAATGGCCACTGATGAGGCGGCAATGGTGGGTACTGATAAACTGCACTAATGAGGCAGCACTGATATGTTGCACTTATGGGCACTGATGAGGCTGCACTAATGGGCATGAGGTGGCACTGATAAGCTTTACTGATGGGGCTGCACTGATATGCTGCCCTGATGGACACTGATATGTTGCACTGATGGGCACTAATAGGCTGCACTGATGGACACTGATGAAACTGCACTGATGAGGCGGCACTGATAAGCTGCACTGATAAGGCAACACTGATGGGCACTGATATGATGCACTGATAGGCTGCACTAATGGGCACTGATAGGCTGCACTGGTGGCCACTAATAGGGCTGTACTGATGGCCACTGATGAGGCTGCATTGATATGCTGCACTGATGAGCCTGCACTGATGGGCAGTAATGAGGCTGCACTGATGAGCACTGATAAGGCTGCACTGATGAGGCTGAACTTATGGGAACTGATGAGCAGGGCCGGACTGGCCTTCCGGGATAGCGGGAAATTTCCCGGTGGGCCGCCGGCCCTGGGGCCGCTTTAAGATTGTGGCCGCTTTAAGATTGTGGCCGCTTTATGACCGCGCCGTGGCCGCTATTGGGACCGCGCCGCGGCCGCGATGTGATGGCCGCTGCAGCCCTGGTGAAGTCTTTCCTATGTCACATGCTATGAGCGGCATGACGTCAGATCTGGCAGGAGCGGCTGCGCGGCGCCGGCCGACGGTGGATCATGTGACTGTCAGCAAGACGGACGGTCACGGTGACGGCGCCGAGAGTCCCACTACACAGACGCCAGCCCAGCAGCATGATCGCACCCGGGGAATCGAGTGCGACTGTCCGACCAACTTCAAGTTAGTAATAAAAATCAGCAGACTGCAGTGCAATTATTGATCCCATCCTCCGACCTCCACCAGACCACCACCCACCACTGCCCCCTGCTGATCTCACCACCCCCACAGATCTTATCCCTAATAGGATGGGGGGAAGCAGTGGCGGTGGGGAGGATGGCACCCCCCCATCACCACTGCCACCAATCTCCCCTCACCACCACCACTGCCACCGATTCCCTCCCCCCTTCACCACCACCACCACTGCCACCGATTCCCACCCCCCTCACCACCACCACCACTGCCACCGATTCCCATTACCCTCATCACCACCACCACTGCCACCGATTCCCACCCCCCCTCACCACCACCACCACTGCAACCGATTCACACCCCCCTCACCACCACCGCCACCGATCCCACCCCCCTCACCACCACCACTGCCACCCACTGCCTCCGATCCCACCCCCCTCACCACCGCCACCGATCCCACCCCCCTCACCACCACCGCTGCCACCGATCCCACCCCCCTTATCAACACCACCGCTGCCACGACCCCACCCCCCTCATCACTGCCACCGCCCCCACCCCCCTCATCACCACCACCGCTGCCACCGATCCCACCCCCCTCACCACCACCCCTGCTGCCACCGATCCCAACCCCCTCACCACCACCCCTGATGCCACTGATCCCACCCCCCTCACCATCACCGCTGCCACTGATCCCACCCCCCTCACCATCACCGCTGCCACTGATCCCACCCCCCTCACCACCACCGCTGCCACTGATCCCACCACCCCTGCTGCCACTTATCCCACCCCCCTCACCATCACAACCGCTTCCACTGATTCCACCCCCCTCACCACCACCCCTGCTGCCATTCATCCCACCCCCCTCATCATGTCTGCAACCTCTGACATCTCCTGTACCATGTCCGCACAGCCTATGACATCTCCTGTAATATGTCCGCACAGCCTATGTGATCTCCTATACCATGTCCACACAGCCCCTGTCATCTCCTGTACCATGTCCGCACAGCCTCTGACATCTCCTGTACCATGTCCACACAGCCTCTGACATCTCCTGTACCATGTCCGCACAGCCCCTGACATGTCCTGTACCATGTCCGCACAGCCCCTGACATGTCCTGTACCATGTCCACACTGCCTCTGACATGTCCTGTACCATGTCCGCACAGCCCCTGACATGTCCTGTACCATGTCTGCACAGCCCCTGACATGTCCTGTACCATGTCCACACAGCCCCTGACATGTCCTACACCATGTTCACACAGTCCCTGACATGTCCTGTACCATGTCCACACAGCCCCTGACATGTCCTGTACCATATCCACACAGCCCCTGACATCTCCTGTACCATGTCCGCACAGCCCCTGACATGTCCTGTACCATGTCCGCACAGCCTTTCACATCTCCTGTACCATGTCCGCACAGCCCCTGACATGTCCTGTACCATGTCCACACAGCCCCTGACATGTCCTTTACCATGTCCACACAGCCCCTGACATGTCCTGTACCATGTCCACACAGCCTCTGATATCTCCTGTACCATGTCCGCACAGCCCCTGACATGTCCTGTACAATGTCCACACAGCCCCTGACATCTCCTGTACCATGTCCGCACAGCCCCTGACATGTCCTGTACCATGTCCGCACAGCCTCTCACATCTCCTGTACCATGTCCGCACAGCCCCTGACATGTCCTGCACCATGTCCACACAGCCCCTGACATGTCCTGTACCATGTCCACACAGCTCCTGACATCTCCTGTACCATGTCCGCACAGCCCCTGACATGTCCTGTACCATGTCCGCACAGCCCCTGACATGTCCTGGCTGTACCATGTCCACACAGCCTCTCACATCTCCTGTACCATATCCGCACAGCCTCTGACATCTCCTGTACCATGTCCGCACAGCCTCTCACATCTCCTGTACCATGTCCACACAGCCCCTGACATCTCCTTTTCCATGTCCGCACTTTTACCACTTTTAACTAGAATTTGCTCTTTTATATATAAATATATAAAATATGCTTTCATATCTATCTTATCTATGATAGTACACTCTTCAAATGTGCTTTAAAATACATGGTTTTCCCTTTTATGAACAAGGAAATAATGGCGCTATGCTGTTGGGCCGGTATAATAATGCAATGGGGCTGGTATGACATTTTTTCCAGGGCTGAATTTTATTCCCAGTCCGGGCCCTGCTGATGAGGATACACTGATGGACAATAATAGACTGTGGTTGTGGTCTGTGGTTTACAGATGACAGGACGGGTCATAAACAGGAAGGGGTGTGGCCTTTACAGGAAGGGGTGGGTCATATTTAAGATAGGGGGTGCACAAGTTTAGACAGGCCTAGGGCAGCACAAAACCTAAATACACCACTGCAGTAACCCATATCAATGACCACTGTGCTGTGTCATAAGAAGGCTCCGTACACAAAGACGTTGGGTGAAAATATATTATGAGCTCCCATATAACTCCAAGCTGCGCTTGTCTGTTTTCCCTACGCCGTGCTTGGAGAAGAGTTTTTAGTGACCCAACACATTTATTGTGGTCAGATCGCTGGTAGGCGTATAATTGGTAATTGAGCGCTGCAAAGCAAGGTGAACACACCACTAAGCTTTGAGTCGGGAAAGTGTGAACAATTGAAACGTGCTGCCCTACAGCAGAAGCCAAGGCGTTGCTATTAATTCTTAATGGCACCCCCATGCATCTGCTAATATCTTTTAACAATAATAATATAATCTGGTAATCTGATAATCTTTTTTTGCGCACATCAAAACACATGGTGTCGTAGCACCATGTGCTTAAGTGCAGCATGATTTTGGAAAAGGGTCAGGGACTTCTTTAACACATTCCAAGCATGTACAGTAGCCCACTAAAATGAATGAATGAGCTGCCATACATACGATATGCAGAAACGCACTCACAAGCGTCAACCCAACCATACACAGCAAACTGTGATACTGTGGTACGATCCCGGCTCTCCTTCGGTATGGAGAGTCTTCTCAGTGTTGCCAGCTGCTTCCCTAGATTTAGGACCAGAGCTTCCAGGGAAGCAACGTGACACTCAGGTACTCCCATACACTCACAGGTACTCACAGACACTCACAGAGACTCACAGTCGCAGGTCACAGTCAGTCGCAGAGCACAGTCAGTCGCAGGTCACAGTCAGTCACAGGTCATAGTCAGTGTGAACAGGAGGAGGTGCTGCAAGTTTCAGGTGGCCTACTGCACTGTAATATTTCTTCTCTATTGACATTAGAGGGAAGACGAAGGAAGGTTGTAGGGGCAGAGAGATGGGGGGGGCGGGGGCAAAGGGAAAAAGAGATTAAAGTAGGGTGACCAGACATCCCCAATTTCCAGGGACAGTCTCCGGACTAAGGACACTGTCCCTGGACCAAGTCTGTCCCCGATTTTGTCCCCAGATTCAGGGCCAGATTAACGTAGACAAGGCATCCCATGCTGGCTGAGAAACAGCCTGGTGGCTTGGATGCTGACACTCCCTGCTGTAAGATCTCTGTGTATTATGTAGTCCTGTACCCAGTGCTCTGTGTATTATGCAGTCCTGAACAGAGCGATCTGTGTATTATGTAGTCCTAAACCCAATGCTCAGTATATTATGTATTCTTGTACCTAGCGATCTGTGTAATATGCAGTTCTTTACCCAGGGCTCTGTGTATTATGCAGTCCTGTGCCCAGCGCTCTGTGTATTATGCAGTCCTGTGCCCAGCGCTCTGTGTATTATGTGGTCCTGTGCCCAGAGCTCTGTGTATTATGTAGTCCTGTGTCCAGCACTGTGTATTATGTGGTCCTGTGCCCAGTGCTATGTGTATTATGCAGTCCTGTGCCATTAGCCAATTAAAAAAAAAATAATAATAATGTCCCCAGATTTCATTTTAAAAATCTGGTCACCTTAGATTAAGGGGAAGGGGGTGAGGAAGAAAGAATAAGGTGTGGTAAAGGGAATAAGTGGGGAGTGGAGAGTAGGTAGGAGGCATAGGGAGAGAACTGGGGGGGGGGGGCAAGGTAGAGAGAAAGGAAGGGGGGGAGAGGGGAAGAGGGTTAGAGTCCATTCAGACTAGCGCGACTTGTCAGGCGACTTGGTCGCCTGACAAGTCGCGGTCGGTCGCCCGCCATTGATTAGTACAGGACCCGTTCGAATAGGAGCGACACAAGTCGCTCCGACTTAGAAAAAGGGTCCTGTACTACTTTGGGGCGACCTGGAGGCGACTTGCATTGACTTAAATTATATGAAGTCTGTGCAAGTCGCGCCGAAGTTCAACCGCAACTTCACAGGTCGCGCCACAAAGTCGTGTCGCGCCAGTCTGAATAGGCTGTAAAGGGTAGAGGAGGGCGGCAGAGGGGGGAAAGAGAATATGGGGGGGGGGGCAGAGGGGAGAGTAAGCAGTGGAGGGGGTAAGGGGGATGCATATATCATAAGCAGGGGGGGGGGGGGTTGGGGAGTAATGGGGAATGCATATAAATCAGCCAACTTGAGAAACATGGAGACAGGTTTATGATCACACAGGAAGGAGAAAGAAAGGAGAAGAGCTTGTCAGGTTTTCAGTCGGAGGGACTCCAGTTGCTGCAATAGCTGTATGTGGCAGGGAAAGGGTCAATAGGACACTGTCTGAGAAAAACAAAGTTTATTGTTGTTCTTAGTGATGGGGATTTCCATGAGTCACACTGATACAATGTCAGCGAAATTACTGCTGTTACATCAGACTGTTAACCATAGCCCCGCCCCCATCCCATCCACCCAATACCATACACTGATACAATGTCAGCGGAGTTACTAATTTGTTACATCAGACTAACAACCATAGCTCCACCCCCTGTTAATTCACCCAGTGATAGACTGGTCTTATACTGGTAACGTATCGGTCCTCTACTGGTATTGTACTGGTAATATACTGTTCTTATACTGGTCATATACGGATCATGTACTGGTCTAGTACTGGTTGTATACTAGTCATGCACTGGTCATATACTGGTCATGTACTGGTTTTATACTGGTCATGTACTAGTCATACATTTGTCATATACTAGTCGTGTACTGGTAATATACTGACCATGTAATGGTCAAGTACCAGCTGTATACTGGTCATGTACTGGTCATATACTGGTTGTATACTGGTCATATACTGGTCTTGTACCAATCATATACTGATCATGTAATGGTCAAGTACTGGTTGTATACTGGTAATGTACTGGTTGTACACTGGTCATATAATAAACATAGAAAAGTGATAGCAGAAAATTCCAAGCATCAACTACCCTTTCAGTAAATTAATACCTTCTAAGATTAGTTTTGTACTTTCCTCCAATTAGTTTGAGGTCATGTCACCGTGTTCTTGATTTTGGTTTCATGACAAAAATGCCCTCCTGGACCTCATTCACCCCCCCCCCCCCCAGATATATTTAAAGTTTTCAATTATGTCTTCCCTTTCCTTATTTCCTCCAGACTGTATATATTCAAGAGTGTACCGCACGATGCATCCGCCCGAACCGTCATTACCTATGAGCAGTCATTGGTTTGCTGGGACCGCGGGTGCCCCAGCAACCAGTGACGTCCAGTGTGCACCTCGCCCCCTGCTTCTGACTGTGGCTCCCGTCTGTCACTCCCAGCCAGGCCGCGAGTTGGGGCGAGACGTCACGTGCATGCCCAGCCCCCTGCTGTTTGTAGCTCCTGGCTCTCACACTTTGCGAGGTATATCTCGCATTTTCCACAACCTGCAGCTTGCTGATTCCTGCCCCAAAGGTTTGTGGGGCACATTTTAAATGGGATTGCTGAGGAGAATATTTTATAAAGTGCACACTGATGGGCATATTTTGTTAAGGGGCACACTGATGGGCACATTTTGTTGTGCCCATTAGAGTGCCCCATAAAATAAAATATGCCCATTAGAGTGCCCCCCTAACATAAAATGTGCCCATCAGCGTGTGCCCCTTATTTTATGTTAAGGGTCACACTAATGGGCAGATTTTATGCTAAGGGGCACTCTGATGGACACATTTTATGTTAAGGGTCCCGCTGATGGGAATATTTTATGTTAAGGGTCACGCTGATGGGCACATTTTATGTTCAAGGCACTCTAATGGGCATATAGATAAATTCGTACAGACAGTGCATGACAGACATGTGAGGTTGACGCGTTTCACGATAGGAATGATCGCTTACTCATAACCACACATGTGTGGTTATGAGTAAGCGATCATTCGTATCGTGAAACGCGTCAACCTCACGTCTGTCATGCACTCTCTATACGAATTTATCTATGAGGAATAAAGGATACCATTGATTTAAATTTTTGCCTTGAGTGCGGTCCTACTTCTTGGATTTTAAACCACACCAGCAGTTAGGACACGGGTGAAATTGGCTATTGGCAAGGGACCAGGATTTGGGACAAATGTTTTGGTATCAGAGTTACCTGAAAATATTCTTGGGATGGATGTACTTCAAGGTCAGTCTATTCAGACTGAACAAGGTACATTCACATCCGGGTATCCTGATAAAACATATCTGGTTAGGGCGGTGAAGGCTGTGGTCAGAGGTCATGCAAAATGGACCCCTGTCTTTATTCCTCCACCAGAGAAGCCAGTCTGTCTCAAGCAGTACAGATTTCCTGGAGGCCACAAAGAAATTGGGGAGACTATTCAAGAACTGTTAAGAGTAGGGATCCTTAGACCTGCTGTAAGTCCATTCTCGTCTCCGGTGTTCCCAGTAAAGAAACCTGATGGGACATATAGAATGACTGTGGATTACAGAGGTCTAAACAAAGTGGCACCTCCATTAAAGTCAGCTGTACCTGATATGATCTCAATTATTGAGAAAATTGCTAAAGAGGCAGGAGAATATCATGCTGTGATAGACCTGGCTAATGCTTTTGTCTCGATTTTGATAGACCCAGAGTGTCAGGATCAGTTTTCCTTTGTGTGGTATGGCCTCCAGTACACTTTCACTGTCTTTCCTCAAGGCTACCTTCATTCTTCAATGATTTGTCATGGACTGATTGCCCAAGATTTAAGCACCCTAAATCTGAAAGTCGCTGTGTTTCACTACAGTGATGACATCCTGATCTCTGGAACAAAGGATGATATAACTAAAGCACTGCACCTGCTGATACAACACATGGAGAACAGAGGGTGGGCTATCAACAGAGGCAAAGTCCTAGGACCTGCCACAGAGGTGAAATTCCTGGGAATGATGTGGGCTGGGCCACAGAGGAAAATTCCAGAGACAATTGTGCAACCTATCCAGGCATTGTTGCCGCCTACTACTAAAAAGGAGGTGGTGGCGCAGAAGTTAATTGGAGTTGTGGGATTCTGGAGATCGTTCATCCCACATCTTGGACTGATTCTGAGGCCTATATAAAATGCCACAAGGAAAAGGACTGAGTTCACATGGGGTTCAGAGCAGAGGACTGCATTCCTGGCTGCTAAAGAAGCCATTTTGCAGCATCAAGGATTGGGACCCGTGAGACAAGGAGTACCATTTCAGCTGGATGTAGTTGAGCAGGATGGTACAATATCTTGGAGTCCGTGGCAGCCAAATGAAAAGAAGGGACTGAGAGCAATACCCATTCGATTTTGGTCCAAACAACTGACAGGGGCGCAGAAGAGATACACGCCCCTAGAGAAGTACCTGTTTGGGGCCTACACAGCACTTCAACACGTAGAGACCATTACAGGAAAGGACACAGTCACCATCCATACTGCATTGCCAATAGCAGGATGGGTGAGAGATAATGGACTGACCACTAGGGCAGCTGTAGCCAAGAACCAAACACTGATGAAATGGAAGTGGTACCTTCAAGAAAGAGGGGGTATTGCAGCTTGGGATGTCAGAGACATTTGAAAACAGTTGGCTGGGCTTGTCAATTTTACCAGCATCCATACAGAAGAAGAAATGCCTGTGTTGCAGTCATCTCCCATTCAAGAGGCTCCACCCTTTGAGTCTCTGTCAGATAAGATGAAGGAGTCAGCATGGTTCGCTGATGGTTCAGCCATAGTCACCTCGTTTGGGCGTAAATGGACAGCAGCAGACTACAACCCGAGTACAGACACAGTCCTGCAGTAGACCGGAATTGGATGGTCCAGTCAGTATGCAGAGTTGAAAGCTGTAGTGATGACTATTCAGGAGGATCTTTCTTCCCATTTCACTATCTACACTGACAGCTGGGCGGTCTTTAAAGGACTGACAACTTGGATGCCCACATGGAAGTCCAATGAATGGTCGATTCATGGAAAGGTGGTGTGGGGAGGCAAGGAAGTATGGGACTACATCTGGAAGGAAGCTCACTCCCGCACCATAAAAGTGGGGCATGTTGATGCACATGTGCCCCTGGTCCCAAACTTTGAGAACTATAATAGAGTGGCAGACGAAATTGTCAAGGTGAATGCAATTGTGCCAATTGATCCTGTCTTGATGAACTTGGCCAACTGAGCCCACAAGCAATCTGGACATTTGGGGCAGAAAGCAACATATGAATGGGCACAGCACAGAGGATTGCCCATATCAATGGACATGATAAGGACTGTATTAGGGAACTGTACAGTGTTTGGAGAAGTGCGACAATGGCCATTGCAAAAGTACTCCACCAGGTCGATTAAGAGGGGCGAGAGGCCTGCAGAGATTTGGCAGATTGACTTCATCGGTCCCCTGCCCCGGGGAAACAATGGACTGAGGTATTGTTGCACTGCAGTGGACACCTATTCAGGAGTCAGGACTTTTGTTTGTTCATCCTTGCAAATGTGCAGATCAAGCCACAACGCTTCAACTGCTACAGATAATTGTTGTTGCTTATGGCTGTCCCAAACAAGTCCAAAGTGATAACGGCTAACACTTCACCGGATCAACAGTACAGCAATGGGCCAAAGATTCTGGAGTGTACTGGTTGTGCCACATCCCATACCATCCACAGGCAGCTGGTTTGATTGAAATATACAATGGGCTATTGAAGGACCAGATACGCAAACTTACACCCACATGTACACTAAGGGGGTGGGATTGGGTCCTCACACAGGCAGTAATGTTGTTAAATTCTAGGCCATTAGTCAAAAGCACACCATATAAAAGGATGGTTGGGGCTGGGGTGCAGATTCCACAGCTAGAGTGCAGAGTTCAGTATTTACACAAGGTTCCTGAAAGAACAAGGTTTAACAGGTACCAAGTTACTGCTTCCCATGACATAGAAACCAAGAGTGACGTATCTGAAGCTGAAGCCTATCTAGGAATGAGAGGGAATCTTGCAGGAAGGTTTGAAGTTATATTTGCATTGGCAGATGAGCTTCAGGACAGTGGCTGGGACTGCTTAGTTAGTGGATACTTCTCAGCAAGAGTGGAAGGTGAGGCTCTATAATATCAAACCTTCCAAAATAAACAGCAGTGATCTTCTAGCAAATATCAGTATATTTCCTCTCCTCCCTGTTGATGTTCTTTGGGAGGGTCAGAAGTTGATACAGGCAGGTGAAAAAGTGTTGGTCAGAGATCAAGGCAAGAAGTCAGTTAGAGGAGAGATTGTAGCTGAAGGGCCGGGGTCTACTTTATATGTAAATATTAGAAGGAACAGATAATCCGCTTTGTTTTCCACTCCGCAGGCTGTCTCCGATTTGATCCAAAGGAAGACCAGAAAAAGTGGTTACATGATGGACAGAATGATGGAAGACCGCAAATGCTGTGGAGAGCAAAGCCTTTGATGTATTACAAGCCTGGACTTGTTTCTAAAGAACGTTAGATTGGACTTTTCTAATGAACTTTTAGCCAAAGACTGAAACACCTTCTCAGTTACAGAAACATAGGAGGGGGTTGTATTCAAGGCAAATTATTGTTTATGAGTTTTGTTAGTAATGAAGTGATTTTCTGTGTTGAGTCTGAGAGAAAAAAAAATCAAGGGCGGAATGTGTTGCGTTTGATAAACAATATGATTTTTTTATTATATTAATCAGACATAACATTACATGTTCACAGACACACAAAATCAGGTTGTGTTTGATACTTGTCAAACAAATGCTGTTGGATACAATGGGAACTTAGATACCATTGTTGTATTCAGTTGACAGTTTAAACAGTCTATTGTCTCTATAGATACAGTAAACAAGTAACCTGGTCAAAAAGACCAGAATGCCACCTTGAGGTAGAATTTGAGAACACCTCCCTAATAGGAAATAGCTTGTCGTTAAGGTAAGCTGTTTTTTTCTGTTGTTTGGTAGTTAAGGTAAACAAACCTTATATATAAACGGTTGTCAGGCAAATGAGACAAGGAGGACTCCATGATGCATTGGACACCAGAGACCCCTGCAACCAAGATGCTTTCACCTGATTCTCCAGCAACTGCTTAAGAACCTGAGTCCCTGTCATCGGAGATTACGAACACGCTGTTCTTAATAAGTTAAGTAACTTTAAGTGTATTTCTGCTGTTTACAGACCATAGGCTGTTCATTTGTGTCACGGAACCATGAACCAGACGTACAACAACAGATAAGTGAAAATAAGAAGGCTTTATTGAAAATCAAGCTGTAAAGCAAAAGTCCAAACGGATGGCAAAACCGAAGCAGAGTCTTTGCGAAGCCAGAGGTCAGGAGCCAGGAGGGTAGTCAGACGAAGCCAGGATCAGGAACCAGCAGGGTAGTCAGACGAAGCCAGGATCAGGAACCAGCAGGGTAATCAGACGAAGCCAGGATCAGGAACCAGAAGCAGCAGCAGTCTTAGAAGCATGTGAACACAGGAGGACCAAGCAAGGAACTGAAGCCACAGACCTCCTATATATATGACCTAGGCATCCAGCTCCTCCCAGTGGGAAGGAGGAGCCGCAGAGTGGGAGGCTACAAGAAACCCAGAAACCAAGATGGCCGCCAGCACATGTCAAACGAAGGAGAACAGCAAGAAGGTAAGACCATGACAATTTGTTAGGCATTGTTATATCTGCCAGTCTTGTATTATGTTCCTAATATTGTAATAGTTTTGTATCTACAGCATGTTTTGTACAGTTAAAGCACATTTATACACTGCAGAGGTCTGAGCTTCTTTGATTATACCGCAAAGTAACTTTGCTATATAGACGTAAGCAAAACACTAACCAGTAGAGAAGGCTTAGAAAGGGGGTGCCAGAGTCTAGCCCTGAAGATAAGTGTGTGAAAGAGAGTGCCGGTGCGAGCCCTAAAGCGTACAAGTGTTCAGCAGTGCAGCAGTGATAAAGTACCTACCTCAGCAAGGCGTGCCAAAGGGAGCTTCAAAAGGACTTTGAGTCACAAGGAGGTGATCAGAAGTCAGTTCAGTGTTAACAGGCAGCAGGCTAGCATTAACCAGCGTTGACCCGCATCAAGTCAGCGTCAAGAGGCATTTTTTCAGTTCTCCCCTGTAAATTGTGCATAGTTGAGCCAAAGAAGTATCCTACTCATCCTTTCTCTTATCCAAGTTCTCAATAATTTAAAAAACCCAAAGATACTGGACTGGTCATTGTTTCAGTGCTCACACTTGGAGAAACATGCACAAAGGTACTTTTGTTGCACCCGGTGACCCAGGGGGACCCATATCCAGCAAAACGGCTGGGAATCCTGCTACATAGAGGATTTAGGACCTCCTTCCTCCTGCTGGTGACCCCTCTAGTGATATAAAAATCTATATAGAGCAGGGTTTCCCAATTCATTTTTCCCTTGAAACCCTTTGACATGGTATAGCAAATCTTTGGAACCCCCAACAAACAAATGTGTGCCATAGAGTAGTGCAGCGCTAACCTTTCAATGAGCAGAGTGTAATGTTCTTTTTTGCTGGCAAATTCTTTTTATATCTGGTTATATGTTGAAAATTGTATTCACATGTCTGCATTTGCCTCAAGTCGATTTCGATACTTTGTTTTTGTTGCAGAGTAAAGTGAGAATCCAGTATCACATAAGTATTTGCTGGCGAATGACAATATTCTTTGCGTAAATCACCCCAAAAAGCAATAAAAGAAACTTCTTTAAATTTTTCTCAAAATCTACATCAGAAAAAATGTCTGGCTTGTCTTTTATGAATGGGTTTCGAACCCATTCATTATTGTTTTCATTTAAGAATGGAAAATACTGAATATTAGATGTGATTTAATGGTGAAGATGATCTACAATTTCATTGCTAATTTCATCTTCAAGTTCAATTTCAAGAAAATCCTGAAGTGTTGGCAAAGAGTTCAAACTATTTTGCTCAACAGATGTGGTCCAAAACTGCAGCTAACAAGACAGTGAAAATATTTTATCCCTTGCATTAAAAATATTATTGTTTTTACCTTGGAGTGATAAACATACGTCATTTCATTTTGTGAATATGTCTGCAAGATATGCTTCTTTGGATAACCACAGAGTGTTTGTTAATTGATCAGATAATCCAAATTTATGATCCTGGAAATATGTAAACAACTCTTGACGCAATTCAAACATTCCAACAAGGACTTTACCTCGTGATAGCAACGAACTTCAGAATACAAAAGCAGAGCAGAGCGGTGACTACCCATATCTTCACATATAATTTTAAATAGTCGTAACCAGTGGCGGCTGGTGCTCCATCAGTTGGGGGGGTGGCAGATGGACCCCCCCCCAATCACTTCAGCCCACACCACCATATCCCCCCCGTGCCAATTTACTTACCTTGCTCCGCGGGACTGACAGGCAGCGGCGGCGGCTTTGCCCTCAGTCTCCGTGTTCCCTCTCGGCGGCTGTCTCCATCCTCCTTCTTGGCCAATAGGATGCCTTCTCCTTTCGGCCAATCGGGAAACAGGTCTCAGGACCTGCTTCCTGATTGGCCGGGAGGAGAATCAGTGTGGCAATAGCAAATATTCATTTGCTATTGTCACACAACTGGGTTGGCTCAGGGCGCAATGCTCTGTGCCCCAAGCCCACCCATTTTTGAAGCCTAAAGCCTCTGGCTCTAATGACGTGCTTCAAAAAAAAAAAAAAATCCCCCATTGGAATCCATGCATCCGATGCCTTGCATGTAGATTATAAAATTAATAATCTGGACCGATTCGTCTAGCACAGTTTTAACCACTTACCGACCGCCGCAAGTACATATACTGCGGCGGTCAGCCCCGTGCAGGCAAAGTGTCGTACCGGTACGTCACTAGCCTGTGAGCCAATAGGGGGCGAGCACGTGCCGCCGGAGACGCGCTCCCGCTCGTTCACGGACACCTCCGCGCGTCAGTTACAGAGGGAGAAAGGCATGCGGCTAATGTAAACAAAGCCGCCTGTCATTCTCCCTTGTGTAACAGCAGAGATCAAACGGTCCTGCTATGTAGGACCGTAGATCTCTGCTGTTACATGAACAGCCATATGCCTGCACAGTTAGAAGCACGCCCCTAGGGACACACTTAACCCCTCCTTCTCCAATAAAGTTAACCCCTTCCCTGCCAGTGTCATTTTTACAGTAACAGTGTCATCGGCAAGATCATGAATACGGCGCAAAACTGCGTTGTTGGAAAGTGGCACAGCTTTTTTTTTTTTTTTTTTTTACTCAACTTCTCACTTAAAATACATGACACAATTTATTTTGCACATGGTTTGTTTTATTATTGATTCCCCAATTGTGTGTGCTTCTCCTGCAAGTGCTATGCGGTAACTCACTCTGTGACTTCTTCATTAGCATTTTGAAATTTTTGCTCATAAATTGTTTACTCTTCTGATACTCCTTTAGCTTTCGCTTAATATAGTCAATGTCTTTATCTTTGTACTCTGCGTGTGTAGCACCCTCCTAGGTAGGTGCTAGTGAGAGAGTATAGTTTTTTGCTCTGTCTGCCTATCAGAGGAGCAGCAGCCAAATCCATATTGCTCTCTGCCTACCAGAGAGCAGGATCTATTAGTGAGGTCTGCTCAGTGTGTTCAGTATATGATTCATTGTGTCTAGAGAGTGTTTCATACTGGTCAAATAGGGAGGCATGTTGGACAGTGGGAGTAAACCTGACCAATGGATACATAGGCTTTGATACAGTCCTGGTGATTGGCCGAGACAGGCTGCCTCAGTGCATTGTGGGATACTGTATAAAAGCCAAGAGCACATGTGCTGCAGGGGTCTTTGGCTGGTGAGCAGAGTCCTGGAGGAAGGGTGGCGGCTGCCTCCTCCTCTGTAGCAGTGGCGCGTGGCCTCAGGGGGTCGTCCTGAGTGCCAGAGGAACGGAGCTGAGCCCAGAGGTTCAGGAGAGCTGACTGAGGAGGAGACACTGGAGACCCTGGAAAAACAGTATCGTGAGTACAGGAGATCGTGTCAACGGGCCTGACCTGAGGGGGGCCACCCCAAGAGTAGGATAGTCAGCGGACGGGTGTCGGCAGTCAAGAAAGAGGATACTAGGAGAGTGTCCTGAAGATAATTTAGTTCATCAAGTCATCTGGAAAGAGACTTAACCCTAAACCCACCTAAGTGGCAAGGTGGGTTAACATCCTTGCTGTACCGAGAGTTAGAAGTCCTCCATTTTGTGAATAGTTAATCTGGAGTATCCCACTAATTATAAAATTATACTTTATATAATTATATAATTATACTAATTATACTTCTTCCATTCCTAATTTATAAAAAAAAAAAAATACAAAACAACTACATACCCCTGGACGGAATATTGACTGAGCCAAGAAGTAAAGTGATAAACTGTGAATGTCAAAGTTGCTATTGGTAACTCAGGGGGACCAGTAGGTGTGAAATCTAGCAGTCTTCAAGGGGGCAGTGCTACACGTGGTTTTGCTCAAAATGACGACGAAATTTAGCAGATGCTAATGAACTGTTTGGCAATATTTTATTGCAAAATACGCATTGTGCTTCGGGACAATCTTCGTTTCTGGCACTTGTGAATCCAAATGACAAGTAGCTAGCATCATATTTTCTTTTCTTTGTTTGAGAAGATTTGCTAGCATTGTGTGCTTTTATTTTTTTTTTTGACTTGTCACTTGTCTCTGCTATTTGAGGAACAGTGGATACAACTATTTCAGGCATGTTTTCTGGATTTTTAGTTGTATCTTCATTTTCAGTTTCTATAAGTGCCGAACAGGTAGAAGTAGTAATAAGTTCCCTGCTTTAACCAGCTTCCCAAATTCATGGTTGTTTATTAGTATAAAAAAAAAAAAACACTTTGAAAAAAACAAATCTCACAACCTGACTGAAAAAGATGCTGATTTTGATAACACTCTTAGAAATAACTGAACTTAAGCAGAATTTTTGAGTTAGACGTGAAGCAAAAAGATTAGAACACTTTTAATGTCCCAAACAGAGAATTGCAATGCCCCTGACAGTGCCTTTTAATGTCCCTTACAGAGCCTTTTAATGTCCCAAGCAGAGTCTTTCAATGCCCCTGACAGAGTCCTTCAATGCCCCTCAAAGAGTCTTTCAATGCCCCTGACAGAGTCTTTCAATGCCCCTGACAGAGTCCTTCAATGCCCCTCAAAGAGTCTTTCAATGCTCTTGACAGAGCCTTTTAATGTCCCTTACAGAGCCTTTTAATGTCCCAAGCAGAGAATTGCAATGCCCCTGACAGAGTCTTTCAATGCCCCTGACAGAGTCCTTCAATGCCCCTCAAAGAGTCTTTCAATGCCCTTGACAGAGCCTTTTAATGTCCCTTACAGAGCCTTTTAATGTCCCTAGCAGAGGATTTCAATGCCCCTGACAGAGTCTTTCAATGCCCCTCAAAGAGTCTTTCAATGCCCCTGACAGAGTCTTTCAATGCCCCTGACAGAGTCCTTCAATGCCCCTCAAAGAGTCTTTCAATGCCCTTGACAGAGCCTTTTAATGTCCCTTACAGAGCCTTTTAATGTCCCTAGCAGAGGATTTCAATGCCCCTGACAGAGTCTTTCAATGCCCCTCAAAGAGTCTTTCAATGCCCCTGACAGAGTCTTTCAATGCCCCTGACAGAGTCCTTCAATGCCCCTCAAAGAGTCTTTCAATGCTCTTGACAGAGCCTTTTAATGTCCCTTACAGAGCCTTTTAATGTCCCAAGCAGAGAATTGCAATGCCCCTGACAGAGTCTTTCAATGCCCCTGACAGAGTCCTTCAATGCCCCTCAAAGAGTCTTTCAATGCCCTTGACAGAGCCTTTTAATGTCCCTTACAGAGCCTTTTAATGTCCCTAGCAGAGGATTTCAATGCCCCTGACAGAGTCTTTCAATGCCCCTCAAAGAGTCTTTCAATGCCCCTGACAGAGTCTTTCAATGCCCCTGACAGAGTCCTTCAATGCCCCTCAAAGAGTCTTTCAATGCTCTTGACAGAGCCTTTTAATGTCCCTTACAGAGCCTTTTAATGTCCCTAGCAGAGGATTTCAATGCCCCTGACAAAGTCTTTCAATGCCCCTGACAGATTCTTTCAATGCCACTTAAAGAGTCTTTCAATGCACCTGACAGAGCCTTTTAATGTCCCTTACAGAGCCTTTTAATGTCCCTAGCAGAGAATTTCAATGCCCCTGACAGAGTTTTTCAATGCCCCTCAAAGAGTCTTTCAATGCCCCTGACAGAGTCTTTCAATGCACCAGACAGAGCCTAACAGAGAATTTTAATGTCCTTACCTGACAGAGATTTCTATTTCCCTACCTAACAGGAGCTTTCTATGTCCCTACCTAACAGAGATTTCTATGTCGCTACCTAACAGAGCTTTCTATGTCCCTACCTAACAGAGCTTTCTATCTATGACAATAACAGAGCTTTAACTATCAGCTCCACTCTCTATCACTCCTCTACCACGAGGGATAGAAAATGGCTGATGGCAGGGCTGGCTGGCTGACTGCTGGGCAGGCTGGCTGACGGTGACGGGCTCTGTTATGGATGAGCTAAGTCAGGTAGCTGGCTGATGGCAGGGCAGGCGCTAGGATGGGCTCTGACGGCAAGGCGGTCTGACGGCAGGGTGGGCTTGAGATCACACTCCTGTGATCTCTTATGAGATTGCGGTTGCGCAATCTTTGCTGTTTCAGACCTTCCAGGAACAGCAGGTAGCGGCCGGAATCTTGGATGTGGCAAAATGCCACGGAACCCCAATTTTGTTCTCGAGGGTTCCGCGGAACACCAATTGGGAAAACGATGATATAGAGGAACCAGGACCACCTTCCTCCTGCTGGTGCTTTCTCTAGTGATATAAAGATCTATATAGAGGAATCAGAACCTCCTTCCTCCTGCTAGTGACTCCTCTAGTGATATAAAGATCTATATAGAGGAATCAGCAGGGCCGTCTTGCCACATGGGCATGCTGGGCAGTTGCCAGTGGGCCCCACTTGCCCGGAGGGCCCCACCTGCCCAGCGACCCAGCCCCAGTCAAGCATTAGTCCTGACTTCCGTGTGCCTCCCGAACTTAGCAGGTGGCAACAGACATTCCAAGCCTTCCGTAATTGCCACGCGATATCCCGGCTGTCTGTGTCAGCTGTCAGAACAGAGCTGATGCTTCCTGTATAGTTCCTGCTCCGTCCTGTCACAGGCTGATTGATATCAAATTCCCTCCCCCTGTGAGGACACCGAGAGATACAGGAAGCATTGGCTCTGCATGCTTTCTCCAGTGCCACTCCTCACACTCTCCGCCAGCATTTTCCGCCAGCAGTACCAGCCAGCAGTACCCATAGCAGTACCAGCTAGAAGTAACCACCAGCAGTACCAGCCAGCAGTACCCACAGCAGTACCAGCCAGCAGTACCCACAGCAGTAACAGCCAGCAGTACCCACAGCAGTAACAGCCAGCAGTAACCACCAGCAGTACCAGTCAGCAGTACCAGCCAGTAGTACCCGCCAGCAGTACCAGCCAGCAGTACCCACCAGCAGTACCCACCAGCAGTATCCACCAGCAGTAACCACCAGCAGTACCTATAGCAGTACCAGCCAGAAGTAACCACCAGCAGTACCAGCCAGCAGTACCCACCATCAGTACCAGCCAGCAGTACCCACAGCAGTAACAGCCAGCAGTACCCACAGCAGTAACAGCCAGCAGTAACCACCAGCAGTACCAGTCAGCAGTACCAGCCAGTAGTACCCGCCAGCAGTACCCGCCAGCAGTACCAGCCAGCAGTACTCACCAGCAGTACTCGCCAGCAGTACCAGCCAGCATTACCCACCAGCAGTACCAGCCAGCAGTACCCGCCAGCAGTACCAGCCAGCAGTACCCACAGCAGTAACAGCCAGCAGTGCCCACAGCAGTAACAGCCAGCAGTAACCACCAGCAGTACCAGTCAGCAGTACCAGCCAGTAGTACCCGCCAGCAGTACCAGCCAGCAGTACCCACCAGCAGTACCCACCAGCAGTACTAACCAGCAGTATCCACCAGCAGTAACCACCAGCAGTACCCATAGCAGTACCAGCCAGAAGTAACCACCAGCAGTACCAGCCAGCAGTACCCACCATCAGTACCAGCCAGCAGTACCCACAGCAGTAACAGCCAGCAGTACCCACAGCAGTAACAGCCAGCAGTAACCACCAGCAGTACCAGTCAGCAGTACCAGCCAGTAGTACACGCCAGCAGTACCCGCCAGCAGTACTCACCAGCAGTACTCGCCAGCAGTACCAGCCAGCATTACCCACCAGCAGTACCAGCCAGCAGTACCCACCAGCAGTACCAACCAGCAGTACCAACCAGCAGTACCCGCCAGCAGTACCCACCAGCAATACCAGCTAGCAGTACCCGCCAACAGTAATCAGCCAGCAGTAACCAGCCAGCAGTAACCACCAGCAGTACCAGCCAGAAGTACCCACCAGCAGTACCAGCCAGCAGTAACCACCAGCAGTACCAGCCAGAAATACCCACCAGCAGTACCAGCCAGCTGTACGAGCCAACAGTACCAGCCTGCAGTAACCACCAGCAGTACCCGCCCGCAGTAAGTCACATGTGCTAGGGGTGAATCTAGTCCCCAGCACATACTGTAATTGTAAATATCCCAGCATGTGCGATGTTTCTGACTCCTACTTCCATGACCACTTCAAATCACTGAAGTGGTCATGGCGGTTAGAGTGTTTTTTTAATATCTCTCAGAAGATTCCATTTCATTTGATCTTCCTCTAGTTGTGTTGAATTGGTGGGGGGAGGGGGGCAGAGTGCCACCTCCCTAAAATTAGTTTTTGCAGGTTGGGATGTCTGTGGCAGGCGTCTGTCAGCCCTGCGCTGCTGTCAGGCCACTTGGGCCATGGAGGGGAAGCCCACAACTGCAGGAATGCCTGTCCGCCTCCACGGAAAAAGGCACACACCAGGACAGCCGCAGCGCAAGCAACAAGTGCGTGGGCACTGCTGTAGAACCCTAAAGTAGAAGATCAGCATGGCAGAAAGCAAAGAAAGACAGAAAGAGTAAGTACTAACTTTTTTTTATGTGCAGAAATTAATATTGTCTTTGTATGTTCAGAAAGCCAAAACATCTGTATGTCACTTTCATTTTGTATACAATTGATGCCCAAATTAATAAGGATTTGAGTGCATTTTATTTTTTTCGCTTTTTTAAAAATTATTTAATTATTTTTTTAGCCTTTTTCTTATTTTTAGCCTTTTTTTAACCACTTCCCACCCGCCATATAGCAGAATGACGGCCGGAAAGTGGTTAAGTTATCCTGACTGGGTGTCATGTGACGCCCAGCAGGATAAGCCGCTCGCGCGCTTATGATGTAGGCTCTTTACCATGTAATCAGCTGTGACCAATCATAGCTGGTCACGTCGTAACCAGGAAGTGCAGTTTATCGGCTTTCCTCCATTCGCGCTGACATGGCACGAGTAGAGGAGAGCCGGTCAGGGGCTCTCCTGACAGGGGTGTCAGCACTGATAAGCAGCGCATTGATTATCTCTGCAGAGTGCAGACCCATCAGGGATGCCCACTAGAGCCCACCAGGGATGCCAATCAGTGCTAATTAAAAATGCCAATCAGTGCCCATTATTAATGCCTGTCAGTGCCTGATCAGTGCTGCCTATTAGTGCCATCTATCAGTGCCCATCTGTGCCGCCCATCAGTTCCCATCATTGCCCATCAGTGCAACTCAGTTATTTAGGGACAGGAATAAATGTGATGCACAGGGAGGATGGGTGCGCACTGGGTGACAGGGGGGACAGCAATGAATGTGACACAAAGAAAGAATGGTAGTAGTCATTCTGGAGCGCACTGGGTTATTTAGGGACAGTAATGAATGTGACACACAGGGAGGAGGGGGAAATCATTCTGGGTGCACCCAGTCATATTGAGTAAAAGTAAAGGATGTGACACAGGTAGAGAAGAAGGAAGTCATTTTGGGTGCAAACTGAGTTAGAGGGAGACAGTAAATAATGTGACACACAGGGAGGAGGAGGAGGAGGAGGAGGGGGGAAGCCATTTTGGGTGCACGCTGAGTCACGGGGGGGCAAACAATGGATGTGACGCACAAGAATAGGGGAAGGAATGCTGGGTGCAGACTAGGTTACTGGGGGGACAGTAATGGTTGTAACACACAGGGAACAAAAGGGAGGTGTTATGAGGGGGGGGGGGGTAGATGTGACATACATTGAGCATGGGGGAGTAATTCTAGGTGCACACTGGATTATTGGGGGACAATAATAAATGTAACACACAGGGAAGAAGAAAGGGGACATTCTGTCACACACTGGGTTTTGGGGAAGGGGGGGGGGCAAAGGATGTGACAGACATTAAGGATGGGGGGGGAGTCATTCTAGGTGCACACGGGGTTATTGGGGGACAGTGAAGGATGTGACACACAGTGAGGAGGGAAGTCATTCTGAGTGCACACTGGAATATAGGGTGGGGACAGTAATATATGTGACACAGAGGGAGGATGGGGAAGGATGCAGTCTTTCTAGGGGGGCAGTATTTTGCGCTGCACACTTCCTGTCTCCTCCCATCATGCCTCGCGCGCCTGATGCAACATAATGTAGGCGTGGCTTCGCTTCCCCTCTTTTATGGTGGGGGTGGTTGCTGGACGTGGAATCACCGGCCGTCTGGGCGGAGCAGTATTCAGGTGGGCGTGGTCATCGGTAAATCCAAACAAGCCAACGATGTGTTGTTGGTGGGCGGGGTTGCTAAGCGCGATAACCGGTGATTGGTCTATGGGCGGGACCTTGGGGTGAGCGGAGAGCGGTGATTGGCGGTGGTTGTGTCCGGGCCTGCTCTGCTCTGTGTCCCCGGCCGGAGGGAAGCGGGAGACAGAGAAGAGGATGGAGCCGCGGCTGCTGGAGTTGTTCGGAGGAGGCGGCGGCGGGGGGAGAGGGAAGAGCGGAGCCCGGAGCAAGAAACCCACCAAGGGCAGGAACCGAGGGGGAGGATCCGGGGGCAGCAAGAGCCACAACAACCCCCCCTACCTGCCCCCTGAGGTAATAACGCCCCCAACATCTGTCCTCTGAGGTACTAACACCCCAATACCTGTCATCTGAGGTACTAACACCCCCAACACCTGTCATCTGAGGTACTAACACCCCCAACACCTGTCCTCTGAGGTACTAACACCCCCAACACCTGTCATCTGAGGTACTAACACCCCAACACCTGTCCTCTGAGGTACTAACACCCCAACATCTGTCATCTGAGGTACTAACACCCCCAACACCTGTCATCTGAGGTACTAACACCCCCAACACCTGTCATCTGAGGTACTAACACCCCCAACACCTGTCCTCTGAGGTACTAACACCCCCAACACCTGTCATCTGAGGTACTAACACCCCAACATCTGTCCTCCGAGGTACTAACACCCCCAACATCTGTCCCCTGAGGTACTAACACCCCAACACCTGTCCTCTGAGGTACTAACACCCCCAACATCTGTCCTCTGAGGTACTAACACCCCCAACACCTGTCATCTGAGGTACTAACACCCCAACATCTGTCCTCTGAGGTACTAACACCCCAACACCTGTCATCTGAGGTACTAACACCCCAACATCTGTCCTCTGAGGTACTAACACCCCCAACACCTGTCATCTGAGGTACTAACACCCCAACACCTGTCATCTGAGGTACTAACACCCCCAACATCTGTCCTCTGAGGTACTAACACCCCCAACACCTGTCATCTGAGGTACTAACACCCCCAACACCTGTCATCTGAGGTACTAACACCCCAATACCTGTCATCTGAGGTACTAACACCCCAACACCTGTCCTCTCAGGTACTAACACCCCAACACCTGTCATCTGAGGTACTAACACCCCAACACCTGTCATCTGAGGTACTAACACCCCCAACATCTGTCCTCTGAGGTACTAACACCCCAACACCTGTCATCTGAGGTACTAACACCCCCAACATCTGTCCTCTGAGGTACTAACACCCCCAACACCTGTCATCTGAGGTACTAACACCCCCAACACCTGTCATCTGAGGTACTAACACCCCAATACCTGTCCTCTCAGGTACTAACACCCCAACACCTGTCATCTGAGGTACTAACACCCCAATACCTGTCATCTGAGGTACTAACACCCCAATACCTGTCCTCTCAGGTACTAACACCCCAACATCTGTCCTCTGAGGTACTAACACCCCAATACCTGTCATCTGAGGTACTAACACCCCCAACACCTGTCATCTGAGGTACTAACACCCCCAACACCTGTCATCTGAGGTACTAACACCCCCAACATCTGTCCTCTGAGGTACTAACACCCCCAACATCTGTCCTCTGAGGTACTAACACCCCCAACACCTGTCATCTGAGGTACTAACACCCCCAACACCTGTCATCTGAGGTACTAACACCCCAATACCTGTCCTCTCAGGTACTAACACCCCAACACCTGTCATCTGAGGTACTAACACCCCAACACCTGTCATCTGAGGTACTAACACCCCAACACCTGTCATCTGAGGTACTAACACCCCCAACACCTGTCCTCTGAGGTACTAACACCCCCAACACCTGTCCTCTGAGGTACTAACACCCCCAACACCTGTCATCTGAGGTACTAACACCCCAACATCTGTCCTCCGAGGTACTAACACCCCCAACACCTGTCATCTGAGGTACTAACACCCCCAACACCTGTCATCTGAGGTACTAACACCCCCAACACCTGTCCTCTGAGGTACTAACACCCCAACATCTGTCCTCCGAGGTACTAACACCCCCAACACCTGTCATCTGAGGTACTAACACCCCAACACCTGTCATCTGAGGTACTAACACCCCCAACATCTGTCCTCTGAGGTACTAACACCCCAACACCTGTCATCTGAGGTACTAACACCCCCAACATCTGTCCTCTGAGGTACTAACACCCCCAACATCTGTCCTCTGAGGTACTAACACCCCCAACACCTGTCATCTGAGGTACTAACACCCCAATACCTGTCATCTGAGGTACTAACACCCCAACACCTGTCCTCTCAGGTACTAACACCCCAACACCTGTCATCTGAGGTACTAACACCCCAACACCTGTCATCTGAGGTACTAACACCCCCAACATCTGTCCTCTGAGGTACTAACACCCCAACACCTGTCATCTGAGGTACTAACACCCCCAACATCTGTCCTCTGAGGTACTAACACCCCCAACATCTGTCCTCTGAGGTACTAACACCCCCAACATCTGTCCTCTGAGGTACTAACACCCCCAACACCTGTCATCTGAGGTACTAACACCCCCAACACCTGTCATCTGAGGTACTAACACCCCAATACCTGTCATCTGAGGTACTAACACCCCAACACCTGTCCTCTCAGGTACTAACACCCCAACACCTGTCATCTGAGGTACTAACACCCCAACACCTGTCATCTGAGGTACTAACACCCCAACACCTGTCATCTGAGGTACTAACACCCCCAACACCTGTCCTCTGAGGTACTAACACCCCCAACACCTGTCCTCTGAGGTACTAACACCCCCAACACCTGTCCTCTGAGGTACTAACACCCCCAACACCTGTCATCTGAGGTACTAACACCCCAACATCTGTCCTCCGAGGTACTAACACCCCCAACACCTGTCATCTGAGGTACTAACACCCCCAACACCTGTCCTCTGAGGTACTAACACCCCAACACCTGTCATCTGAGGTACTAACACCCCCAACACCTGTCATCTGAGGTACTAACACCCCCAACACCTGTCATCTGAGGTACTAACACCCCCAACACCTGTCATCTGAGGTACTAACACCCCCAACACCTGTCATCTGAGGTACTAACACCCCCAACACCTGTCCTCTGAGGTACTAACACCCCAACATCTGTCCTCCGAGGTACTAACACCCCCAACACCTGTCATCTGAGGTACTAACACCCCAACACCTGTCCTCTGAGGTACTAACACCCCAACACCTGTCATCTGAGGTACTAACACCCCCAACACCTGTCATCTGAGGTACTAACACCCCCAACACCTGTCATCTGAGGTACTAACACCCCCAACACCTGTCCTCTGAGGTACTAACACCCCCAACACCTGTCATCTGAGGTACTAACACCCCCAACACCTGTCCTCTGAGGTACTAACACCCCAACATCTGTCCTCCGAGGTACTAACACCCCCAACACCTGTCATCTGAGGTACTAACACCCCAACACCTGTCATCTGAGGTACTAACACCCCCAACACCTGTCATCTGAGGTACTAACACCCCCAACACCTGTCATCTGAGGTACTAACACCCCCAACACCTGTCATCTGAGGTACTAACACCCCCAACACCTGTCCTCTGAGGTACTAACACCCCAACATCTGTCCTCTGAGGTACTAACACCCCAACATCTGTCCTCTGAGGTACTAACACCCCAACACCTGTCATCTGAGGTACTAACACCCCCAACACCTGTCCTCTGAGGTACTAACACCCCAATACCTGTCCTCTGAGGTACTAACACTCCCAACACCTGTCCTCTGAGGTACTAACACCCCCACACCTGTCCTCTGAGGTACTAACACCCCAACACCTGTCATCTGAGGTGACAACACCCCCCCCCCCCCACCTCATGTGATCAGTGAGTAGTGACAGTCTTAGTGTTAGCGCTGTGATCAGTGAGTAGTGACAGTCTTAGTGTTGGCGATGTGATCAGTGACAGTCTTAGTGTTGGTGCTGTGATCAGTGAGTAGTGACAGTCTTAGTGTTGGCGATGTGATCAGTGACAGTCTTAGTGTTGGTGCTGTGATCGGTGAGTAGTGACAGTCTTAGTGTTGGCACTGTGATCAGTGAGCAGTGACAGTCTTAGTGTTGGTGCTGTGATCGGTGAGTAGTGACAGTCTTAGTGTTGGCACTGTGATCAGTGAGTAGTGACAGTCTCAGTGTTGGCACTGTGATCAGTGAGTAGTGACAGTCTTAGTGTTGGTGCTGTGATCGGTGAGTAGTGACAGTCTTAGTGTTGGCGCTGTGATCAGTGAGTAGTGACAGTCTTAGTGTTGGCACTGTGATCAGTGAGTAGTGACAGTCTCAGTGTTGGCACTGTGATCAGTGAGTAGTGACAGTCTCAGTGTTGGCGCTGTGATCAGTGAGTAGTGACAGTCTTAGTGTTGGCGCTGTGAGTAGTGAGTAGTGACAGTCTTAGTGTTGGCGATGTGATCAGTGACAGTCTTAGTGTTGGTGCTGTGATCAGTGAGTAGTGACAGTCTTAGTGTTGGCGATGTGATCAGTGACAGTCTTAGTGTTGGTGCTGTGATCGGTGAGTAGTGACAGTCTTAGTGTTGGCACTGTGATCAGTGAGTAGTGACAGTCTTAGTGTTGGCACTGTGATCAGTGAGTAGTGACAGTCTCAGTGTTGGCACTGTGATCAGTGAGTAGTGACAGTCTTAGTGTTGGTGCTGTGATCGGTGAGTAGTGACAGTCTTAGTATTGGTGCTGTGATCAGTGAGTAGTGACAGTCTTAGTATTGGTGCTGTGATCAGTGAGTAGTGACAGTCTTAGTGTTGGTGCTGTGATCAGTGAGTAGTGACAGTCTTAGTGTTGGCGCTGTGAGTAGTGAGTAGTGACAGTCTTAGTATTGGTGCTGTGATCAGTGAGTAGTGACAGTCTTAGTATTGGTGCTGTGATCGGTGAGTAGTGACAGTCTTAGTGTTGGTGCTGTGATCAGTGAGTAGTGACAGTCTTAGTATTGGTGCTGTGATCAGTGACAGTCTTTGTGTTGGCGCTGTGATCAGTGAGTAGTGACAGTCTCAGTGTTGGCGCTGTGATCAGTGAGTAGTGACAGTCTTAGTGTTGGTGCTGTGATCAGTGACAGTCTTTGTGTTGGCGCTGTGATCAGTGAGTAGTGACAGTCTTAGTATTGGTGCTGTGATCAGTGACAGTCTTAGTGTTGGTGCTGTGATCAGTGACAGTCTTTGTGTTGGCGCTGTGATCGGTGAGTAGTGACAGTCTTAGTATTGGTGCTGTGATCAGTGAGTAGTGACAGTCTTAGTATTGGTGCTGTGATCAGTGACAGTCTTTGTGTTGGCGCTGTGATCAGTGAGTAGTGACAGTCTCAGTGTTGGCGCTGTGATCAGTGAGTAGTGACAGTCTTAGTGTTGGTGCTGTGATCAGTGACAGTCTTTGTGTTGGCGCTGTGATCAGTGAGTAGTGACAGTCTTAGTATTGGTGCTGTGATCAGTGACAGTCTTAGTGTTGGTGCTGTGATCAGTGACAGTCTTTGTGTTGGCGCTGTGATCGGTGAGTAGTGACAGTCTTAGTATTGGTGCTGTGATCAGTGAGTAGTGACAGTCTTAGTATTGGTGCTGTGATCAGTGACAGTCTTTGTGTTGGCGCTGTGATCAGTGAGTAGTGACAGTCTCAGTGTTGGCGCTGTGATCAGTGAGTAGTGACAGTCTTAGTGTTGGCACTGTGATCAGTGAGTAGTGACAGTCTTAGTGTTGGCACTGTTGCAGTGTTTGTGCTGTTTGGTGACACAGATAGGTGTCAGAGATCAGCTGATGGTTGTGTACATGGAGGAGGACGTGTCTATACTTGTCTGCTGTACAGAATATTTATAGACGGGGCCACGTCTGTTTGGGAGCTATATATAGACGGGTGTGTGTAAACACTGACTTGCTTGGGCAGTGCTGGCCAAACCAGCCGGCAGAGGAGCTGACCATCTCTTTCCACTGTCTGTACACAGGATGGAGCTGGCAGTGAGAGAGTTAAGTGTCAAACACGGAACCTGGTGACGTGTCCCCTCCCCCTCCCTCATCTGCCTAACACTGATATCCCAACTCTGCTATTAACCCCTTGATGTCTGCCCTGCCACTACTATCCCCAGTATTAACCCCTGCCTGTCACTGATGTCTTTGTAATCAACCCCTGCCTTGTCATTGGTGTCCCCTTAGTTAACTCTTTGGGTGTCAGTAGCCCCCACGTCCATATATTAGTGACATGTAGGATGTCTCCAACCCTCAGACAATATTCGCCCCTTCTGCAGGTTTTGTTGACACACCCACATGTGGAGCCCAGGGACAGAATTCTCCCATTAACCCCTTCCTGACACAGCCACATGTGGAGCCCAGGGACAGAATTCTCCCATTAACCCCTTCCTTACCCACATGTGGAGCCCAGGGACAGAATTCTCCCATTAACCCCTTCCTGACACAGCCACATCTGGAGCCCAGGGTCCCTCCCGTTAACCCCTTCCTGACACAGCCACATCTGGAGCCCAGGTTTCCTCCTGTTAACCCCTTGCTGACACATTGTTGGTAACACTGACATTGTTGACTCTGCCTGCTCATGGTGTCCAGGATTAACCCCTGCATGACTCACCAAAAACAAGAATGATAATTGGTAATGACTGTATTTCAGGCTCGTTAATTACCACACAGGAAATCCCTGAGAGGTGACCTGTCACTTGTTGTGAGGAAGCCTGTGTGAGATTAACCTTTGTGTTGCTGGATGTTGTAAGGAGGGTACTGAGCGGTCTGACTGAGTTTTATGTTTTGTTCCAGGCAGAGGAAGGGAACATCGAATATAAGGTTAGTATCTATACCCCCCCCCCTTTTCCCAGACCCCCTCACTGTCTGTCACCTCTGGACTGTGCCAAGGCTGCCTAGATCATGTGACTCCTTTTTTTTTTTCCCTGTCATTGTCTGTAACCCGTTGACCTTCTTCTGTGCCTAGGCTACCCGTATCATGTGATTGGTTTTTCCTGACCTTTATTACTGTCACCTCAGGACCTTCCTCTGTGCCTAGGCTACCCATATCACGTGACTGCTATTTTCTGACCCCCATCATTGTCTTACTTTAGAATCATCTTCTATGCATAGGCTACCCGTGTCATGTGACTCATCCTTCCTTACCCCCTCGACGATCTGTCAACTCTGGACTTTCTCCCAGGTCTAGGCTGCCCATATCATGTGACTCCAACTTCCTAACCCCCAATGTCTGTCACCTCTGGACCTTCTCTTGTGCCTAGGCTCCCCTTATCAGATGACCACTCATTCCTGATCCTCTTCACTGGCTGTCACCTCTGGATAGTCCCCTGTGCCTAGGCTGCTCATCTCATGTGACTTCTCCTTTCTGATCCCCTTCGCTATCTGTTACCTCTGGACCTTCCCCTGTGCCTAGGCTACCCATATCGTGTGACTGCTTCTCCCTGACTTCCTTATTGTCTCACCTTTGGATCATCTTCTATGCATAGGCTACCCATGTCATGTGACTCCTCTCTCCTGACCTCTCTCTCTCTGCCTGTCACCTCTGGACCTTCTTCCGTGCCTAGGCTACCTGTATCATGTGACTCCTCTTTCCTGATCCCAGTCACTGTCTGTCACCTCCTGACCATCCACTGTGCCCAGGCTGCCCATATCACAAGTCTTTCTTCTTATCACCTAGCTAAAGCTGGTCAACCCATCTCAGTATCGTTTTGAGCACCTGGTGACCCAGATGAAATGGAGGCTGCAGGAGGGACGAGGGGAGGCGGTGTACCAGATTGGCGTCGAGGACAATGGGCTGCTGGTGGGACTGTCGGAGGAGGAAATGAGGGCCTCGCTTCACACCTTGCACCGCATGGCCGAGAAGTACTGACCTCTCTGCTGACCTTGTACATTATATACTATCATTATTCTTGATCTGTATAGTGTAAGGATATACAGGCTCTATTAACAGTATTAGGACCGGTGCAGGCAGCTGTCAGTTTTGCCAAGCTCAATGCAGAAAGGGCAAAATTTAGGCAGATTAAACCTCATTTGTAATTAATGTGCCGATGCTAGGAATAGGAGACCTGCCCAGAGGAGTTTACAATCTATAGATTGGATAGCCATGGAAAGTAAATGGGAATTGCAGCAGTGTTTTTAGTAATGGAAGAGCAAAAGAACTCACACATATGCAAATTGAATGCCGATTTCCCCGCATCCAATTTGCATGACAAGCGAGTGTGACCGGCTCTCAATGGAGGCAATTCACACAGGTCAGGGGCAGCTGCAGTCCGCGTTCAATAAGGGTCCTGTGCGTCTTTGGGTCCGATTCAGCTACGAATTCAGGCAAACATTCGGACCTGATTCGCACCTGAACTGGTGAACAGGGACACACGGGACTCCAGGCACGAACTTGCGGCTGCATATGTGTGAACCTGGCCTAATGGGGAACTATAGTACTGTGTAAAAGTTAAGGCAGGTGTGAAATGCTGTAAAGAATGCTTTCAAAAGGATATATTTTATTTTGTTTATTTTTATCAATTTGCAAAATGAGCGAATTGAAGAAAAATCAAATCCAGTATTTGGCGTGACTACTCTTTGGCTTCAAACCAGCATCAATTCTTACACTTACACAAAGTCAGGGATTTTGCAGGAATAGACTCAGGTGTATGGCTAACCAATTATACCAAGCAAGTGCTAATAATAATCAATTTCATAGGTAGGTTGAAACACTTATATTAACTGAAACCGAAACTGCTGTGTAGGAGGCTTATAACTGGGCGAGCCAAACTCTTCTACTAAAGTGAGGTTGTGGAAGACAGTTTTATGTCACAGGTCATACACTATGGAAAGACTGAGCATAGCAACCAGACACAAGGAAGTTCTACTGCATCAACAAGGTCTCTCCCAAGCAAAGATTTTAAAGCAGACTGGGGGTTCAAGATAGGGGCGTAACTACAGGGGTTGCAATTGCAACCGGGCCCCATGCTTCAGGGGGCCTGTGCGGCTCCCCTGTACACCTGGATAGGAGGGGCGGCGGGGGCAGCATGTAGAGAAATCACTGTCCTCCTTTTTCCTCTGTAGCTGCAGGAGGAAAATGGAAGAGATTGGTTCCTCTGTATGCTGCCCCCACCTCTCCTCCTATCCAGTTCCCTTGTGTTCTGCTGTCTCTGGGCCCCTGTGTGCTCCCCTGGTTCCCCCCCCCCCCCCACTGTGCTCCCTCCTCTCTCCTGCTGGCTGCTGCAGGGGATGCGTCACAATAGAGAACCGAGAAGCTGTCGGTAAATATGTAATTTACCAGCTCCTTCCTTTTCTGAATGAACAGAGTCATAGTCAGTGACATTGGAAAAAAAAAATAAAAATGATAAAAAATAATACAATTAAAATACCAAAAAAAATACAAACTACTGACACCAGTGGGTGAACTTCCAGGATCGCAAAGGTCACACTTTTAACCGGGCTCTGGCATTCCACCACCGTGGGGAGGCCCCAAGATGACAGGAAGGGGGCCCACTGCAGAACTTGTGAAAGGGTCCCACTGAGGGACTGTAATAAAGGACCCCTCAACAAGAGTAAAGGGCCCCAGGATCAGTGGGAAGAGCCCCAGGCTTGAAGGGAAGGGCCCCGGCCAGGGATCCGGGGGGCCCTTTATGGTTTCTTGCATCGGGGCCCTGAAGGTTCTAGTTACGCCTCTGGTTCAAGATGTGCTGTCCAAGCTCTTTTGGAGAAGCACAAAGAAACAAGCAACATTGAGGAGCGTAGACGCAGTGGTCGGCCAAGGAAACAACGCAGCAGACGAAAGACACATCATGCTTACCTCCCTTCCACATCGGAAGATGTCCAGCAGTGCCATCAGCACAGAACTGAAGAAAACCAGGTACACCCATCTACTGTCCGGAGAAGTCTGGCCAAAAGTGGCGTTCATAGAAGAATTGCAGCCAAAGGGACAAATATCCATCCTGGAAACAAGTCTAAGCGACTCAACTATGCAGTAAAACAAAAGAACCGAGGTGCAGAAAAATGGCAGCAGGTGCTCTGGACTGAAGAGTCAAGATGTGAAATATTTTTCTGTAGCGGGGGGCAGTTTTGAAGGGCTGGAGAGCCGTACAGTAATGAATGCCTGCCAGGAACTGTGATGCATGGTGGAGGTTCCTTGCAAGTTTGGGGGCTGCATTTCTGCAAATAGAGTTGAAGATTTGGTCAGGATCAATGGTGTCCTCAATGCTGAGAAATACAGGCAGATACCATACCATCAGGGAGACATCTGATTAACCCCAAATTTATTCTGTATCAGGACAACCACCCCAAACATAGAGCCAATGTCGTTGAGAACTATCTTCAGTGTAAAGCGGATCAAGGAGTCCTGGAAGTGATGGTTTGGCCTCCACAGAGCCCTGATCTCACCATCATGGAATCTGTCTGGGATGACATAAAGAGACAGAAGGATTTGAGGCAGCCGACATCCACAGAAGATCTGAGCTTAGTTCTTTAAGATGTTTGGAACAACCAACCTGCTGAGTTCCTTCTACAACTGTGTGCAAGTCTACCTAGAAGATTTGATGCTGGTTTGAAGGCAAAGGGAGGTCACGCCAAATATTGATTTGATTTGGATTTTTCTTCTGTTCATTTACTTTCCATTTTGTTAATAAAATAAATATTTTCAGCTTCTATTTCTGAAAGCATTCTTCATATACAGCATTTTTCACACCTGCCAAAAGCTTTTGCACAGTACTGTATAATTTTTTTTTTTTTTTTTAAATTTTGTATAGATAGGTAAAAATAAAATCAATTCAAATATAACTAATCTTATTATTTTGAATTCATGTACAGTGTGTAATTAGTGACCGTGAGGAAAGCCGTATTTGCTCATTGCATGTGTCGGTTCTGCTTTCCTCTGCCCGTAGCCCTGTGCTTTGATGTTTCCTTGTTCTGTCTCAGCGGAAATTATAGACAGTCTTGAGTATCTAATGAGGTGAAATACAATGCTTCGGGTGGACAGAGATCATCTGAGTGTAGGCTTCCAGTCCGGAGGGAGTTCAGAAGCAGCAGTTGTTTTTCATGGCAAGGGAGGAGAATCTTTTTACTCTAATAAAGTGGTATTGTAATGCTGTCATATTCATATGTGTGAATTTGTAATGATTGATCCACCGAAGATTTGGAGGGATGGTGGCTGTGGAAAAGAAGTGACACAAGACATGTCCTGGAGTAGAATGTGGATGAAGTATTCTGTGAGTGGAGTCTGGGTTTCGCTAGAGACTAATGAGCAGGTTCTATACTGCAGAGTGTTTTAGGCTTTGTTCACATAAGGGAATTGGATGCGTTTGAACCGCATCTGATTTGCATGATGTGAACCAGCAGCTTTCTCTATGGAGGAGGTTCACACATGTGGTGCAGCGTTAATTGAAAAAGAGTCCTGTGCATTTCCTGAGCACTGTGGTGCGGTTCAAATGCAAATTCTATGGGAATGCGTCTGAATCTCGCATTTCATCAGTTTTTGAACACAGATTCAATCCCTTTTGGACTTTAAGGGGAACCCCACACCAAGATTTAAAAAGAAAAGACGTGCCCCCCCCCCCCCCCCCAAAAAAAAAACAAACCATGGCAGACCCTTATCTGAACATGCAGCCTGGCAGGCCAGGAAAGGGGGGGGGGGGGGTGGAGCGGGTGCCGCCCCCCTTCTAAACCATACCAGACTCTGCCCCCACCCAAAGCACCTTGTCCCTAGGGTGATGGGGACAAGGGCCTCTTCCCCCACAAGCCTGGGTGTAGGGGGCTTATCAGAATCTGGAAGCCCCCTTTAACAAGGGGGCCCCCAGATCCGTGCCGCCCCCTCCCCATGTGTATGAATAGGGGGTACATTGTACTCCTACTTATCACCAAACAAAGTGTCAAAAATAAATAAAAGCACAGAGACTAGAGTTTTTGCCAACTCCTTTATTGAAAAAACAATGTCCCCTGGTGTAGATCAATTGTCAATCATGACGCCTGCCGCACCTTTACTGGCCTGCCAGGCTGCATGCTCGGAATAATGGTCTGGTAAGAATTTGGAGGGAAACCCTACGCTGGCAATGATTTATTTATTTACATTCATCTGTTAGCAGGTTACCCTGCTGACCGCTGATGAATCATCCGATAAGTACACAGTGGCTGGCTTCCCAGCCCGCTCCCTAACAACCAGCTAATGTTAAAGACGCTAGTGGATGCCGGCTCCAAAAATTTCTGTCTGAACCACATCTAACAGCTGCTTTGGAAATTCGCAGTGAAAACTGAAGGGGAAACTCATACTGGACATGGGAAATAAATGTGGGGGGGTTTTGTATCTCCCCTATTTATTATAAACATGTATTCTATTGTCTATTAAAGCTCTACTGGAGGGTATACTAACAATGCTAGCTATAAAAATAAACACACTGCTTAAATCAAGAATCTAATTTATTATAAAGAAAGTGAAAATGCTAACATAAAACACTAAAAGGATACTACAGAGCATATAAGACAAAACAATCAAAGATAATACTTTACATATCCATCCTCTGGGTTTGATACCTTTCAGTTGGTCTCAAGCACACAAAAGGACACAAAGGGCAGCACAAGAGCCATGGGAGCCAACAGCCAAGAGACAGAATTCTAGCTGGCGATTGCTTTCCAAGTCCACTCAGACACCACCCACATAAACACCCGCTGTCTGCTTGTCCAATGACCGCTCGTAAGATGCCACTCTTCCTAATCAACAGGAAGTATCTAATCTTTCCAGGAAGCGTGTTATATTCTCCCACTAGGGGCGCTCTCCGTCCACTAATCACTGTTTTTGACCTGGGTCATCTTCCAGTAACAGCTGGCCTTTGATGTTGGTATAACCTCCCCAGAAGGTCTTATCTGAGGCTCCTCTACCCCCATACCTCACAATAGGAGGTTTATGCGAGAACATCCTGAGAGGATTTGACTTCCCATTTATGACTCCTTGTCAGGAATATCCTTCTGGGTAACCTTGTACTGCTGGCATTCCAGGCCAGGTGTAATCAGGTTTCAACCATCCAGAAACATCTGATATTAGAACAAGCAAAACTCCATGCTGCCTCCAACAACATGTATGAACTCAGCTTTAGGAGTTAGGTCCACTGTCAGTTTTTTTATTGAGCTTTCCCTCTCCTTTTCCAGTCCTGTGTTGATCTGTATTATATCTGGTCTATCACAGTCTGCATCATGTTATTGATGTAACCTCTCTCTCCTTGTAGAGTTGGTGCTGATATCACAGTATTACGAGAACGTGAAGTTGATTATGACAGTGATTCCCCCAGGAAGATTACAGAGGTTCTGATCCGGAAGGTCCCGGACAACCAACAGGTACATGCACAGTATAATGACTTTGAGCTTTGTTATGTTCAGGTATATTTCATCTGTATAGGTATATACAACTTCATAGAATTGTCCATTCTGTATAGTTTCAGTAGGTGTGGTACTGTATATCTCCTGAGGAAGCCTTAAAAAAGCGAAACATGTTGAGATTACTACACCACGACAATTTACAGTAAACGTGTTGTGGACTCTTCAGTCAAGAGTTTGTTCATAAAAAATGTTTTTATTGAGAAGTCTTTTTATTGTTGGATATGGAACAATAAAAATGTATCATTTCTATCTATTGTTGTAATATCTAATTGGCACCTTGAAAATCCCAGCTCTTTTGGAGCATTTTTCTCTTGTCTATGGTCTTCCTGTATCTTTGTGGATCTCCACTCACACAGAATAATATACTTTTTGTTTCCTCAGTTTCTGGACCTTCGAGTGGCTGTCCTGGGAAATGTGGATTCTGGGAAGTCTACTCTACTGGGGGTCCTCACACAGGGGGAACTGGACAATGGGCGGGGCCGAGCCAGGCTAAATCTCTTCCGCCATCTTCATGAGATCCAGTCTGGTCGTACTTCCAGTATTAGCTTTGAGATCCTTGGCTTCAATAGCAAAGGAGAGGTGAGGAGGCAGGGGTAAAGTGGTGGTGGGGAGGGGTGATGCTTAAGAAGAATGTGAAGGGGGAATGGGAGAGTCTCTTGAGGGGGTGGTGTTAAGGGGAATTGGAAGAGATGAGGATGAAATGGGAGAAGTGCAGACGGGAGGAGAAGTGAGAGGGAAATGGGAGAGAAATGCGAGGGAAGGGTGGTTAGTGAGGGAGGAATTGGAGAGGTTTTGGAGAATGAAGAATAATGGGTGCTGTTGGCTGGGGGGGATGAAGTGGAATGGATGGGGGGGGGGGGGGAATGGGTACTGTTGTGGGAGGGGGGGGGGTGTTAAGAGGAATTGGTGCTGTTTGAGGGGTGAAGAGGAATGGGTGCTGTTGGCAGGGGATTGGGGGGGGGGGGAGAGAGAGGAATGGGTGCTGTTGTGGGGGGGGGGGGGTGATAAAAGGAATTGGTGCTGTTTGAGGGGTGAAGAGGAATGGGTGCTGTTGGTGGGGGATAAGGAGGAGTGGGTGCTGTTGGCAGGGGATTGGGGGGGGGAGAGAGAGGAATGGGTGCTGTTGTGGGGGATAAGGAGGAGTGGGTGCTGTTGGCAGGGGATTGGGGGGGAGAGAGAGGAATGGGTGCTGTTGGTGGGGGATAAGGAGGAGTGGGTGCTGCTGGCAGGGGATTGGGGGGAGAGAGGAATGGGTGCTGTTGTGGGGGAGGGGGGGGGGTGTTAAAAGGAATTGGTGCTGTTTGAGGGGTGAAGAGGAATGGGTGCTGTTGGTGGGGGATAAGGAGGAGTGGGTGCTGTTGGCAGGGGATTGGGGGGGGGGGGGAGAGAGGAATGGGTGCTGTTGTTGGGGGGGGGGGGTGTTAAAAGGAATTGGTGCTGTTTGAGGGGTGAAGAGGAATGGGTGCTGTTGGTGGGGGATAAGGAGGAGTGAGTGCTGTTGGCAGGGGAATGGGGGGGGGGGGTGAAGAGGAAAGGGTGCTGTTGTTGGTGGGTCTAGGGGATGGGTGCTGTTTGCAGGGGGGTTAAAGAGGAATGGCAGCTGCTGTTGGGTGTGAAGAGGAATTTTGGTTAAGGTTGAAGAGGAATGAATGCTGTTGGTGGCGGTGAAGAGAATGGGTACTGAAAAGGGATTCTGAGGTTGGGACATCAGGTTTCTCGAGTTTTGGTGATATAGGAGAGAGCAGAGTAGATGAGTTATGGTTAGCCCTTGAGGATAGGTGCATTTTTGTAACCATTGTGTCTTCTGACCTCCTGTGGTCAGGTGGTGAATTACAGCGAGTCTCGTACTGCAGAGCAGATCTGTGAAAGTGCCTCCAAGATGATCACATTCATTGATCTGGCCGGACATCACAAGTACTTGAAGACAACTATCTTTGGCCTGACCAGCTACTGCCCAGACTTTGCCATGCTGGTGGTGAGCGCCAACACTGGCATCGGTGAGTGTGTCCTCTGACCCCAGAATCGGTCCCTGCTGAGCAGACCTTGTTATAATGTACCCTGCCTAATTCTCCACTGACCAGTGTTGTGTGTTTTTTATGTTTATTTCTGAAAAGTTTTTTGACTTTCTTCTTCCAGCAGTGTTTGTTTAGTGCCCGTTCACATTTGTGCGATGCGGGAACGCTGCGAATATGCAGCGTGATCCCGCATCGCATCCGCACCTCTGGCAGTTCACACTGCCATATGCGATACGCAGGGGGTGTCAATTCAAAGTTAACGACACCCCCAGTTGCGATCGCATATCGCAGTGCGATCTGCAAGTTTTCACAGAATCGGATCGCACTAGTGTGAACCACTATGCATTCAGATTCTGCTTCGGATAAAAAAAAGCCTCATGTGCGAGTTTATTGCGGATGCGGTTCCAATTTCAGCCATACAAAGTGTATGGCTGAATTCGCACCGCACATGAGATTGCATGTAATTTAGGAGCAGTGCGCTCCGAATTACGTGCGATCTCCGCAGTCGCACAAATGTGAACCGGGGCTAAGTGTACATGTATAAAGGTTGTAGCAGTTCTGATCTCTTCTAGCATTGTATGTTTAGGGTACATGTATATAGATTGTAGCAGTTCTAAAGCCAAAAGTGTGTGGACCTCCCTTCAAATAAGTGAATTCAGGTATTTCCAGTGAAGAGTACTGTTAATCCTAGAGCATGGGTGGGTGATCAACCTGTGGCCCTCCAGCTGTTGCGGAAATTCCATCATGTCTCTGCCTTTGGGAGTCATGTCTGTGACTGTCAGCTTTTTAATGCCTCATGGGACTTGTAGTTCCGCAACAGCTGGAGGGCCACAGGTTGAGCACTCGTGATACAAATATATTTTACATTTTGATCAAGGTCCTTTTCTGTTCCAAGATAACTGTTGCTCTGTTCCCAAAGCCATCCCCATAAAGACCTGAATTTACCAGTTTGGTGTTGGAGAACAAATTGAATGGTTGGTACAAGGCTATGCCGAACCAGCCCAAAATCCCTTCCCCACTGAATTCATGAAAGAAACAACTATAGGTGTCCCTGGGGAATTTGAGTGGAAGGGCTGGAGATGGTAAGTGTAGTAATGAAAGGTATAGAAAAGAATATATAAAATTTCAACATTTATTGATTTATATTAAAATTCAACAAAATACAAAAAATAACATATTTAGACTTTAAAATAACATTCCATATACATATCCTGATAGGGATAATACATTAGGGGTTCATGAAGCAGGGGAGTGTATCCTCCAACATGTTTCGGAATTTTTGTTCATCTAATTCCTTCTTCAGGGAAGTTTATATACACATAACCGTGCATTCACCACCTGTGTATCCCTAGAGGGAGTATGGAGCAAAAAGCATCCTTTTAGTTGTCTCCTCACAGAAGGTATACTGCAAAGGTGGCTGTTTGTATAGCAAAGGATACCTTCTATTCATGCAGTCTGACTGTGCAGCTCTATAGTTTGAATGTGCAACAAGTATATGGACTTGAGAGAATACAAGTCCCTCCACACGTTGTCAGGGTATTGATGTTAGTACCGGCGGTTCACTCAAATCCCCAATGGCCATATGCACATTGTGTTCACGAGGAGCACATAGGGCGGATGAGTCCACACCTTGTCAGAAATCCTATGTGAAATGCAGATAACCGATCTCTCTGTGGGGTCACCAATCCTGTTTAATTTATTCATAAATGATCTAGAGGAGGGGATATCTAGTACAATCTCAGTATTTGCAGATGATACTAAATTAGGCATGCCAATATCTTCTATGCAGGATGTGGAAATCTTGCAAGCAGACCTGAACAAAATAACGGAGTGGGCAACTACATGGCAGATGAGATATAATGTAGAAAAATGTAAAGTAATGCACTTGGGGGCCAGTAACCAGAAAGCAAGCTACTCACTTGGGGGGGAACCTCTGGGTGAGTCTAGGATGGAAAGGGACCTGGGGGTACTGGTAGACAACAGGCTTGGAAGTGGCATGCAATGCCAAGCCGCTGCAAGCAAAGCCAACAGAATACTGGGTTGTATAAAAAAGGGGATTCACTCCAGAAATAAAGAGATTATTCTTCCACTCTACAAAACTCTGGTCCGGCCACATCTGGAGTATGCTGTCCAGTTCTGGGCACCGGTCCTCAGGAAGGATGTGCTGGAACTGGAGAAAGTCCAGAGAAGGGCAACAAAAATAATTAGGGGAATGGAGGACATCAGCTATGAGGAAAGACTACAAGCACTGAACTTATTCTCTCTGGAGAAGAGACGATTGAGGGGGGATATGATATCAATGTACAAATACTGTACTGGCGACCCTAGCATAAGGAACAAACTATTCAGAGTAAGGGAATACAATAAGACACGTGGCCACTCACTAAAACTTGAGGAAAGGCGGTTTAACCTTAAAGTGCGTAAGGGGTTCTTCACTGTAAGAGCGGTAAGGATGTGGAATTCTCTTCCGCAAGCAGTCGTATCAGCGGGGAGCATTGATAGTTTCAAAAAACTATTGGATGGACACCTTAAAGACCACAACATACAGGGGTATACAATGTACAACATACAGGGGTATACAATGTACGGTTAAAAGCAAACACACACACATCATAGGTTGAACTGGATGGACTTGTGTCTTTTTTCAGCCTCACTAACTATGTAACTATGTAAGGATATGTATATGGAATGTTATTTTAAAGTCTAAATATGTTATTTTTTGTATTTTGTTGAATTTTAATATAAATCAATAAATGTTGAAATTTTATATATTCTTTTCTATACCTTTCATTACTACACTTACCATCTCCAGCCCTTCCACTCAAATTCCCCAGGGACACCTATAGTTGTTTCTTTGGTGTTGGAGAACTTCACCTGCAATACCCATTATGAGGAATTCCAGACATACCTGTTGGATTTGTACTTTTATATTATGTCCAATGTAACAGGAGAAGTGAGAACATTCCAAAGTGGGCGGCAAGAGAGACAGAAGCTGTAGCTGGGAGATCTCATCACTGGAATCCCTTAGACCAGTGATGGCAAACCTTGGCACCCCAGATGTTTTGGAAGTACATTTCCCATGATGCTCATGCACTCTGCAGTGTAGTGGAGCATCATGGGAAATGTAGTTCCAAAACATCTGGGGTGCCAAGGTTCGCCATCACTGCCTTAGACGTTTACGAACCCATTGAGAATCCTCCGATGTCTGTTATTAGAAGTGGAACCACACTGTGAGGGTTTGTCCTAGAGGCAAGATGTGTGAACACATGGCAGGAAGCTATGTAAAACAGGAAATAAAATATCTTTGTAGATGCTGTCATGTGATCTCTTGCACATACCATGTAACCAATCCCAACATCTTTCTGCAGCGGGGACGACGCGGGAGCACCTGGGTCTGGCCATGGCTCTCAAGGTTCCGTTCTTTTTGGTGGTCAGTAAAGTGGACCTCTGTGCTCCACCCACAGTGGAAAGGACACTCCGGCAGCTGGAGCGCACACTAAAACAGCCCGGGTGTAACAAGGTGCCTTTCATGGTGCGGACAGAGGATGATGCTGTCACCGCTGCTCAGCAGTTTGCACAGTCACCCAAGTAAGGACAGGGCCCTCCCAGGCCTGAACATTATTGGGCAGTCTCGTGTCTTTGTATCATCATTATTTATTTTTAATAGCCCTGTTAAATTACCTTCTCTGTGCCCTCTACTTGTCTGTATAATTGTCCTGTCACATGACCTTCATCTCATGTCCCCCCTATTGTCTGTATAATAGCGCGGTCATATTATCCTCTCTGTGCCCCCTCATATTGTGTATATTCCTGTCACATGACCCTCACCCCATGTCCCCCCTATTGTCTGTAAACTGTAGCACTGTCACATTATCCTCTCTGTGCCCCCCATATTGTTTGTATTGTAGTCCCGTTACATGACCCTCACCTCATGTCCCCCCATATTGTATATTAGTCCTGTCACATGACCCTTTTCTCATATGCCCACTTATTGTCTGTATAATAGCCCTGTCACTTGACACTCTTTGTGCCAACTTATTGTCCGTTTAAAGGGAACGTATATTATTTTTATATTTCATATTTATGGTATTTAAGATTTTAGAATACAAGGGCTCTAGTGCTATCTGACAGCTTCGGGTATACTCTAGCTGTGGAAAGAATTTTTGCTCATTCTTCAGGTAGGGTAACACTGGTTGAGTTGTGGGGTTTCCTTGTTCTCACCGATCTTCTGTTTTAAAGAGGAAGTAAACCCTCCTCTGCAACTTTTACCTATAGGTAAGCCTATGACAAGGCTTACCTATAGGTACTGTAAATATCTCCTAAACATGTACCGTTTAGGAGATATTTACCTTAAATGCAGCCAGTGACATCACTGGCGCATGCGCTCTGAAGGAACGGCCGCTGGTGCCGTTCCTTCAGAGCCCCGTGCCGTGACCGTCGGCTCCCGCGCGCATGTGCGGGAGTGACGTAATCGCGGGTCCGGCCAATCAGATGGCCGTATGCGGCGATCCCGGAAAAAGACGGGCGACTGAACATGTCGCCCGTCATACAGGTAAGCCGGCTGCACGGCGGGGGCTCGTTCTTGGGTAAGTATTTCATAATGAGCTAGTATGTGATGTATACTAGCTCATTATGTGTTTCTCTTTCAGGTTGGAAAAAAAATTAAAAAATTTAATGAGTTTATAACCTCTTTAAGCATTCCACTAGCTTGTTTTACTTCCCTTTTAGTGTGTTTTGAGGTTCCCAGGGGTTCTCTTCAGTCTTGGGGTTTTGCTTTGTTCATCCATTTGGATGTTGTGATGGCTCTCTCACCTTTTGCTGTCTTGCTACAAAATTGGTTAAAAGCCCAGGCAGTCCTTTCCTCATCATGGCACTTTTCCTGCTTCTAGGGTAAAAGTTCTAACTAATGGGCCATACACACTATAAGATTTTCTGAAGACTTTTTCCTTTAGACTTACCAAAACCAGATAATATGAGGTCAAACCTAAACACTTTCAATTTGTATGCAATCTGGCAGGCCCTTGCACTACATAGAAAAGGTAAATCTGAAGGAAAAAGTCTTCAGAAAATCTTATGGTGTGTATGGCCCTTAAGACTTGGGCATTCTCTGTTTTTGACTGGCTGGTCTTTTCTTTCTGACTTTTCATGTTGTACAAACTTCCCTCAAGGGAATTTTTTTTTTCTCTTTTGTTCATTGACAGACACAGCTCCTGATCATCTTAAACATTGGGTTATACTGCCCCCTATAGGAGTAGGACTATAGGCAGAAAAAAAACTGGCTATGTCTATAGGCAGTTCCAGGGGGTATACTTCCTCTCTCTGCTATAGGTACTTTTTTCTGCTTAGTCAGGCGTAAGGACCTAGTTCCTTGCTGAGATCTCTGGTCCCGGCAATTTTTTCTTTTTAGATAGAATTTTTTTCTCCTGGATTTTTTCCCATGAGAAAAAAAAAAAGAAAAAAAATCAACTGCCGGACTGGGCAACGGGCTGGATAATCTAGATCCAGCGGTCACCCTTAGTCTGGCCAATGAGCGTGCGCAGACCTCGGCTCTGCGCTAGGTCGGCCGCAACATAGCCCCACCGGACAGGGGCTGGCCTGGGAGTTAAACGCCTCGCGAGATCGCATACGACTGGGTCTGGGCACGAGTCGCAGCGTCCCTCTTGGCCGACAGCCCCCAGTTTCAAAGGCAAGGAGTTCTGTCTGGAGTGGTGTCCGCCTGGTTCCTGGTATGTTAAGTAGCTGTCCCTCCTCTCCCCCTGGAGGGTTTTGGGGTGGACATGGGCCCCTCCTTTGGACAGTCGGACCCCCGGGTTCCCCTCCTTCTGGTCAGCCCCCCCTTCAATCTGCCCCCCCATCCTAACCCCTCCACTTATGCTGGGGTTGAGTGGGTTGGTCCACCTCCTGGGGTGGGGGGCATGGTGCTATACTGGCGATTGGGGGGTGGTGTGCCGCCGGCGATGACTGAACAATCGTCTGCTTCCTTTGGCCACAAGGTTTTGCAGATTGCTTTTTATAGGACTTGGTCCTCTTTGAGGGTGTATTGTTTTTTCAGGGGAGCTCCAGTTGTTTTGGTTGAGCTCCTGTTTACCTGGTTGGCTATAGTTTAGCCTTGGTAATTTATTTTTTGCTGTTCCCACCCCTCATGTTTAACACTGCTTTGGGACGTCCCAATGGTTAAGAAGATCAGGAGCTGTGTCTGTCAATGAACGAATGAGAAAATGGGATTTTTGACTTATTGTAAAATCCATTTCTCTGATGTTCATTGAGGGACACAGCACCCACCCCTCTGTGGAGTTATAATTCTCCTGACACTGCTTTTAACAAAACTGAGTACCTATAGCAGGGAGAGGGAGTATACCCCCTGGAACTGCCCATAGGCATAGCCAGACTTTTTTTCTGCCTAGTGTCCTACTCCTGTAGGGGACAGTATAACCCAATGGTTAAGAAGATCAGGAGCTGTCTGTCAATGTACATCAGAGAAATGGATTTTATGGCAAGTCAAAAATCCCTTTTTTTTCCTGAATCTGGGCCCAGCGAATTGACTTCCGTTGACCTTGTTGTTGATCTGTAATTACTGTATATACTCGAGTATAAGCCGACCTGAGTATAAGCCGAGGCCCCTACTTTTACCACAAAAAGATGGGGAAAATGATTGACTCGAGTATAAGCCTAGGGTGAGAATGCTGGGCGGTGGGCATGGTACAGGAGAATGCAGGGTGACTGGCATTGTACAGGAGAATGCAGGGTGACTGGCATGGTACAGGAGAATGCAGGGTGACTGGCATGGTACAGGAGAATGCAGGGTACTGGTATGGTGCAGGAGAATGCAGGGTACTGGCATGGTACAGGAGAATGCAGGGTACTGGCATGGTGCAGGAGAATGCAGGGTACTGGTATGGTGCAGGAGAATGCAGGGTACTGGCATGGTGCAGGAGAATGCAGGGTACTGGCATGGTGCAGGAGAATGCAGGGTACTGGCATGGTGCAGGAGAATGCAGGGTACTGGCATGGTGCAGGAGAATGCAGGGTACTGGCATGGTACAAGAGGATCCGGGGTTGTGGGCATACTACAGGAGATGCAGTGCTGTGGGCATGGTACAGGTGGACCATGACCGCAGCCCTGCATAATGGCAGGTAGTGCAGCTGTTTCATTTACCTGTTCCAGAGGCGCCTTCATTTTAAAAATGGCGCCGCCCGGCGCCGACACGTCATTGCGCACGCCCCGCCGCCGCTCGTATACTTTTGGCTATTCCGCGGTGACATGTATGCGCCGGGCGGCGCCATTTTTAAAGCTTAAGCACGTCGGAGAGGCCAGTGACTTTTTTTTTTTTTCTTGACTCGAGTAAAAGCCGAGGGGGACGTTTTCAGCACAAAAAAATGTGCTGAAAAACTCGGCTTATACTCGAGTATATACGGTACCCTTTTTTTTTTTTGTTGTTTTGTTTTTATTTTGGTGGATTGCGGTCACTCACAGGATCTAATGATCCTTTAATCAGGAGTTTCCCCTTCTCCTTCTCCTGCTCTGCAATATCAGGTTGATCCTCCGTCCTCACTTTTTCAGCAGAGGGCTTCTTCCTATCTATCTTGATCAAGTGTTGGTTCCTTCAGCTACCATTGTCATGTAATAGGACCATACATTTATGTTCCTACTAGTGGCTATTGCTTACTCCTCGATTGATCTGCTTGAAGACATCCCAATTTTCTGTACTCCTAAATGGAAGGAAGGTAAAGAAAATTTAGGATTTTTTTATGCTTACTGTAAAAACGTTTTTGTAGCCCATTGAGGGACACAGGTAGCACCCCTCTGTTATCTCTGGTCCTGTGTATTGTTTTCTCACAAAACTAAGGCATGCTGGGTAGAGGAGGGGTTACATGGGGCAGGCTTACTGCTTTTCTGTTTGCCAGTGTCCCAACCTCCTTTAGGCAGCAGTATGTCTGACTGTAATAGAATTCTTGTGTCCCTCAATGACACAAAAGTACAAAAATCTTACTTTGGCTGGCTTGGGATTTGATCTGTGTGTACATGGCCTTCATATTAGATCCTCTTTATGTCTGTGTATACCCGGCCTCTATATCAGATCCTCGTTATCTTTTTTACAGCATCACCCCGATCTTCGCCATCTCCAGTGTGACCGGAGAGTCTCTGGACCTCCTCAAGGTGTTCCTAAATATTCTGCCCCCTCTCACCAACAGCCGAGAGCAAGAGGAGCTGATGCAGCAGCTGCCAGAGTTCCAGGTGAGCTGAGTATTGGGGTGTCACAAGTTGACAATGTGGAGATTGCTATCAAGCTGAAGCTTATGCTGGCCTCTTGTATCTATGGAGGCCCTTGTGGTGGTATTTCTTCATCAGACTTTTCAGTTTTGCATTCTTAATACCAGCATTGTAAAGCCAAATGATAGTGTCAACCTGCTCCAGGGAGATTTCACCATTGTGGAAGGGGTGGGGATACAAACTTCTGTGGGGAAATCTCACCAATGTGAGAGGGGCAAATACCCAAATTACTGCAGGTAATCTTGCCATTGTGGGAGGGGCAGAGACACAAACTACTGTAGGAAATCTCGCCATTGTGTTTGGGGCAGAGACACAAACTACTGCAGGTAATATCACTGTTGTGGAAGGGGAAGAGGCACAAACTACTGCAGGAAAACTCACCATTTTGGGAGGGGCAGAGACACAAATACTGTAGGTAATCTTGCCATTGTGTGAGGGGCAGAGACACAAATACTGTAGGAAATCTTGCCATTGTGTGAGGGGCAGAGACACAAACTACTACAGGTAATCTTTCCATTGTGGCAGGGGCAGAGACACAAACTACTGCAGGTAATCTCCTTATTGTGAGAGGGGCAGAGACACAAACTACTGCAGGTAATATCACTGTTGAAGGGGAAGAGGCACAAACTACTGCAGGAAAACTCACCATTTTGGGAGGGGCAGAGACACAAACTAATGTAGGAAATCTCACCATTGTATGAGGGGCAGAGACACAAATTACTGCTGGTATTCCCGCCATTGTGGGAGGGGCAGAGACACAAACTATTGCAGGTAATCCTGCCATTGTGACAGGGGCAGAGACACAAACTACTGCAGGTAATCCTGCCATTGTGACAGGGGCAGAGACACAAACTACTGCAGGTAATTTCACCATTGTCCTCCATACAGCAATAACACCAGCCAGATCTTTGTGCTATGTTTGTAGTGTTGCCTGCATGGTCTTATATCTTAGCATTATACTTTATAACAGAAGTGATCATGGTCAACCCATCTCAATAGGTGTGTCTATCCTCTTGGGATTGGATAATCCTACCTCTGAGTGTAATGGTATTGGTTTTCTCTTGGCAGGTTGATGAGATCTATACAGTGCCTGAAGTGGGGACAGTGGTTGGAGGAACACTTTACAGGTATGTTGAGGTGTTGAGGGCAGAAAAAAAAAGTTAAGTTTCTTGGCATCACAGCACTGGGGTCCTCAGTTCAGTCACAAATTAGGGTCACTCTGTATAGAGATTGTGTTATGTGGTTACTTACCTGCCCCAGGTTCCTCCTACCATACAGGTAAATACTGTTGAATTACTCAACCTCATAATAAAATCATCCTAGTGTAAATTTCCATATCTTGCCAGGAGACCCCCAATGAATAGTCACAATAAGATGTTGGTCCAAACAGCTGATTTAATGGCACTGGACAGTGCTACCCTTTAGGCATCATAGTACATTAGTTGGAGGGGGGGTTGCAGTTTGTGTGTCAGTATTCATACAGCTCTGTCACATAGAAATCATAACCCTTTTTTTTTTAATCCTTTGCAGTGGGGTATGCAAGGAAGGTGAGCAACTTGTGGTGGGGCCCACAGACTCTGGTAGCTTCCTTCCCTTAAAAGTTTGCAGCATCCAGAGGAACCGGTCTGCATGCCGTGTGTTACGCGCTGGACAAGCTGCAACCCTGGCACTGGGGGCATTTGACCGCTCCCTGCTCCGAAAGGTGAGTATATACCGCAGGGTGTTGACACTGCACTCCGCACTTACAGTACAGCTCTGTCAACTTAAAAATAGTCAGCATATGTGACAACACAGCCTTAGTCATTGTGCTTTTTCTATTGTCTTTTGAGGGACAAAGGAATTTAGAAACAGCCAAGTTATACTGCCACCTACATAAGGGTTGGATATAAGGCAAATCAAATCACCACCCACTTGTAAAAGATGTCTTTGGGTATCAGTGTTCATGGTGAAATTAAGCAAAAAGTGCCCTGGTTGTTCATACAGAGGGAATTACCTTTTTCTCTGAATGTTCATTGGAGTCACAACAGAGCACAGAGGTATAGGCCCAGCCCTAAGAGGACAAACGCTAAGCAAAAAAAAAAATTAATAAAAACCTAAGGGTAAGCTCCTCTCCCTGAGCTGTACTCCCTGTGGAAGAGAGCTCAGCTTTGGTCCTATTGTGCTAGGTTGCATCCTTATCAGTCTCTGCTTGACCCACGTGTATGGTTAGGATATCCTAATTTTTTTTTTTTCTATCATTGGGCGTTAGTTTCATAGGTTTTCTATTATTATTATTATTATATATTTTATTATTATTATACAGGATTTATATAGTGCCAACAGTTTGTTCAGCGCTTTACAAAATGAAGGCAGGAATTACAGTTACAATACAACTCCATAGAAGAGGAATAAGAGGGCCCTGCTCATTAGAGCTTCTATTCACACATTTACTTAATTTGACCACTTTGTCTATTTGTTTTGGTTTCTGAGTTTCGTAGGGAGTTCCCTGGTTCAAATTAGATAGATGGTGCTGGATGCCCAGAGATTTTCTTAATCACTTGAGCTCCAGAAGGTTTTACCCCCCCCCCCCTCCTTAATGACCAGAGCATTTTTTATTTTGCTATTCAGCACTGCACTACTTTAACTGGTAATTGCGTGGTCATGCAACACTGTACGCAAATTAAAATTGGCATTTCTCTTTCGTTAATTGACAGACACAGCTCCTGATCTTCTTAACCATTGGGTTTTACTGCTCCCTACAGGAGTAGGACACTAGGCAGAGAAAAAGTCTGGCTACCCCTATGGGCAGTCCCAGGGGATATACTCCCTCTCACTGCTATAGGTACCCAGTTTTTTTCTGCCTAATCAGGAGTAAGGACCTAGTTCCTTGCTGGGATCTCTGGTCCCGGCAATTTTTTCTTTCTAGATTTAATTTTTTTTCTCCTGGATTTTTTTCCTGTGAGATCTACAATCAACGGCCAGACTGGGCGACAGGCTGGATAATCTAGATCCAGTGGTCACCCCAGTCTGGCCAGCGAGCGTGCGCAGACCTCAGCTCTGCGCTAGGTCGGCTGCGACATAGCCCCACTGGACTGGGGCTGACCTGCGAGTTAAATGCCTCGCGAGGTCACATACGATTGGGTCTCGGCCCGAGTCACAGCGTTCCTTCTGGCCGATAGCCCCCCCCATTTAGATGGAGAGAAGGTTCTGTCTGGAGCGGTGCCCGTCTGGTTCCTGGTATGGTAAGTGACTGCCCCCCCCCCCCTCTCCCCCTGGAGGGTTTTGGGGAGGGTGTGGGCCCCTCCTTTGGATGGTTGGACCCCTGGGTTCCCCTGCTTCCTGTTAGGCACCAATGCGGGTCGCATTGGTCTGGTGGTCCCTGTGGGCCATATCGGATCCTTCTGGATCCCTGGGAGACTTGTGATGCCCCCATTTTGCTGTAGCCTTTGTGCTCAATGCACAGCGGCTATGTTTTGTGTGGTCCAGCGGCCATTTTGCGGTGGTTTGCCATTGAAAATAGTGGTGGCCATGACAGTGGAGCCCTGCGGTCGCAGCCCCTCCTCATCCCCTGGTGCCAACTCCTGGATCTTTTCACTTCCTGATCACCGCACGTGGAGTGCAGATTATCCTGGTGGCTGCAGGTGCCTGTTTCTGCTGGGTGAGGAGTCTGGTGGGTCGATTAGGTGCTCTGTTACTGGTGACCGAGTGGTTCTGTCAGAGCAATGAGGCTGTCCCTTAGCAGTGTTTTTACACCTTTTCTTGTGGGGTTCCCCTATTGACTCATGGAGTCTTTGGCGCAAATTTCCTCACCTGATCCCCTCAGAGGCTGTGGGGCCCTCCGGGTCCCAACCATCCATCAATGCACTGACGGCGGTCCTGGAGATTTTTGTGTCCCAGGTGGAGGTGGTTTTTGGGTGACGGGCTAGCAAAAAGTGCCCCCTGCCTCATCTGTCTCCTCAGATCCTGAATCTGATTTGGCCCCTGCAAACGTGGGTCGCTCTTCTGGGTCTGCCACCACGCGCCCTGAGTTCTCAGGTAGTAGGAAGACGATTCCTCCATTCCTGTAGCCATGCGCAAAAAGGTGCTGGTGGATGTACTGATTGCATCTGTGTGGGATACCTTAAAAATGGAGGAAGCAGCTGGAGCTGCGACGGAGGCGTCAGTTCCCTTTTGCACTCACAAGCCATCCAGAGCGGCAAAGGTGTTTCCTTTCCCCGCCTATTTTGACAGTGTTGTCGCTAAAGAGTGGGAACGACCAAAACGTCCCCCCTGTGGTCCCTAAGTGATTTGCTATGTGGTACCCCTATGGGGAGTCCCTTCTTAAAAAGTGGACTGTTCCACCGGTGGCGGACCCTCTGGTCTCCAGATTGAAAAAAAACAACCATGATTTTGGTTGAAGACGCAAACTCTGACCGAGAGGGCTAAGCTTTTACACCGTGACCTGGAGGGAGAACAGCTCCCCCTGCGTTTTGCTGAGCTGGCAGAACAGTTGGTCAAGAGGCTGGGGCTGCAGTTTATCTGTTATGCCTCTTTTGATGCAGGTTCCCTAGTCGCTAGACTCTCTGTTTCAGCAGTGGTCCTTCAGTGTATTTTTTGGCTCAAATGCTGGTCTGCGGACCAGACTTCTAAGAAGGCCTTGACTGATCTTCCTTTTCAAGGAAATCGCCTGTTTGGAGCTACCCTGGATGACCTCATTAAGGGTCTCACAGGGGGGCCATCCTTTTTGCTCATAAGAAGTTTTTTCGTCCCTCAGGGGCGACTGACGGGATCAAAGCCTTTCAGGGCCTCCTCTGGTGGATCCAAGTGAACTTTATCTGGCAAGTCGAGAGCGGCTTATCCAGACAAGGCTCCTTCAGCATGAAGATGCGCCCCCACCTATATCAAGGGTGGGACTACGTCTTCGCTGGTTTCCAGACACGTGGACTTCACTGGTACAAGACAAGTGGATCCACAAAGTCATACGGTCCAGCTACAAGATCGAGTTTCGCTCTTACCCCCCCAGCAAAGTTCTTTCCTTCCAACTTGCACCTTTGCCCGGACCACTTACAGGGTCTGTTTGGGTGCAGTACAAGACCTGTTAGTTCAAGGGGTGATTGTCCCGCTTCCGAAATCCAAAACGTTTTCAGGGTTTTTACTCAAACCTGTTTAAAGTTCCCAGGAAGGTAGACAAGGTGCGACCAATCCTGGACCTCAAGGCGCTGAACTGCTTTGTGCGGGTTCAGAATGGAATCCATTCGCACGGTAGTGGCATCCCTGCATCAGGGGGGTTTTATTGCCTCATTCGACATCAAGGATGCTTACCTTCACATTCCAATATGTGTCGGTCACCAGCACTTCCTCCGCTTTGCCATAGTAGAGGAGCATTATTAGTTTGTGGCGTTACCCTTTGGTTTCACCTCTGCTCCTCGGGTCTTCACAAAAGTGTTAGCCCTTGTGCTAGCATTGTTATGCCAGCAGGGGATCGCGGTACTGGGCTACTTGGGCGACCTCCATCTGCGAGCGGATTCTCCTACTGCTCTGGTGAAAAACCTGGAAATGACCATACGAACTCTGGGAGTTCGGCTGGATTCTGAATTTTCAGAAGTCTGCTCTGGTTCCGTCCACAAAGCTTGACTATCTGGGTCTGACTCCGGACTCGGCCCTAGCCAGAGGGCTCCTTCCGCTGGACAAACTCCTGAAACTGCAGGCTGCGATTCGTCTCCTGCTGTCCAGCAGATGGTCATCCCTCCGGACTTGCATGCGGGTGCTGGGCCTGATGGTGTCTACCTTCGAGGCGGTTCTGTTTATACAGTTCCATACGAGGTCCCTGCAAAGGGAGATTCTGGCCATATGGGACAAGACTCTGCAGTCTCAGGAGAATCAGATCCAGCTGAGCTGGGGAACAAGAGTCCCTGATATGGTGGCTTCGTTCTCCGACGCTTTGGCTGGACAAATCCTTCCTCAACCTTGAATTGGACAGTGGTCACCACGGATGCCAGCCTATCCAGCTGGGGAGGCGTCCTCGGCAAAAATTCTGCCAGGGGGCTCTGGACACTGGCAGAATTTTTCAGTTCAGATTACTGATCAATGTCTTGGAACTCCAAGCAATCAGACAGTACCTGGAACATTGGACGAGTCGTCTTCAGGGATGTCCAGTGCGCATTTAATCTGACAATGCTACAGCCGTGGCTTATGTCAATCACCGGGGGGGGGCACAAGAAGTGTCCTGGAGGCTCTGGAGGTAGCTGTCATTCTAATGTGGGCAGAACGGTTTGTTCCAGCCCTCTCCGCCGTACACATTCCCGGGGTGGAAAACTGGCAGGCGGATTACCTCAGCCGGCAGACGTTGGACCAAGGGGAATGGTCCCTTCATCCGTAGGCGTTTTATCAGTTGTATCCCCAGGGGGGCATCCCCAAGGTGGATCTGTTGGCCTCTTGTCTCAACTGGAAGGTGCAGAGATTTGTGGCTCAGTCACGGGATCCTCTGGCGGACACCACAGACGTGCTGGTGGCCCAGTGGGGTCAGTATTATCTGATTTACGCCTTTCCTCCTCTCAAGCTTCTGCCAAGACTTCTACGCAGGATTGAGGCAGAAGAGATTCCAGTCATCTTAGTGGCCGTGAACTGGCCTCGCCAGGCTTGGTACACTGATCTGGTGCGGCTGGTCGCCAATGTTCCTTGGAAGGATCTGTTGTCCCAAGGACCAATCTTCCATCCAGCTTTAAAGTCGCTGGCTTTGACAACTTGGCTGTTGAATGCCAGGTGCTGATGGATAGAGGTTTGTCTGAGTCAGTGATTCACTTGGGGTTCATACTCTTTTTCGGTGGTGATCTGGACCTTCCTTCAATGGGGGGTTGAGCAGAAACTGGCCTTGAGTGCTATCAAGGGTCAGGTGTCGGCCTTAGTGGTCTTCTTTCAACGGCCCTTGGCCACATACTCCCTGGTACGTACTTTTCTTCAGGGAGTTAGGCACGTGGCCCCTCCAGTGTAGTCTCCGTTGCTGCCTTGGGACCTCAATTTGGGTTATCTCAGTCCTCCAGAAGCCTCCTCTTGAGAATCTTTGAGAAATTTCCCTGCTTATGCTGTCCCAGAAGGGGGCCTTCTTGGTGGCTATCACCTCTGCATGCAGGGTGTTGGATATGGTGGCGTTATCCTGTCGTTCACCTTACTTGGTGGTTCAGAGATAAGGTGGTTCTTCGCTCCTGTTCGTCGTTCCTTCCAAAGGTTGTCTCTGATTTTTATTTGAATGAAGATATTGTGTTGTCTTCCCTGTGTCCCAGGCCAAAACATCTGAAGGAAATTGCCTTGGATGTGGTCCAGCCAATTAGGATTTATCTGGCAGCTATGGAGTCTTTTAGGGAGTCAGACTCACTATTTGTGCTCACAGATGGGCCTCGGAAAGGGTTGTCAGCTTCCTCTGCGACCATTTCCAGATGGATCAGGCAGACGGTGATTCAGGCCTATTCCATCAGGGGTCAGGTTCCTCCTTTCCCTGTCAAGGCACACTCTACTCTGGCGCTCAGTGCCTCCTGGGCCTTCCGTCATCAGGCGTCAGTGACGCAGGTTTGCAAGGCGTCCACCTGGTCCTCGGTGCACACGTTCATAAAGTTCTATAAAGTGGATGTGTTGGCATCTGCGGATGCTTTCTTTGGCCGCAAAGTTTTGCAGGCTGCTGTTTAGAGGACCTGGTCCTCTTTGAAGGTGTATTGTTTTTTTCAGGAGAGCTCCAGTTGTTTAGGTTGAGCTCCTGTTTACCTGGTTGGCTATACTTCGCCTTGGGAATTTTTATTTTTCACTGCTCCTACCCCTCATGTTTAACACTGCTTTGGGACGTCCCGATCAGGAGCTGTGTCCGTCAATGAACAAAAGAAAATGGGATATTTGACTTACTTTAAAATCAATTTCTCCAATGTTCATTGACGGACACAGCACCCACCCCTCTGTGGAGTTGTATTTCTTCTGACACTGCTTGTAACAAAACTGACCTCACCAGTTACACTAATACTGTGATCAGTGCTAATAATATACACTCACTGTACTAATGACACTGGCTGGGAAGGGGTTAACAACTAGGGGCAATCAAGGCGTTAACTGTGTGCTTAACAATGTGTAATGTGTGTAATATGTGCTGCTTTTACTAATCAATGCGGCCCTGCCTTGCAGAGAGAAAACTCAGCCACATATCTGCTCTGTGTACAGAGCCCTGTGCTGTTAGTAAATACAGGGCTCTGTACTATGATTTGCTAAGCCAATCAGCAGGTCTCGGCCATTAATCATTGGCTGGGACCTGCTAAACAACTTGTGCTGTCAGCTTGTGAATCACAGCACATATGGGGTGGCGGGCACTTGACCATGTACAACTACATGAGGTTTAATGTTGAAAAATGTAAAGTAATGCACTTGGGTGCCAGAAACCAGAAAGCAAGCTACTCACTAGGGGGGGGAACATCTAGGTGAGTCTAGGATGGAAAAGGACCTGGGGGTACTGGTAGACAACAGGCTTGGCAGTGGCATGCAATGCCAAGCCGCTGCAAGAAAAGCCAACAGAATACTGGGATGCATAAAAAAGGGGATTCACTCCAGAAATAAAGAGATTATTCTCCCTCTCTACAAGACTCTGGTCCGGCCACATCTGGAGTATGCTGTCCAGTTCTGGGCACCGGTCCTCAGGAAGGATGTGCTGGAACTGGAGAGAGTCCAGAGAAGGGCAACAAAAATAATTAGGGGAATGGAGGGCATCAGCTATGAGGAAAGACTACAAGCACTGAACCTATTCTATCTGGAGAAGAGACGATTGAGGGGGGATATGATATCAATGTACAAATACTGTACTGGTGACCCGAGCATAAGGAACAAGCTATTCAGAGAAAGGAGATACAATAAGACACGTGGCCACTCACTAAAACTAGAGGAAAGGCGGTTTAACCTTAAAGTGTGTAAGGGGTCTTCACTGTAAGAGCGGTAAGGATGTGGAATTCTCTTCCACAAGCAGTGGTATCAGCAGGGAGCATTGATAGTTTCAAAAAACTATTAGATGGGCACCTTAAAGACCACAACATACAGGGGTATACAATGTACGGTTAAAAGCAAACACACACGCACATCATAGGTTGAACTGGATGGACTGATGTCTTTTTTCAACCTCACTAACTATGTAACTATGTACGGGATCTGGTGCAGAGCAGCCGCCCTGTCGCCTTATATATGCATAGGACGGTCTTCAAGTGGTTAATTACAGCTTAATGGTGGTGTTGATGTGCTTTTCCACTAGATTGGCAGCTTCTGCACACAAGAGGACTTCCACGGTCACCCTGGGCTGTGACTGGAATGAGTAAATGTAGAATTAAAGTTCCTTACCGTGATGTTGTAGTCCAAATACTAGGTTATTTCCATGTAAAGTCAGATAATTGTATACAAGGCCAACACATTTCAGAGCCTTCATCAGGGCTTGCAAAATATGGAACTTGGTAGCAGATACTTTGCCAGCAGCTGGTTGCCCTGATGAAGGGAACATAGCTTAGCCCCCAAGCACATTGGGTTTGTATGCACTTTTCATCTGAGTTTACATTGGTGTAATTCAGCCTGTACGTAGCTTTGCTCAGGTGGTTTACCCTCTATTTTGGGAGAAAAAAACTGAGAAAATGGATGTTTCTGCTAGCATCTCCTAAACTCTCACATCCTGGGCACCGCACAGAGAGAGGAGCTTATTGTTTTGCTTAGTGTCTGCCCTTCTAAATAGCATTTTACCCTGAGTTTTGTTGTGCGCTCATACTTCTTTTCCTGGCCCAGGGCCCAAACGTTGGTTTTAGCTACTCCTGATGTCAGCCGAACCCTTTTGCCTAGTATCAGTTGTTCCAAATAATATTCTAGCTCTCCGGAGTTTCTTCATCTGTGCTCATACTCCTTTTCTCCGTCCAGGGTATGGTTCTGGTCAGTCCGGAGATGATGCCCACAGTTTGTTGGGTCTTCGAGGCAGAAATCGTCCTCCTCTTCCATGCTACCTCCTGCAGGCGCGGAGTGCAGGTCACTGTGCACGTGGGAAATGTGCGACAGACGGCCATCCTAGAGCACATCCATGGGAAGGTAAGACGGAGCAGCAGCTTTCTAGGATTCTCCACCTTTGTCCTCTTTTCTCATCTCTGGTTTGTTCTCCATGGAGGTATGTTTAGTCCATCCAGAGGGCCACATCACACTTGCCAACTTGTCGCTGGTGACAAGTCTCCAGGATCAATCAAATATGCAGAGTATACACCTGCTTCCATGGTATCACTTCCTTTCTGACGAAAAAGAGATTGGAACTTGCTGGGATGGACGCCTCGTTCATCCAGCCAGTAAGAGAGCAATGCAATTGAACTAGATCAGTATTTATCTGCCCTCTATAGAGATCCCATTACTGGCTAGTTGTCCCCGTAAGCAGAATTGTGCGAAGCAGCTTAAGCCAGGGATTCCCAAACTACGGCCCTGCAGCTGTTGCAGAACTACACATCCCATGAAGCATTGTAAAACTCTGACATTCACAGACATGACTAGGCATGATGGGAATTGTAGTTCCTGAACAACTGGAGGGCCATAGTTTGGGAATCCTTGGCCTAAGCCATGGCTCACACTGTTGCAACTATAAAATTGCGCTACTTCAGCGCGATTTCAAAACCGCAGATCAGTGCAATTTGTACCTCCTGGTTTCATTGCAACTTCGTTTAACAGAAGTCTATGCAAGTCACAATAAAATTGGAAAAAAAAAGAAGTGCAGGAACCTTTTTCAAAGTCTCTGCGACATGAGTTATTATCCATTGCAGATAATGCAGCGCGACTTTGAAACTGTCAAATCGCATAGCAAATCGCACTGGTGTGAATGAGGGCTTAAGCCTGGTACTGCAAGTTTTTTTTTTTTTTTTTCATTCAACCCAGTGGGTGCGATGATCTCCTCCCGCTGTGCTTTTGTATTCTAACAGAGGAACGCAACACCCCACCTCCTCCGCACCAGAATACACTGAAAAACGTTTGCAGCCAGTGGCTGCAAGCACTGATCAGATGCTGATTTTTCCAGCATGCCCCTTTGACAAAAGCCAGTGATTCGATCAGCTTCTGTCGGACAGACTGCGGTACACACTGACCGAAAGTTGCCTGTTTCCTGCTAAAGTGGACGATTTTTGGACAGTGTACCCACCGTTAAAAACACACCTTCACCGATAATTGGTAGCTCAATAATCTGGAGAATGGTTGACTAACAGGGTCATCATTAAAAAAAGAAAACTCAACAGCCTGTGTCTGTACTATCTACCTATGTTACCATATAATTTGGTATCAAACATTTGTAACTCATCCTTAAAAAATGTTAAAATAAATTAAAAACTCATTTGATCAAAAAAAAAAAATAGACGTAATGTTTAGAAAACAAAGGCACTATTGAAAAAAAATAGCAACTTCCCTTTTTCATCTTTTAAGGGCTCTTTAACACGGGCGTTCCATTTGTCCGTATATCATCCTATTTTTTTGCGGATGATATACGGACATAATGTAAGTCAATGGCATTGCGGATGTCAGCGGATGACCATCCGCTGACATCCGATTTTCGTCCTTTCAGTTCTGTTCCGTTTTTTGGAACGGAACAGAACCCTATTTTTTCTTCCGTTTAAAAAATGGAAAGGACGGTAAATCGGATGTCAGCGGTGTCATCCCCTGAAATCCGCAATTGCATTGACATACAATATGTCCGTATATCATCCGCAAACGGATGGGATGATATGCGGACTTGCGGACCGGATGACACAAGTGTCATCCGTGTCCGTAAAAAAAAAAAAAGTGCCGGAGCAGATCGCAATACTGTCCGCTCCGTGTGAAAGAGCCCTAAAGGGCCATACACCCTATAAGATTTTCTGAAGACTTTTTCCTTCAGATTTACCTTTTCTATGTAGTGCCAGATTGCATACAAATTGAAAGTGTTTAGGTTTGACCTCATATTATATGGTTTTGGTAAATCTAAAGGAAAAAGTCTTCAGAAAATCTTATAGTGTGTATGGCCCATAACACTTCACTGTGCAAGTGCTTAGAGAAGTTTTTTATTTACTAATAAACATAGTGATCACATAATTGGGAACCATACTGATTGATTCCTGGGAATTGAAACCAGAGCAGTGAGTTATGGTGAAGCTTCAGAACAAGGAGATGCTTTATTTCCACAATGGGAGATGGATGTAGGTTTCTTCAGTAGAACGCTGCCTAGCCAGACTATTTATTTAATGTTCCTTCTTCAGATTCCTCTATTGGGCAAAAAACGGATTAGGCCATGTTTAACGTTCAGCTAAATCTTCAGCCTGGGTTCACATTTGTGCGGTGCGGGACATCATATGGGATTCGCGGTTCTGTGCACATCACATGCGATGTCTGTGTAGTGCGATTTGAGCCATACATTCTGACTGGCTCAAATCACATCATATCCGCACCAAAATGGTGCAGGAACCTCTTTTTTTCTGCACATGAATCCGCATTCTGGCAATCACACTGCGTTTTGCAATCTGTTTCTGGGTGTCGGTAATCTAACATTGACACCCACAGCAGATTGCATGGACGCTGTGCAATTACTTTGTAGTGCGATGAAGGGCAACTCCTCAAATCTTGTGCGTTTCCCGCATCGCATCAATGTGACCCTGGGCTCAATGAAACAAGAAATATCAGAAAGTGCTTGGAAAGTTTGGTACTCGCTTAGTTATTTTTACCTTTTGAGGCCTGGTTCACACTGATGCGATGCAGAAAACGCACAAGATTTGCTGCGTTTCCCCGCATTGCATAGGACTCATTCTGCGGGTGTCAGTGTTAGATTAAGGACACCCTGAAACAGATCTAAAAATGCAGTGTGATTACCAGAATTGCATCTCACGGGTGTGAACACCCATGCAATGCGATTCAGGTCCTGAAAATAAAAGGGTCGTGCGCTATTTTGGTGCGGATGCGATTTGAGCCATACAAAATGTATGGCACAAATCACACTGCAAAGACATCGCATGTGACGAGCACAGGAATGGGGTGCGATTCCTATGCGAGTCACATGCGGTGTCCCACACCGCACAAGTGTGAACCCAGACTTAAAGTCCATGTTTGAGACCATGTTTCATGTTACACCCAATATTTATGGTGTGACATGAAGCATGGATGAATACACTGCCCCCCTTTTTTGAATTGCAGGGTGCAGTACATTGTTGTTGCTTTTGAAATTCGGTGCAGCTATGTGTGGATTCACCCTCACGTCTGTATCATCCTGTTCTGGAATTGCTAAAAAATATTTCTCTTTCGTTCATTGACAGACAGAGTTCCTTTATGTTCTTAACCATTGGGTTATACTGCCCCCTACAGGTGTAGGACACTAGGCAAGAAAAAGCTTGACTACGCCTATGGAGTAGGCCCTGGGGGTCTACTCCCACTCTCAGCCTAGTCATGAGTTAGGACCTAGTTCCTTGCTGGGATCTCTGGTCCTGGCAGTTTTTCCCTTTTTGTATGGAACTTTTTCCTATCTTTGTTATTTTGTTCCTGTGATCTACAATAAACTGCTGGACTGGGTGACGGACTGGATAATCTAGATCCAGAGGGTCCCCCCAGTCTGGCCAGCGAGTGCGCCCAGTCTTTAGCTCTAGGTGGGCCCACAACATAGCCCCACTGGATGGGGGCCATTCTTCTCGGCTCATAAGAGGCCTTTTTGTCCCTCTCAAGACAAGGGATCTAAGCCCTTCAAGGCTTCCACCAGAGGTTCCAAGAGGACCTGGTGGCAAGCCACGAGCGGGCTCTTCCAGACCTGCATGAAGGGGCGCCCTCACCCGTACAGATATATATAAAATCCCCTATCTGGGAGCGTTCCCCTCCCCCCAGTGTTCTGGGTGGGGAGAAATAGCTAGACTGGGATATTAATTAAATGCATGTGCCCTAATGGATTCTATCTTGCTATCACCATACAGAGCATTGATCTATTAGCTCCAGAAGAAGCTTAAGGCGAAACATGTCGAGCACTATGGCTCAACGCAATTTAATGCCTATGTGTTAACACATCGTCCGATCTCCCTGGGAAGACAGTACACCTCCCTGTCACCTTTGGTCGGATCGCTTCGATGTGAAGTATCAATCATTCTAATTTGTTATTCAAATGATTTGTACCTGTTCACCATTTCACCAGCAATGTAACTGCCAGAATTGTTTATTCTGTACTAATATGTCTCCCTCTATGAATGGGATGGTACACTGTTTTGTTCTTTTGATTTTTGTGCTTTTTTGTTTTATGTTTTTATACATATTATCTAATAAAATGTAATATTTGTTAAAGTATCTAGTACCTCCAAAGTCCACGTTTCTTTCCATTTAGTTTTCTTCAATCCTCTGTTGAGTTGGGTTATGTATTCTTCTGACACGGCTTGTTACAAAACTGAAGTCCTGTAGCAGGAAATGGGAGTATACCCCCTAGAACTGCCCTATAGGCATGGTCAATTCTTTTCCACCTAGTGTCCTACTCCCATGGAGAGCAGCATAACCTAAGGGTCAAAGAAGATATGGAGCTGTGTCCATCAATGAACATCAGAGGAAAGGATTTTACGTAAGACAATAATCCAGTTTTTTTACTTACTTTAAAATCCATTTCTCTGATGTTCATTGACAGACACAGCACCCACCCCTCTGTGGAGTTGGCTTTCTTCTGACACTGCTTGTAACAAAACTAAGTGCCTATAGCTGAGAGTGGGAGTATACCCCCTGGGACTGCCCCATAGGCATAGTCAAGCTTTTTCCTGCCTAGTGCCCTACTCCTGTAGGGGGCAATGGTCAAGAAGATAAGGAGCTGTGTCCGTCAATGAACATCAGAGAAATGGATTTTACGATAAGTCAAAAATACCATTTTCCTACATGCCTTACCTGCCACCACAGCAGAGGGACACTGCAGAGTGCGCTGGCAATCCTGGCTCCCTCTTCAACACAGTCTCAGGGCGTATTCCTGCCCATGCTGTCTGTCTCCCGCTTTACCTGCAGTACTTCCCTCAAGAGTGTTTCGGGTCTGGGAGCAAGGCGGGGCTTCTAGACATAGCTGCAAATATCTCCAGATCCGTTTTTTCAGGGATAAATTACAGGCTGGACACAGCAGCTTGTTGACATCACACCAATTTTGAAGTGGCTGGGAGGAAAACATTGAACAAAATACTGTGCATTGTACCTGTGACATACTGATCGCAGGTGCAGTGTTTTGTAGGCTTCATTGCAAAAATTGGTAAATGTAAATTTGTTGTTAGAGCAATGTTGCTGCAATTTTATTTATTTTTGCGAAAGGTGGACTAAGCTTTTTAATCAGAAATAGTCCAGGTTTAAAGACAGAACTGTTGGAATACATAGAATGCAGAGATTTCATATGTCACTATCAATGCCTTTTTTTTCTGTAATCTATATTTTCCTGATCCTTGTGCCTCTTCCATCTCTCAGGATGAACTGCGGACAGGAGAGAAGGCCGTTGTACGCTTCCGCTTTATCAAGCACCCAGAATATTTAAAGCCGGGAACCAAGCTCCTGTTCAGGGAAGGGATGACAAAGGGTATTGGACATGTATGCAGCCTGCAGGTAATAGCCACTGAAACCTGTCATCTTTGACCTGAGACTTTGCCCACGTGGCACCCTTACACCATAGTGCCGGAGACAGCGAGCCAAGGAAGACGTTCCTGTGGAGTTGTGTTCATCTTTGGGAATCACCGATCTGGTCCTCACAATGATGGCCAATTGTACCCCAGGAAACTCTAGTCCGGTCCCCAAACTAAGGGCCCATTGTACCCTGGGAATCATTGGTCCAGTACTCATACCAGAGCCCATTGTACCCTGTGAATCACCGGTCCAGTCCTCACACCGATGTCCTCATTGTACCCCATTTTTAGCCTTTCACGATTTTTCTGACTTTTACTCCTTCCTGTCAGCCACTTTTAATCTATGACAGCTCTTTTGTACAAACTGTTTTTAGACTTCCCCTTTTTCTACTGTTTTAAAAAAAAATTTTAAGACAAAAAGGCCAACAAGGACATTTTCCCATTTTTCCCACCCTTGGTGGTATTTAGTGATCCGGCATTCAATTGGTAGGGACAGTGAGTTTCTGGACCGGTGCCCCGTGGTAATGTTTGTCTTAGGACAGGTCCTCACAGTGGCTGCAATCTGGTAAATTTCCAAATAAAAGGAGCGAGTCAAGAAGTTGGAGGTGAAAAACTGCAACCGCTGCACTAAGTTGTAGTTTTCTCCCTCAGGCTTGGATTCTGTTCTATATTATTCAGAGTGAATCGTCCTTTTCCCCCAAAGACCCTTTGTGTCCTGTTCATCAAACGAGGTAACAACTGCTGCCCAATGCGGAGAATATGGGAAGCAGTGAGTGGGACATAATGGGGCATTGAACCCTGAAGCTGCTGGTTAGTCATGTGGCTCAGCTCCACTGCACATGTGGCAGACTGTGGCCAGCAATGTGAATCAGAGCTGCAGCTTATGTTGCCATTGTTGCCAATGTTAATCAGAGCCTTGGGTCAGTTGGTGGCCAGTCAGTGATATGAATCAGAATTCCAAATCATGTAGCTGTTGGTGATGTGAATCAGAGCTCTGGCACATGTAGCAATTTGGACATGAATCGGAGCTCTGGCACATGTAGCGTTTGGACATGAATGAGAGCTCTGGAAATGTAGTGTTTGGACATGAATAAGAGCTCTGGCACATATACTGTTTGGACATGAATGAGAGCTCTGGCACATGTGGCGTTTGGACATGAATGAGAGCTCTGGCACATGTGCTGTTTGGACATGAATGAGAGCTCTGGCACATGTAGCATTTGGACATGAATCGGAGCTCTGGCAAATGTAGCATTTGGACCTGAATCAGAGCTCTGGCATATGTAGCGTTTGGACATGAATCAGAGCTCTGGCACATGTGCCGTTTGGACATGAATGAGAGCTCTGGCACATGTAGCGTTTGGACATGAATGAGAGCTCTGGCACATGTGCCGTTTGGACATGAATCGGAGCTCTGGCACATGTAGCGTTTGGACATGAATGAGAGCTCTGGCACATGTGCCGTTTGGACATGAATGAGAGCTCTGGCACATGTGCCGTTTGGACATGAATGAGAGCTCTGGCACATGTAGCGTTTGGACATGAATGAGAGCTCTTACACATGAAGCGTTTGGACATGAATCAGAGCTCTGGCACATGTAGCGTTTGGACATGAATGAGAGCTCTGGCACATGTAGCGTTTGGGCATGAATGAGAGCTCTTACACATGTAGCGTTTGGACATGAATGAGAGCTCTGGCACATGTAGCGTTTGGACATGAATCGGAGCTCTGGCACATGTAGCGTATGGATATGAATCGGAGCTCTGGCACATGGGTCGTTTGGACATGAATGAGAGCTCTGGCACATGTGCCGTTTGGACATGAATGAGAGCTCTGGCACATGTAGAGTTTGGACATGAATGAGAGCTCTGGCACATGTAGCGTTTGGACATGAATCTGAGCTCTGGCACGTGTAGCATTTGGACATGAATCAGAGCTCTGGCACATGCAGCATTTGGACATGAATCAGAGCTCTGGCACATGTAGCGTTTGGACATGAATCGGAGCTCTGGCACATGTAGCGTTTGGACATGAATCAGAGCTCTGGCACATGTAGCATTTGGACATGAATCAGAGCTCTGGCACATGTAGCGTTTAGACATGAATCGGAGCTCTAGCAAATGTAGCATTTGGACAGGAATCGGAGCTCTGGCACAAGTAGCATTCAGTGGCTGATCAGCGATGCAAAATAGAGACCCGACTCATAGCATATAGTGATATGATGTGGAGCTTTGATTCATGTAGTGGCTAAATGTTTGGCCGGTGACAAGAATCCGAACTTCAGGTTAATGTAGCAGTTGGTAGCCAGACATTGATGTGAATCAATGTAGCAGTTGGACATGAGTCAGAACTTCAAATCATGTAGTGGTTGGTGGCTAGTTACTAATGTGAATCAAAGCTCTGGCTTGCATAGCAGTTGGTCAGCTATGTGAATTAGACGTTCTGACTTGTGTAGCTGCCAGATATGAATTGGAACTCTTGCTCATGTAGTGATTGGACATGAGTCAGAACTTTGATACAAGTAACCATCCGTCAGTCAGCCATGCGAACCATGTAACAATCAGTAGCTGATTGGTGACGTGAATTGGAGCTCCAGCTCATGTAACAGCTAGATGTTAATTGGAGGTCCACATCATTTAGTGGCAGGTAATATGAATCCGGAACTTCTGCTTGGGTATCTGGCTCACACAGCAGTTGGTAGCCAATCAGTGATGTGAATCAAAGCCTAGCCTCATTTAGAAGTCACTGATGTGAGCTCCAGCTCATGTAGCAGTCGGCCAGGTATGTAAATCGGATCTCCGGCTAATAAAATGGTCAGCGATGTAAATGAGAGCTCTATGATTTGTATCACAGTCAGTAGGCTGGTCGCTGGCATGATTTGGAACTCTGACTTGTGTTCAGGGGGGGGCTGTCATTTCTCCCCAGCTGCTGCTCCTCCTTCTCTCCACACATGCAGTTGCGTTTTGTGTGTTCATAGTTTTGCACGTTCTGTACAGATTAAAAAAAAGTTTTACTGAGTTGTCATGTGATTCTTTACTTTTATTTTTCTACAACTGGGATCTTAAAACTTTATAATGAAAGGGCCAGTTTACTTTCCTTCAGACTTTAGAGGGGCCAGACCTTTGCCTGTGGGAATAGAAAATGCCCCAGTATCACTGGCAATAGGCAATGTCTTAAGCCTGACGGTCGGCGTGAGTAAACAAAAATTATACACTGCTCAAAAAAATGAAAGGAACACTTTGAAAACACATCCGATCTCAACTGGAAAAAATATCATGCTGGATATCTATACTGATATGGACTGGGTAATGTGTTAGGTTCTATACTGATATGGATTGGGTAATGTGCTAGGATCTATAATGGTATGGACTGGGTAATGTGTTAGGTTCTATACTGATATGGACTGGGTAATGTGTTAGGATCTATACTGGTATGGACTTGGTAATGTGTTAGGATCTATACTGGTATGGACTGGGTAATGTGTTAGGAACGAAAGGATGCCACATTGTTTGATGGAAATAAAAATGATCACCCTACAGAGGGCTGAATTCAAAGACACCCCAAAAATCAAAGTTAAAAAATGATACAGCAGGCTAGTCTGTTTTTCTGAAATTTCATTGCAGCAACTCAAAATGGTACTCAGTAGTTAGAATGACCCCCACGTGCTTGTATGCATGCCTTACAATGTCGGAGCATGCTCCTAATGAGACGACGGATGGTGTCCTGAGGTATTTCCTCCCAGATCTGGACCAGGGCATCATTAAGCTCCTGAACAGACTGAGGTGCAACCTGGGGTTGTCGGATGGACCGAAACCTAATGTCCCAGAGATGTTTTTAGGTCAGGCAAATGTGGGGGCCATTCAACGGTATCAATTCCTTAGCGTGTAGAGGTCGGTTTGTCCCTCCATTGATATGCCTCCCCAGACAATCACTGACCCACCACCAAACTGGTCATGCTGAACGATGTTACAGGCAGCATAATATTCTTCACCGCTTCTCCAGACCCTTTCACGTCTGTCACATGTGCTCAGGGTGAACCTGTTCTCATCTGTGAAAAGCACAGGGCACCAGTGGTGGACCTGCCAATTCTGGTGTTCAATGGCAAATGCCAATCGAGCTCCATGGTGCCGGGTAGTGAGCACAGGGCCCACTAGAGGACGCCAGGCCCTCAGGCCACCCTCATAAAGTCTGTTTCTAATTGTTTGGTCAGAGACATTCACACCAGTGGCCTGCTGAAGGTCATTTTGTAGGGCTCTGGCAGTGCTCATCTTGTTCCTCCTTGCACATTGGGGCAGATTCAGGTCCTGCTGATGGTTAAGGACCTTCTACGGCCCTGTCCAGCTCTCCTAGAGTAACTGCCTGTCTCCTGGAGTCTCCATGCTCTTGAGACTGTGCTGGGAGACACAGCAAACCTTCTGGCAATGGCATGTATTGATGTGCCATCCTGGAGGAGTTGGACTGCCTGTGCAACCTCTATAGGGTCCAGTTATCACCTCATGCTACCAGTAGTAACACTGACCCTAGCCAAATGCAAAATTAGTGAAAAACAGTCAGAAAAGATGAGTAGGGAAAAAAATGTCAGTGGCCGTCACCTATAAAACCATTCCTTTTCTACTTTTTCTTATAAAAAATATCCAATAAACTCAATTTTTGTCATACATTTAGGCCCAAATGTAGTTAGCTAAATGTCTTTGATAAAAAAAAACCTCAATAAGTGTATATTTATTGGTTTGCACAAAAGTTAAAGCGTCTACAAACTATGGTGCATATACTGGAATTTACGCAGCTTTTACTTTCTGACTGCCTTTCTCATTTCTTGAAGTGCTAAAATGGCAGGGCAGTACAACTCCCCCCCCCCCCCCCCAAATTACCCTTTTTTGGAAAGTAGACACCCCAAGGAATTTTCTGAGAGGCATGTTGAGCCAATTGATTTAACTTTTCTGTCACAGGTGTTTGAAAAATGACAAAAAAAAATAAAAATTTACACAAAGTTGTCATTGAAATGAAATATTGCTCACACATGCCATGGGTATATGTGTAATTACACCCCAAAATATATTCTGCTGCTTCTCCTGAGTATGGAGATACCCCATGTGTGAGACTTTTTGGCAGTCTAGCCGCGTACAGGACCCCGAAAACCAGTCACTGCCTTCGGGCTTTCTAAGGGCATAAATTGTTGATGTCCTTCCTCACTACCTATCACAGTTTCGGTGGCCATAAAATGCCAAGATAGCACAAACCCCCCCCAAATGACCCCCTTTTCGGAAAGTAGACACCCTAAGCCAGTGGTTCTTAACCTGGGTTCGATCGAACCCCAGGGGTTCGGTGGGTCAGTCTCGAGGGTTCGGCACACCCTCCGCTAGTACCACTTCGCTGTCAGGGACTATTTCTCCAGTTTCGGGCATGTCCTTCCGCTCCCGCTCCGCGCCGTCATCATGGAAATACATAACATCCAGTGGCGTAGCGTGGGGGTTGCAGGGGGGCCGGCCACACCGGGCGCAACATCTGGAGGGGGCGCATCTGCTCCGCAGTGTCATGTCACTCACTCTGTCAAGATGGGCTGGCCGCCACCGCCCGCTGAGTCTGCTCGCACTCGCAGCTCTCTCTGGCCCTGGCTCACTCTCACTGCTGGCTGTGCAGCTCGGCTCCCGGCCGAATCCGATCCAGCTGGAGCCGGCGTCGCCCCCACTGTGGAGTGGTGGTGGTGGGGGGGGGGGGGGGAGATAGGCATGCGGTGCGGAGAGGGACTGTCTGGGGGAGGGACTAACCCGTGCAGCGGCCGCCCAGCGCAGCACGGAAGAGAACCACCAGGCCGCAGCAGAAGAAGCCGGCAGGTGAGAGGCTAGAGAGCCAGTGGTGACAGTGGTGCTGCAGCCTGCAGGAGGAAAACCTAGCCTGTGATCGGGAGATGGGACACAGGTGAAAAAAAGGTAGGACTGGAGTAGTACTGGCTGTACTAGTCTAGTGACTGACTGTCTGAGTGACTGTGTGAGAACACTGAGAAGACTATGTAAAGGGGATCTATTTTATGGGGAACCTGGCCTGCTGTAAGGGGGGAGATCTAAATGGGCGACGGGACCTCACCTCACCCTGGCCTGCTGTAAGGGGGGATCTATATGGGGGACATGATACCCCATATAGATCCCCCTTAAAGTAGGCCAGGGTGAGGTCCCCCATATAGATCCCCCCCCTACAGCAGGCCAGGGTGAGGTTAGGTCACTCTGGGGTCCCCCATATAGATCCCCACTTACAGCAGGCCAGGGTGAGGCTAGGTCACTTTGGGGTCCCCCATATAGATCCCCCCCTACAGCAGGCCAGGGTCCGGACCTCACCTCACCCTGTCCTGCTGTAAGCGGGGAGATCTATATGGGGGACGGGACCTCACCTCACCCTGGCCTGCTGTAAAGGGGGATCTATATGGGGGACCTGGGATCTATATGGGGGACCTCACCCTGGCCTGCTGTAAGGGGGGCTCTATATGGGGGACCTGGGATCTATATGGGGGACCTCACCCTGGCCTACTGTAAAGGGGGATCTATATGGGGGACCTGGGATCTATATGGGGGACCTCACCCTGGCCTACTGTAAGGGGGGCTCTATATGGGGGACCAGGTCCCCCATATAGATCCCCCCTTACAGCAGGCCAGGGTGAGGTCCCGTCCCCCATATAGATCTCCCCCCTTACAGCAGGACAGGTTGAGGTGACATGAGACATGATAATGACATGAGAGTGGCACTTGCCAAGATAAAGCCACACCTTTCTAAATTGGACTCTGAAAGACAACAGCAGAAGTCACACTAATTTGCAGTAAATATTCATTATTATGTTTTTGTTTTTGTGTGAAAATCATATTTTAATGTTTTTGTTCTTTGTTCTTAATGGTTTTGTTCATTTTGTGCACCTATGTATAAATGTATACCTATGTTTAGAATTTGAAAAAATCATATTTTATTTTTCCAATTAAGAAGGGTTCGGTGAATGCGCATATGAAACTGGTGAGGTTCAGTACCTCCAACAAGGTTAAGAACCACTGCCCTAAGCTATTTTCTGAGAGGCATGTTCAGTCCATGGAATATTTTATATTTTGCCACAAGTATCGGGAAAATGCCAATTTTTTTTTTTTTTTAACACAAAGTTGTCAAATGATATATTGCTCACACATGCCATGGGTATATGTGAAATGACACCCCAAAATACATTCTGCTGCTTCTCCGGAGTATGGGGATACCACATGTGTGAGACTTTTTTTGGCAGTCTAGCCGTGTACAAACCCCGAAAACCAATCACCGCCTTCAGGCTTTTTAAGGGCAGAAATTGTTGATTTCACTCCTCACTTACCTATCACAGTTTCGGAAGCCACAAAATGCCAAGATAGCACAACCCCCCCCCCCCCCCCCAAATGAACCCTTTTCAGAAAGTAGACACCCTAAGCCAGTGGTTCTTAACCTTGTTGGAGGTACTGAACCTCACCAGTTTCATATGCGCATTCACCGAACCCTTCTTAATTGGAAAAATAAAATATGATTTTTTCAAATTCTAAACATAGGTATATATTTATACATAGGTGCACAAAATGAACAAAACCATTAAGAACAAAGAACAAAAACATTAAAATATGATTTTCACACAAAAACAAAAACATAATAATGAATATTTACTGCAAATTAGTGTGACTTCTGCTGTTGTCTTTCAGAGTCCAATTTAGAAAGGTGTGGCTTTATCTTGGCAAGTGCCACTCTCATGTCATTATCATGTCTCATGTCACCTCACCCTGTCCTGCTGTAAGGGGGGAGATCTATATGGGGGACGGGTCCTCACCTCACCCTGGCCTGCTGTAAGGGGGGATCTATATGCGGGACCTGGTCCCCCATATAGATCCCCCCTTACAGCAGGCCAGGGTGAGGTCCCCCATATAGATCCCCCTTTACAGCAGGCCAGGGTGAGGTGAGGTCCCGTCCCCCATATAGATCTCCCCGCTTACAGCAGGACAGGGTGAGGTGAGGTCCGGACCCTGGCCTGCTGTAGGGGGGGATCTATATGGGGGACCCCAAAGTGACCTAGCCTCACCCTGGCCTGCTGTAAGTGGGGATCTATATGGGGGACCCCAGAGTGACCTAACCTCACCCTGGCCTGCTGTAGGGGGGGATCTATATGGGGGACCTCACCCTGGCCTACTTTAAGGGGGATCTATATGGGGTATCATGTCCCCCATATAGATCCCCCCTTACAGCAGGCCAGGGTGAGGTGAGGTCCCGTCGCCCATTTAGATCTCCCCCCTTACAGCAGGCCAGGTTCCCCATAAAATAGATCCCCTTTACATAGTCTTCTCAGTGTTCTCACACAGTCACTCAGACAGTCAGTCACTAGACTAGTACAGCCAGTACTACTCCAGTCCTACCTTTTTTTCACCTGTGTCCCAACTCCCGATCACAGGCTAGGTTTTCCTCCTGCAGGCTGCAGCACCACTGTCACCACTGGCTCTCTAGCCTCTCACCTGCCGGCTTCTTCTGCTGCGGCCTGGTGGTTCTCTTCCGCGCTGCGCTGGGCGGCCGCTGCACGGGTTAGTCCCTCCCCCAGACAGTCCCTCTCCGCACCGCATGCCTGGCCTGTCTCCCCCCCCATCACCACCACTCCACAGTGGGGGCGACGCCGGCTCCAGCTGGATCGGATTCGGCCGGGAGCCGAGCTGCACAGCCAGCAGTGAGAGTGAGCCAGGGGCAGAGAGAGCTGCGAGTGCGAGCAGACTCAGCGGGCGGTGGCGGCCAGCCCATCATGACAGAGTGAGTGACATGACACTGCGGAGCAGATGCGCCCCCTCCAGATGTTGCGCCCGGTGTGGCCGGCCCCCCTGCAACCCCCACGCTACGCCACTGGATGTTATGTATTTCCATGATGACGGCGCAGAGCGGGAGTGGAAGGACATGCCCGAAACTGGAGAAATAGTCCCTGACAGCAAAGTGGTACTAGCGGAGGGTGTGCCGAACCCTCGAGACTGACCCACCGAACCCCTGGGGTTCGATCGAACCCAGGTTAAGAACCACTGCCCTAAGCTATTTGCTCAGAGGCATTTTGAGTATTTTGCACATCCTGCTTTTTGTCACAAAATGTTGAAAAAAAAAAGTTTTCCTTTTTCTTTCTTCATTTTCCAAAGCTAATGAGAGGTGCAAAATACCCACCATGCCTCTTAGCAAATGCCTTGGGGTGTCTTCTTTCCAAAAAGGGGTCATTTGGGGGATTTTGTGCTATCTTGGAATTTCATGGCCTCCAAAACTGTGAGACTGCCAAAAAGTCTCACACGTGGTATCCCCGTACTCAGGAGAAGCAGCAGAATGTATTTTGGGGTGTCATTTCACATATATATATATAGCCATGGCATGTTTGAGCAATATATAATTTAAGTGACATCTTTTGTGTAAAAATAAAAAAATTTGGCATTTTTTTTACTAGAAAATTACTTTGAACCCCCAAGCATTATTTATTTTTTTTTTAAAGCGGAGGCCCTACCAAACAAAATAGTGGGTGTTCCAAATTTTTTTGTCACACGGTATTTGCGCAGAGTATTTCCAAAAGCAATTTTTTGGGAAAAAAACGCTTTTTTAAAAATTGAATGCACAAATACACTATATATTGCCCAATTGTTTGGTAAAGTATAAAAGATGATCTTATGCCCAGTTCATAGATACCAAACATGCTTTAAAATTGCGCATACCCGTGCAGCAGCAGCAAACTTCATACGTTTTTAAAAGCCTTTAGGCTCGGTTCACATTTGTGCGATGCGGGAACCCGCGTGATCCCGCATCGCATCCGCACATCTGGCAGTTCACACTGCCATATGCGATACGCAGGGGGTGTCAATTAAATGTTAACGATACCCCCAGTTTGATCGCAACACTTGTGCGATCCGATTCTGAGGCGGCTCAAAAAATGCCTCATGTGCGAGTTTGCTGCGGATGCGCTGCGAATTCAGCCATACAAAGTGTATGGCTGAACTCGCATCCGCACAGGAGATCGCATGTAATGAAGGAGCAGTGCGCTCCGAATTACATGCGATCAGCGCATCCGCACAAGTGTGAACCGGCTCTTACAGGTTACCACTAGATTTACAGAGGAGGTCTTCTGCAAGAATTACTGCCCTCGATCTGACCTTTGCGGTGTTGCTTCACATGCATGGTGCACTTGCTGTTTACGTATGACACCAGACCGATGCTTGTGTTTGCCTTTGTGCACAAACGCGGGGGGGACAGGGGTGCTTGAATCTGTTTGTTCTTTATTATTTTTTTTTATTTTATTTTTACACCTTCTCTTTCCTTCTTTTTTTTTTTTTATCATTTCTATTGTTATCACAGGGAATTTAAATATCCCCTATGATAGCAATAAGTAGTGACAGGTACTCTTTTTTTGATAAAATTGGGGTCTATTGGGCTCTAGATCTCTTCTCTGCCCTTAAAGCATCTGACCACACCAAGATTGGTGTGATAAGATGCTTTCCCAATTGCGCTGTTTATATCTGGTGAAACCGAAGTCATGAAATGCTCGTAGCTTCCAGTATTTTAGGCTGTAGAGATGATTGGAGCCATTCTGTTCTCCAATCAGCTCTATGGTCAGCCGATGGAACGACCGGCTGCAGGCTGCTAGGATTGCTTTTACATGAAAGCTGACCACTGGCTGTAAAAAACAATACCAGAAAGTGTGTGTGTGCCCACCATTAGACCTCCCAGCATCCACCCACTTCTAATGATGGGCATACATGCAATGTTCTTTTTTTTTTCTTCAGCCCATGGGCTGGGCTGAAGGAAAAAAAAAGAACATGGCAATTTCCTCCATTCGCATCGATCGATGTGGATGAAGAAATCTCTGCCAAGAAAAGTGTTAAAAAAAATATGGCGAAGCATAGGGGATGGATGGAATGTGGACAGAGGGCGGATCTCCCCTATGCTTCGCCATATTTTTTTTACTCCCCTATGCTTCGCCATATATTTTCTTTTTTCAACTGCGGTGATGAAATCACCTCCTACAGCGCTACAATCATTATTGTAAAAGCAGTCTAGTGGCTAATTATCTGCTAGGATTGCTTTTACATGAAAGCTGATGGCTAGCTGTAAAAATAAATACCAGAAGGTTTGTGGTATGCCCACCATTAGACCTCCCAGCATCCACCCACTTCTACTGATGGGCATACATGCAATGTTCTTTTTTTTTTTTTTTTTTACTTCAGCCCATGGGCTGAAGGAAAAAAGAGAACACAGCATATTCCTCCATTCGCATCGATCAATGTGTATGAAGAAATCTCTGCCAAGAAAAGTGCTAAAAAAATATGGCGAAGCATAGGGGAGATCCGCCCTTTGTGTCCACACCCCATCCCCTATGCTTCGCCATATATGCTCTTTTTTTTCAACTGTGGTGGTGAAGTCCCCTCCTACAGCGCTACAATCATTGATTATGTATATGGTGAGAGCAAACGCTGTTGCTGTCAGAATAAACAAATCAGTGCTGCAGCTGATGGGCGTACTTGCAAAGCAAACAATGGTTAACAATAAAACACAGTAACAATAAAACATTACAGTATAACCGTTTATTATAAAGTACAGTAAAAGTAGAGTAAGAACAGAAAATTAACTCAATAAAACGACAACTGTTTTTGGCTTTTTTATTTGAATTTTTTTTTTTTTTACACTTTTTTTTTGTAACTGTAAAAAACTGTTCCACGCTAGGGTCTCTCAAAATGCGATAGCCAACATCTTGTAAGAGCAGTCTAGCGGGTAATTATCTGCTAGGATTGCTTTTACATGAAAGCTGACCGCTGGCTGTAAAAAACAATACCAGAAAGTGTGTGTGTGCCCACCATTAGACCTCCCAGCATCCACCCACTTCTAATGATGGGGCATACATGCAATGTTCTTCTTTTTTTCTTCAGCCCATGGGCTGGGCTGAAGGAAAAAAAAGAACATGGCAAATTCCTCCATTCGCATCGATCGATGTGGATGAAGAAATCTCTGCCAAGAAAAGTGTTTAAAAAAATATGGCGAAGCATAGGGGATGGGATGTGGACAGAGGGCGGATCTCCCCTATGCTTCGCCATATTTTTTTTACTCCCCTATGCTTCGCCATATATTTTCTTTTTTCAACTGCGGTGATGAAATCACCTCCTACAGCGCTACAATCATTAGTGTAAAAGCAGTCTAGCTGCTAATTATCTGCTAGGATTGCTTTTACATGAAAGCTGATGGCTAGCTGTAAAAAAAAAATACCAGAAAGTGTGTGGTATGCCCACCATTAGACCTCCCAGCATCCACCCACTTCTAGTGATGGGCATACATGCAATGTTCTTTTTTATTTTTTTTTTTACTTCAGCTCATGGGCTGAAGGAAAAAAGAGAACACAGCATATTCCTCCATTCGCATCGATCGATGTGTATGAAGAAATCTCTGCCATGAAAAGTGTTAAAAAAATATGGCGAAGCATAGGGGAGATCCGCCCTTTGTGTCCACACCCCATCCCCTATGCTTCGCAATAAATGCTCTTTTTTCAACTGCGGTGGTGAAATCGCCTCCTACAGCGCTACAATCATTGATTATGTATATGGTGAGAGCAAATGCTGTTGCTGTCAGAATAAACAAATCGGTGCTGCAGCTGATGGGCGTACTTGCAAAGCAAACAATGGTTAACAATAAAACATTACAGTATAACCATTTATTATAAAGTACAGTAAAAGTAGAGTGAGAACAGAAAAAACAGAAAATTAACTCAATAAAACGACAACTGTTTTTGGCTTTTTTATTTGAATTTTTTTTTTTTTTTTTTACACTTTTTTTTTTTTTTTTGTAACTGTAAAAAACTGTTCCAGGCTAGGGTCTCTCAAAATGCGATAGCCAACATCTTGTAAGAGCAGTCTAGTGGGTAATTATCTGCTAGGATTGCTTTTACATGAAAGCTGACCGCTGGCTGTAAAAAACAATACCAGAAAGTGTGTGTGTGCCCACCATTAGACCTCCCAGCATCCACCCACTTCTAATGATGGGCATACATGCAATGTTCTTTTTTTTTTTTTCTTCAGCCCATGGGCTGGGCTGAAGGAAAAAAAAAAGAACATGGCAATTTCCTCCATTCACAGGAAAAAAAAAGAACATGGCAATTTCCTCCATTCGCATCGATCGATGTGGATGAAGAAATCTCTGCCAAGAAAAGGGTTAAAATCATTGATTATGTATATGGTGATAGCAAACGCTGTTCCTGGGTGAAAAAGTGTGCCCTAGACTGTGCCGTGCTGTACCCTATACTAATACTCTACTAGTGTGTGGTAGCGACGGAAACATTCCCCGATGCAGAGACCAGTTTGGCCAGGACAGGAGGGACAAAAATAACGGGTGTCACGCCTAAATCCGTGTTTCCTACAGACACGACATCTTCCTTGGATTGTTCTTATACAGAATCTGTATTCCTATACAGATGCTTTTTTGTACCAGCGTCTGGCCTTAAGGGCAACTAAGTACGGCGCCATCATCTGGTCATTTGAAGTCCACCGCTCCCATGTTAAGGTTGTATTCGTGGACACAGAGGGGCTTCTCAACAACACCAGTCGCTGTTGCAATTTGGACTGTCGTATCTGCATGAATGGAGGACAGAACGAAAACATTTTGCGTGTCCCCCCACTTCACTGCAAGCAATTTATCAGACTTCAAGCTGGCTCTCTCCCCCCATCTAAGTTGGGAATCTACTAGCCGTTGGGGGGAAGCCCCGGCAATTAGGTCGCACGGTGCCACATGCGCCAATTCCAAAATAATTTAAAAAGGTGTCTAAAAACTGGCATGCTTGTATAGATGTTGTCCATGTATAAATGGTACCCCTTTCAGAATAAGGGTGACACCAAGTCCCAAACAATCTTGCCACTGCTCCCCATGTAGTCTGGGCAGTTGGGGGGGGGGGGCTCCACATTGCTATCTTTTCCCACGTAAACCTGGAAACTACATGTATAGCCTGTTGCCCTGTCACAGAGCTTATACATCTTGACCCCATATCTGGCGCGCTTGCTGGGCAGAAACTGAAAGCAAGGTGACCAGAAAATGTAATCGGGGACTCGTCAATACAGACAGCTTGTTGGGGCATATACAAGGCTGAAAACTTATGGTTGAAGTGGTTTACGAGGGGCCGAATTTTGTGGAGCCGGTCATATCTAGGGTCACCCCGAGGATGACAGAGTTCATTGTCACTAAAGTGCATGAACCGCAAGATTTGCTTGCATCTAGTCCTGGCCATGGCAGCAGAGAACATGGGCATATGGTGAATTGGGTCAGTAGACCAATATGACCGCAACTCTTTTTAGTAATGCCCATGAGGAGGGATAGGCCCGGAAAAGTTTTAAATTCGGAAACCGTAATACATAGTTGCATAGTTAGTTAGGTTAAAAAAGACACAAGTCAATCCGGCCCAACCAATAAAAATCAAAAACAGTGAAGAAAACCCAACCATACAATCCCATATACACAATTCTATACCCACAGTTGATCCAGAGGAAGGCGAAAAACCCTAGCAAAGCATGATCCAATTTGCTACAGCAGGGGAAAAAATTCCTTCCTGATCCCCAGAGGGGCAATCGGATATTCCCTGGATCAACTTTTCCTATACATTTTAGTACGCATTCATATTATTAAATATTATTTTCTCTCTCACTCATTCTTTCTCTCCCTTTTTCTTTGTTCCTTCCCCTCTTTTCCTCTCTCTTCCATGTATTCTCTCTTTTTATTCCTTCTCTTACTCCTTGTTTGGGGGGGGGGGGGGGGGGACTGGGAGAGCGGCGCAGGCTCCAGGGACAGCCCAGCTGGGAAGCCACAGACTCTAGGAACAGCCCAGCTGGCACCCCTCCCCACTATCTAATACACTGCTGGCACCCCTCCCGACTATCTAATACACTGCAGATCCCCCTCCCCGCTATCTAATGCACTGCTGACCCCCCTCCCCGCTATCTAATACACTGCTGAACCCCCCTCCCCGCTATCTAATACACTGTTGACCCCCCTCCACACTATCGAATACACTGCTGGCACCCCTCCCCACTATCTAATACACTGCTGACCCCCCTCCCCACTACCCAATACACTGCTGGCAGCCCTCCCCACTATCTAATACACTGCTGACCCCCCTCCTCACTATCTAATACACTGCTGGCACCCCTCCTGACTATCTAATACACTGCAGATCCCCCTCCCCGCTATCTAATACACTGCTGACCCCCCTCCCCGCTATCTAATACACTGCTGACCCCCCCTCCCCGCTATCTAATACACTGTTGACCCCCCTCCACACTATCGAATACACTGCTGGCACCCCTCCCCACTATCTAATACACTGCTGACCCCCCTCCCCACTACCCAATACACTGCTGGCACCCCTCCCCACTATCTAATACACTGCTGACCCCCCTCCCCGCTATCTAATACACTGCTGACCCCCCTCCCCACTATCTAATACACTGCTGACCCCCCTCCCCGCTATCTAATACACTGCTGGCACCCCTCCTCACTATCTAATACACTGCAGATCCCCCCTCCCCGCTATCGAATACACTGCTGACCCCCCCTCCCCGCTATCGAATACACTGCTGACCCCCCCTCCCTGCTATTGAATACACTGCTGACCCCCCCTCCCCGCTATCTAATACACTGTTGACCCCCCTCCCCACTATCTAATACACTGCTGCCCCCGCTATCTAATACACTGCTGACCCCCCTTCATGCTATCTAATACACTGCTGACCCCCTCCCCATTATCTAATACACTGCTAACCCCCCTCCCCACTAATACACTGCTGACCCCCCTCCTCACTATCTATTACACTGCAGACCCACCCTCCCCACTATCTAATAACACTGCTGGCTCCCCTCCCCACTATCTAATACACTGCTAACCCCCCCCCTCCCCACTATCTAATAACACTGCTGACCCCCCTCCCCACTATCTAATACACTGCTAACACCCCCTCCCCACTAATACACTGCTGACCCCCCTCCTCACTATCTAATACACTGCAGACTCCCCCCTCTCCACTATCTAATACACTGCTGCCCCCCCTCCCCACTATCTAATACAATGCTAACCCCCCCCTCCCCACTATCTAATACAATGCTAACCCCCCCCCTCCCCACTATCTAATACACTGCAGAACCCCCCCCCCCCACTGTCTAATTCACTGAAGACCCCCTCCCCACTGTCTAATACACTGCTGCCCCCCTCCCCCTATCCAATACATGTCTGGCCCCCCTCCCCCTATCTGATACACTTCTGCCCCCTCCCCCTATCTAATACACTTATGCCCCCCTTCCCCATGTAATACACTACTGAGAACATGGGCATATGGTGAATTGGGTCAGTAGACCAATATGACCGCAACTCTTTTTAGTAATGCCCATGAGGAGGGATAGGCCCAGAAAAGTTTTAAATTCGGAAACCGTAATACATACAGTAAAACCTTGGTTTGAGAGTAACTTGGTTTAAGAGCGCTTTGCAAGACAAGCAAAATTTTCAAATAAATTTTGACTTGATATACAAGCGATGTCTTGATATACAAGTAGCCTCAAGTCACAGCTGAGTATAAAAGAGAAGAGAGGCGCCTCTTAGTGTAGCAATATGGTTAAATTTAATGAAGGTACAACATTTAGCAACTCACATGGTTGATGATTGGAACAGTCACATCTAAGGATGCCGGCATCCGGGGTAAAGCTGTCCACATAGGACCATCCTCCGCACCGCCATCTACGTCATCCTTTCCATGCTGCCCCTCGCTTTCACATCGCTTTACTCCAGGGTGGTCTTCCCGGTCAGGATTACAGACTGGCAGCCGGCGGTGCAGAAGATAGTCTATGTGGACAGTTTTATCCCGGATGCCTGCATACTTAGATGTGACTGTTTTATTCATCAACCATGTGAGTTGCTAAATGTTGAACCTTCATTAAATGGAACCTTATTGCTACACTTAGAGGCGCCTCTCTTCTCTTTGATACCCTGTAGCTCCTGCTGGATTTTGCTTCCAATCCCCTTGTGGAAGTGGCTATTTGTGGATGGACATTTTAAGGTTACACATCCTATCGCAATGCTATAATCTTTTTATATGGACTATAAATTGAAGGATTTATGAATAAATGGTTGTGGAACGAATCATCTGAGTTTCCATTATTCCTTATGGGGAAATTCGCTTTGATATAAGAGTGCTTTGGATTACAAGCATGCTTCCGGAACGAATTATGCTCGCAATCCAAGGTTTTACTGTAGTTGCATAGTTAGTTAGGTTAAAAAAGACACAAGTCAATCCGGCTCAACCAATAAAAATCAAAAACCAGTGAAGAAAACCCAACCATACAATCCCATATACACAATTCTATACCCACAGTTGATCCAGAGGAAGGCGAAAAACCCTAGCAAAGCATGATCCAATTTGCTACAGCAGGGGAAAAAATTCCTTCCTGATCCCCAGAGGGGCAATCGGATATTCCCTGGATCAACTTTTCCTATACATTTTAGTACCCATTCATATTATTAAATATTATTTTCTCTCTCTCTCTCTCTCTTTCTTTCTCTCTCTCATTCTTTCTCTCCCTTTTTCTTTGTTCCTCCCCCTCTTTTCCTCTCTCTTCCATCATGTATTCTCTCTTTTTATTCCTTCTCTTACTCCTTGTTGGGGGGGGGGGGGACTGGGAGAGCGGCGCAGGCTCCAGGGACAGCCCAGCTGGGAAGCCACAGACTCTAGGAACAGCCCAGCTGGCCCCCTTCCCCACTATCTAATACACTGCTGACCACCCTCCCACTATCTAATACACTGCTGGCACCCCTCCCCACTATCTAATAAACTGCTGGCACCCCTCCCGACTATCTAATACACTGCTAACCCCCCCTCCCCACTGTCTATTTCACTGCAGAACCCCCCCCCCCCACTGTCTAATTCACTGCAGACCCCCCTCCCCACTATCTAATAAACTGCTGGCCCCCCTCCCCCTATCCAATACATGTCTTTCCCCCCTCCCCCTATCTGATACACTTCTGCCCCCCTCCCCCTATCTAATACACTTATGCCCGCCTTCCCCATGTAATACACTACTGGACCTCCCTTTCCCTAATACACTGCTGACCCCCCTCCCACCCCCCAATACACAGCTGACCCCCCTCCTACCACCCCTAATACATTGCTGACCCCCCTTCCCCTAATACACTGCTGACCCCCCCTTTCCCTAATACACTGCTGACCCCCCCCTCCCACCCCCCCCTAATATACTGCTGACCCCCATCCCACCCCCCTCTAATACACTGCAGACCGCCTCCCACCACAATACACTGCTGACCCCCCTAACACACTGCCGACCCCCTCCCAACCCACCCCCCAATACACTACTGACCCCCCTCCCAACCCCCCAATACACTGCTGATCACCCCTCTGGCCCCCTAATACAATGCTAATCCCACCCCTAATAGAATGCTGACCCCCCTCTCCCTAATACAATGCTTATCCCCCCCAATTCAATGCTGATCCCCCCGGCCCCCTAATACACTGCTGATCCCCCCCCGGCCCCCTAATACAATGCCGATTTCCCCCACCCCCTAATATACTGCTGACCCCCCCCCTCCCCCCTGGCCCCTTCCCTCTAATGCAATGCTGTCCCCGCCCCCTCCCCCTAATACAATGCGGCCTACTGGGAAATTTCCCCAGTATCACGGTAGGCCAGTCCGGCCCTGTCTAGTGATATCAAGATATATATAGTACAATCAGGACCTCCTTCCTCCTGCTGGTGATCCCTCTAGTTATATAAAGATCTATATAAAGGAATCGGGACCTCCTTCCTCCTGTTGATGATCCCTCTAGTAATTTACAGATCTATAAAGAAGAATCAGGACCTTCTTCCACATGCTAATGATTCCTCTAGTCCGATCTATATGGAACAATCAGGACCACCTTCCCCCTGCTGGTGATCCCTCTTGTGATATAAGTCACTGTGGTGGGCCCTATAGCGGTTTGGATGGGACAGTGATCCGGTCTGGATGCGGACTGCGGTCCACCATGTAGTGATGATGCCTGACCTAGATGTAAAGCTATATGTGGATTTTACCCTGACTTGCCCTAGTTTTGCTCCAGTAAGACTTCATAAGTTCAACATCCAGTTAGGCACTTTTCCAGCTTCTGATATCCCATAATCATAAGGATTCTAAAACCGGGCCATCGGTGTATTGAGTCAGGGAAACAATACTTCTCCTTTAGTTTAGGGTAACTGTCGGGCTTGGTAAGGTGGCACGCACCCACACCTGTTATGGGCTGCACACCAGTGGTCTTCACAGATAACAGCTAGAACCTGGTTGCTGCTTGTGACTAACCCCCCTCCCCCCCACCCCTCTGGCGTGCAGTTCCTAATAGGTGTGGGTGCGTGCCACTTTACCCAGGTTACCTGGAAATGGAGGGGAAAGAATGTTTCCCTGACCCAATGCCCTGCGTCTAGAATCCTTCCCCCTGAGTAGTTATGGGATATCAGAAGTTGGAAAAGTGCCTAACCAGATGTCAAATTTCTGAAGTCTTAATAAAGCAATATTAGGGCTAGTCAGTGTAAAATCCACATATAACGTTACATCCAGGTGGTGGCCTATGCTGTTGGGCGAGCCCTCCCTGCTTCTACTTCTTTCCAGTTGATTGAGTGGTAAAACCGATGGGATCTTAGATGTCTGACCAGCCCTCGTCTTACCTTTTGATCCTTACAGAGCAGCTGTAATACAGAAAGAAAGACATTTGGAAAGGTATTAGTACAATTACAATTTGTGGATGGTATAACCATCATAAGTATATATCTATGGCTCTTTATATATATTTATATATATAGTATGTATACTCACCCTCCATAAAAGGTCCTTGAGGTCAGGATCCATTTCTGGTGGAAAAAGTGGTTGGTCATACAAGATTGCTTTTCTTATGGGCTTATGGCAAGTTAGAAATGGGTGTCTGCTTGTTGCCATTGTATACAGCACAACCCCAAATGAGAAGTAGTCTACAGCCCAGTTGTAAGGTTGTCTGAGTAAAATCTGAAATAACAAGAAGAGAGGAAGGATTAGGAAACCAATGAACAATAGTGAGTAGCATTACAATGAAGTCAGAAGATGAATAGAACATTTCCTACCTCTGGCGCCACAAAAGCTGGTGTACCACAGTATGCGGTAAGATTGGATCCGTAGGCTCCTGTTGCTGCCAGTCCAAAATCTACGATTTTAATATGTCCGTCCTTGTCCAGGAGGATATTTGCTGGTTTTATGTCTCTATGCACGATGCCCCTGTTGTGGAGGTATTGAAGGCCACACAGGATCTCCGCACTCATGAATCTGAAATAGAGCAAATCATACATCAATAAACCAATTTACATTCAAAGCAATTTTTTAATCTAAAAGATGATGAGGTAAATGGACGTCAAGCATGTCAAGCCTTCAAAATTTATGAGGGATGTTCAGCTCCTGCAATGTGTCCAGATATTGTTGGAGCTTTCTAAAGTCTAACACCCATTTGAGCATCTGATGACCATAATATCAGGTTTATGGCTCTTTAACCACTTCCATACCGGGCCATTTCTGGCACTCCGCTCCTACATGTAAAAATACATCATTTATTTGCCAGAACCCCCAAACATTATATATATATATATTGTGACAGGAAGTCACATAAATCTGTGACTGTTGTCACAGATGGGCAGTGTTGCTCATCTTACTTTAAAAAAGTAATTAGTTACAGTTACAAATTACTTCTCCCAAAAAGTAATTGAGTTACTGACTCAGTTACCACATTGAAAAAGTAATTAGTTACTCAGCAAAGTAACTGTGACTTTTTTTACTATTCTATAATGCAATTACGTTCTATAAGATCTTTAATAGTGGTGGCGGTGTGGCACACTGTGGGGGTCTGAGTCCTGAGTCCTCCTAACTGTGAGTAACTGTATTTTGTTTCGTTTTTTGGTACCTGCTGCCTGAAATGGTGGTGGCAGTGTGGTGGCGGTGTGGCACACTGGTACTGGGACAGTAGAGCAGGGTCCCCATAGATCCCACTTTAGAGCAGGCCAGGGTCATCATCAATCCCCCTTTAGAGCAGGGTCCCCATAAATCCCCCTTTAGAGCAGGGTCCCCCAAAGATCCCCTTTAGAGCAGGCCATGCTCCCCATAGATCCCCCTTTAGGGAGGGGTCCCCATAGATCCCTGTTTAGAGCAGGGTCCCCATAGATCTAAAGGGACCCTGCTCTAAAGGGGGATTTATGAGGACCCTTTTCTAAGGGTGGATCTATGGGGACCCTTCTCTAAAGGGGGATCTATGGGGACCCTGCTCTAAAGGGGGATTTATGGGGACCCTGCTCTAAAGGGGGATTTATGAGGACCCTGCTCTCAAGGGGGATATATGAGGAACCCTTTATAAGGGGGATCTATGGGAACCCTTCTCCAAAGGGGGATCTATGGGGACCCTGCTCTAAAGGGGGATCTATGGGGACCCTTCTCTAAAGGGGGATTTATGAGGACCCTGCTCTAAAGTGGGATATATGGGGGACACTGCTCCAAAGGGGGATCTATAGGGCCCCAGGGCCTGTTCTAAAGGGGATCTAGGGGGACCGAGTTCTAAAGGGGATCTATAAGGGACCCTGCTCTAAAGGGGGATCTATGGCACAGATCCCTCTTTAGAACAGGGTCGCCATAGATCCATCTTTAGAGCAAGCCAGCGTCCCCAAAGCTCCCCCATAGATTCCCCTTTAGAGCAGGCCAGGCAGGGTCCCCCATATATCCCACTTTAGAGCAGGCCAGGCAGGGTCCCCCATATATCCCACTTTAGAGCAGGCCAGGCAGAGTCCCCCATATATCCCACTTTAGAGCAGGCCAGGCAGGGTCCCCCATATATCTCACTTTAGAGCAGACAAGGCAGAGTCCCCCAAAGATCTCCTTTAATGAACGTTTTTGGTTTGAATGAAGTTCTGGTTTTGCTGTTATAGGAGGAAACACACTCACAGTGCAGAAGGAATGAAGATTTGACTTACATCTCTCATGACTCAGCTGGGACCCGGGCGGGCTGGACACACTGCAATGCTGACGCCGTCGGCGGGCATGGCAGACACGGGCAGCAGGTTAGAGGAAGAACTTGGAAGTTGCTTCCGTTCTTCCTTCAGAGCGGAGGACTCAGAGCCTGGGGGGCAGGGCAACCTGAGCAGCACTGCACCTGATTGGCTAGGATAACGGCGGCGGCTAGGAGACTTCCAATAGAACTTGCAATGCAATGCCTGGCAGCGAGAGTCCATGCCCGTGCACAGCGGCGAACAACCGACCTTGTCTGCGTCTCCTCCTCTTCTCTTTCCTGTACCGCAGACAGCGGTCATAGAGGAGAGGGGGAATTACAATTACATCTACTGCCATCTAGTGGCGGTAGATGTAATTGCGGTAACGCAACCGAAAGGAACGGCAGCGGCGTTACAAGGAGGGAACGAGTATTCAGTTAGATTACTCGTTACCCTCAAAAGTAACTGCGTTAAGTAACGCCGTTTACTTAAACGCAGTTACTACCATCACTGCAGATGGGAGATACACTTCTGCTTGGTTTAGACAATTCACCAATTACTATAGGGTGTCGGCTGCAAAGGTAGAGATGAAGGTTTAAGGAAGTTGAAAAAACCTTCAGCTATTCAGAATGAGGACTGCCTCCTGAAGCTGTGTGAGCTGGGGATAGGAGAGCAGTCAGATGTATGCCTCCTGAAACTGTGTGAGCTGGGGATAGGAGAGCAGTCAGATGTATGTCTCCTGAAGCTGTGTGAGTATAGGAGAGGAATGCCTCCTGAAGCGATGTGCGCTGAGGAGGGTAAAAAGACTGAAGACTTCTCAAGGTGAGGTCTTGGATTGTTTTCTATGTGAAGAGAAAAGGGACATTTTCTGTGTGAAGAGAAAATGAACTATTTCTATGTGAAGAGAAAAACAAATGGACATTTTCTGTGTGAAGAGAAAATAAATGGACTATTGATGGTCTGCTAAATAAAATGGAAGGTGATGGCGCTGCTTATTTAATAAAGTGCAAATAAATATAAGATGCTAAAGTATAAATATGATTGAGGAATAAGTTAATAGATAAAAGATGCGGAGGTGAAAAACCAAGTAAAAAGATCAAACGTATAGTGTTGTAAGGGATATAAATTAATCTAAAAATATTCCAAAGGTATATAAGAGAAACAACCACCAGAGGGCGTAATAAATGGCAAGATGTGACAATAAATATGCTTGTGTATATGCCAAAATACAATAGACAATGTGAATATATGACAATACTAAATAAATTAATAAAATTTATACAAGGTGTTAGTTCCGCAAGTGGTAATATAAATAATAGTGAATAGATAAATAAATAAATAGGTGATAAATGTGCGGGAAACTTTTATGCACGGGATGGGTGTGCAAAAAAACAGTTGATATACAGTGCAACAAAAAGTGATAACAATAAATATATCAAGGTGAATCAAAGATAAATGTGCCAAAAATAATTATGCAGGTGAATATAAAGGTGCGGGAAGTCTATTTGTGCAACGTGCAAAAAAATCCAAAAAATGAGTCCATAAAATAATGGTGATAGCAAAAAATATATAGGTGTACGGGATATCTTACGGTGACCCCCAAGGTGGGTGACTGGTAAGTGGTAAAGTGGCCCCTGGTAGAAAGACCTACTCACCAGATGTACCCCCCCCACACAGGGGTATAGAGCGGGTACTGAAGAGGTATCTTTTAATCCTGGATCTGTGTAGTAGTTCCCTTCCTAGGGGAGATGTGTTGTGGAGTCCGGAGTGTCCTAAGTGGGGTCCGGTAGTGAAATATTGTGGTATCCAAAGCCTCGTGGGTAAATCAAGTGTGGCCACTCAAGGGTATATGGATGGAGGGAAAAAAAAAGGAGCTCGATAGTGTATTATCGTTTTGCTAGAAAGTTTAATGTAAATTACAGCAGCAAAATGGGTACTCACATATACAATGTGGGAAAACAGCGAGGTATCAGCGTCCCGGAACGCAATGCGTTCCAACCAGAGTTCCGGTCTCTGGTTGGAACGCATCGCGTTCCGGGACGCTGATACCTCGCTGTTTTCCCACATTGTATATGTGAGTACCCATTTTGCTGCTGTAATTTACATTAAACTTTCTAGCAAAACGATAATACACTATCGAGCTCCTTTTTTTTTTTTTTTCCCTCCATCCATATACCCTTGAGTGGCCACACTTGATTTACCCACGAGGCTTTGGATACCACAATATTTCACTACCGGACCCCACTTAGGACACTCCGGACTCCACAACACATCTCCCCTAGGAAGGGAACTACTACACAGATCCAGGATTAAAAGATACCTCTTCAGTACCCGCTCTATACCCCTGTGTGGGGTGGGTACATCTGGTGAGTAGGTCTTTCTACCAGGGGCCACTTTACCACTTACCAGTCACCCACCTTGGGGGTCACCGTAAGATATCCCGTACACCTATATATTTTTTGCTATCACCATTATTTTATGGACTCATTTTTTGGATTTTTTTGCACGTTGCACAAATAGACTTCCCGCACCTTTATATTCACCTGCATAATTATTTTTGGCACATTTATCTTTGATTCACCTTGATATATTTATTGTTATCACTTTTTGTTGCACTGTATATCAACTGTTTTTTTGCACACCCATCCCGTGCATAAAAGTTTCCCGCACATTTATCACCTATTTATTTATTTATCTATTCACTATTATTTATATTACCACTTGCGGAACTAACACCTTGTATAAATTTTATTAATTTATTTAGTATTGTCATATATTCACATTGTCTATTGTATTTTGGCATATACACAAGCATATTTATTGTCACATCTTGCCATTTATTACGCCCTCTGGTGGTTGTTTCTCTTATATACCTTTGGAATATTTTTAGATTAATTTATATCCCTTACAACACTATACGTTTGATCTTTTTACTTGGTTTTTCACCTCCGCATCTTTTATCTATTAACTTATTCCTCAATCATATTTATACTTTAGCATCTTATATTTATTTGCACTTTATTAAATAAGCAGCGCCATCACCTTCCATTTTATTTATCTCTTTATAGCCTTTGGCTATAGTTTAAGGGAGGCTGCAGCTTATTTGTGCATATATTGTCACAATCCCTTGATATCCTTAGCGCGGATTTATTTATCCACATATTGATGGTCTGCTGTATGATCAGCCAAGTCTGCCCAACAGTAGGTTGGGGACAGACTCATTAGGTAGGTTCCTGTGTGTGAAGGTAGCCGCCCACAGTGGCAAGGATTTATTTTGTGTTTTTATTTTTATTTTTGATGTTTTGATGCTTGCACTTGTGTGAAGAAAATTGCAAGAATAAAACCATACACTGTTGTTTGCAACCACTTCTCGGCTATCTCCCTGTGTAACGAACCCCCCAAAGGGGTCATCCACACCCGCCACCGAGCTAATCCCTCACAATATACATATATATATATATATATATATATATATATATATATATATAGTTTTTTTTTTAGCCGAGACCCTAGGGAATAAAATGGCGGTCATTGCAACTTTTTATGTGTCACTGTATTTGCGCAGAAATTTTTTAAACATGTTTTTTTGGGAAAAAAACTGTTTTATAAATTAAAAAACAAAACACTAAAGTTAGCCCGATTTTTTTATTCAATGTGAAAGCTGATGTTACCCCGGGTAAATAGATAACCAACATATCACGCTTAAAAATTGCGCACACTCGTGAAATGACGCCAAACTTTGGTACTTAAAAATCTCTATAGGCAACGCTTTAAAAATGTTTACAGGTTTAGAGTTACAGAGGAGGTCTAGGGCTAGAATTGTTGCTCTCGCTCTATCGTTCACAGCGATACCTCACATGTATGGATTGAACGCCGTTTACATATGTGGCCACAACGTACGCATGCATTCGCTTCTGCATGCGAGCACGCAGAGACAGGGGCACTTTAATTTTTTTTTTTTTTATTGTTTCTTTTATTTTATTTTTTTCATTTTTACACTTTCCCTTTAATTTCTTTTTTTTTTTTTATCAGTTTTAGCCCCGGTTCACACTGCGAATCCGCAGCCTGTTCCCGCATCGCACACGCACCCCCGGCAGTTCACACTGCCATATGAGATACGCTGGGGGTGTCAATGTAATCGTAACGACACCCCCAGTTTGATCGCATATCGCAGTGCGATCGTGCAGTTCGCACAGGATCGGATCGCACAAGTGTGAACCACTGTGCGATCCGATCCTGATGCGGCTTCCAAAAAGGGTCCCTGTGCGTGTTTGCTGCGGTGCGAATTTAGCCATACAAAGTGTATGGCTAAACTCGCACCGCACAGCCGATCGCATGTAATGAAGGAGAAGTGCGCTCCGACATTACATGCGAACCCAGCACTCGCACAAGTGTGAACCGGGGCTTATTCCTATTACAAGAATGTACTCATCCCATGTAATAGAAATAGTGCTGGACAGGTCTTTTTATGGAGAGATCTGGGGTCAATAAGACCTCAGATCTTGCCTACAGGCTGAAAAGCCTGAAATAAAAAAAATTAAAAAAACGATCTCGGCTGCCAGGCCAGGCGTGACGTCATAACATCGCGCCCGGGCCTCCGAGAGTCATCGAAACTGCCGGGGACCATCTGGTGTACTTCCGCCGGCGGATTTCTTCTCCGGCTCGCCGATTGCACGGGCGAGCCGGTAGAAGCATCGGAGGGCAGCGGGAGGGGGATGTCCCCTGCTGCCACCTGTAAGAACGATCAAGCGGCTTAACAGCCGCTATGATTGTTCTTTTAGTGCAGGGAGTCGCCGGTTGCAAAAAATGATATCTGAATGACGCCTGTAGCTGCACCCGTCATCCAGATATCCCCACTTAAAGCCCAGGATGTCATATGGCGTCCAGCGGTAAGGAAGTGGTTAAACCACTGCTGCCCTGATAGCCCCAATGATGGATATATGAGCGATACCATCTGATCGTGGACAGAGGGGGTGGCAGTGCCTGTGGACACAGGGCTCCCTGACCGACTGATTCTGAATGGTTATTTCTGTAACCAGTCTGCTGCAACCGGCAAACTGTTGTATATCTGGAGGTGTCTCAACCTGTGATGCTTCGTCCAATGCTGTCCTCCTCAGACTGGGAAATCTCCAAAAGAACTGTAAAAACGCACAGGAGAGCGCAAACGTCTAGTGCATTACTAGCACCAACGTTTATCAGGTTCAAAAGACAAAAGCATGTGTCAGCCTTCCAACCCGCAACATACAGGGTCAGGTTACGCCGCCCATGTCTGGCGTTATCTTTTGGACCTAATAGACATTGGTGGTGGTAATGCACTAAGGCGTTTGCGTCCTCCTGTGATAACTCTGTTATTAATCTTACCTTACTTTCTCCAGTGGAAATGGTGCGATTGTCCAAATGAGGCTTTTCAAATCCCCACCGCTTGCATATTCCATGGCAATGTATTGATGACTCTGTAAGAGAACGGTAAAAAAGTTAGACTACACATGTGCTGTTTGTCACTTTAAAGGAGAATTTACATCCATGGGTATGACATGGGGGGGGGGGTAAATATAACCCCCAGCATTGGTGGTCAATGGATGGCTTTAAAAATACTCCCCCCCCCCCCCCCAGCATTAGTGATGGTTAGTGGCTGGCTGGAACAATTATCCCTCCTTCTCCAGCATTGGTCGTTGTAACCAGGGCTGCCATAAGAAATCTTGGCCTTCTCATGGCCTTACTGTCAGTCCCTTGTACCCCCCCCAAGAAAAAAAATCCCTAGTGGGGAAAATGTCCCTTGTTTTGTATAGTGGTCCAGTGGGGCACCCTGTAAATATCCACCAATTACCTGTCCTACAGTCTTGTGCAGCTCTTTTATTTAGTGACCGCGCACACCAGAGCATGCCATCAATATGGTAACCATGCTGGCACTACATTCTATTACAGAGCACTATGTGGCACCAGCACTTCGCTCCCTCTGATACCCAGAGGTCTCTTCTGAGTATCAGAAGGAGACTACAGAAGCCCTGATGATTGAGTTCTAGAAATGGAAAAATAGGCGCTGGAGATGTAATGGGCGTGAGGAATAATATGGCTTTGCCAGCGCCTATTTTTCCATTTCTAGTACTCTCATTTTTTCGGTGATTTACTGTAAAAAATAAAAAGGGCAGCAGGGATTACCATTCCGTTCAGGGCCATTAAATAAAAAACTAGGCGCCTTCACCTTGATAACCAACTGATGATTGAGTTGTTGAATGCCCACTAGGATTCCCTGCAGCTAGAGTTGCCAGCGCCCACCTCCATCTGCCAGCGCCCAGTTGAATACTGGATATAGGCTTCTTTCCGTGCTGGGTGCTGGAATGTGGAGAGCATTCCACTACCCAGACACGCTGCCACCAGTCTGCATAACCCACCAGGACCCCTCCAAGTAGCAGTACCTAGTGTGGACCACCCTCCACTTCCAGGTACACCACTGGAAGTACATAGACATCCATTATTCTGTGCCAAAGATGATCACCTCTACTGGTCAAGGAAAAGGAAGGGGATACCATGATAACACACATATAGATGGCCAAATAAGTGGGGATGTGTAAAAGTTTACTTACTATTGTCTTGAAAGATCCAAATACCCGGGCGGTAAAGGGACAATGTCTAGTCATCTGTAGCGCCCGGAGTTCGACATCGTTGTTTCCAAAATATGTTCTATTCATTTTCTTCAATGCCAGTTGCTGGTGACTGGCAGAATGGCATGCCAAGTAGACCTAAAGAGATTAAGAAGATAGATAGAGAAAAAGAAGATAAGAAGATAAATAGAGAGTAAGAACACATGTCAATAATACTACTAACCCCTCCCCCCAAAAAGAGTTCTCTAGCCTGTTGGTCAGACATAATTATTTGCTATGAAGAACATGCTACACTCTGAAGACAATAGGCAAAGTCTTAACACAAGGGTAAGGATCTAATGCTGGCCATAGAACCGCTGGATTCCCCCATCAACACTGCCTGTAATCCCTCTCACCATTGGGGTTAATTTAATAAAACTGGAGAGTGCAAAATCTGGTGCATCTCTGCATTCAAAACCAATCAGCTTCCAAGTTTTATTGTCAAAGCTTAATTGAACAAGCTGAAGTTAGAAGCTGATTGGCTGCCATGCACAGCTGCACCAGATTTTACATTCTCCCGTTTTAGTAAATCAACCCCAGTGTGATCATTGCTTGCAGCTACAAGAGCCGCTAGGAATATTCACATGTAAAATCCGACAGGCTGGTTGTACCCAAGTTGATCGATCGCCCATACATGGTTCGAATCTCGGCCGGTCCCTGTTAAACCAGCCGAGATTCAAACCGTCTATGGTTGGCTTAACCACTTGCCGACCGCCGCAAGTACATATACTGCGGCAGTCAGCCCCTCACAGGCAAAGTGACGTATGGGTACGTCACTAGTCTGTGAGGCTCTGGGGAGCGAGCGCGCACCGCCGGAGGCACGCTCCCGCTCGCTCCCGGCCCCCCCGCGCGTGTGCCCGGCGGACATCGGGTCCTCGGGCACTCGCGATCGTCCGTTAGAGCGGGAGAAAGGCAGGCGGCTAATGTACACAAAGCCGCCTGTCATTCTCCCCTGTGTATGAACAGTGATTATACGGTTCTACTATGTAGGACCGTTGATCACTGTTCCTACACCTCAAGCCACAGCCAATCACAGTAAGAATCACGCCCCTAGGGACACACACAACCCCTCCCTCTCAAAAAAAGTTAACCTCTTTACTGCCAGTGTCATTTTACAGTAACAGTGCATATGTATAGCACTGATTACTGTAGTAATGTCACTGGTAACCCCAAAAATGTCAGTCAAGGGTCCGATCTGTCCGCCGCAATGTCGCAGTCCCGCAAAAAAAATCGCAGATCGCCGCCATTACGCGATAAAAAAAAAACAACAAAAATCTTTCCCTTTGTTAGTAAACGCGATAACTTTTGCGCAAACCAATCAAAATACGCTTTTTGCGATTTTTTTTTTTTTTTTTTAAACCAAACACATGTAGCATAAAACAAATTGGCCGAAAATGTTAAAAAAATTTTACATTTACAATTTTTTTACATTTTTTTGGGGGGGAATTTCATATAAAAAAATATGAAAAATATTGTTATTTTTGCAAAATTGATGCTCTTTTTTTGTTTATAGCGCATGATCAAAAAATCGCACAGGTGATCAAATACCACCAAAAGAAAGCTCTGTTTGTGGGGAAAAAAGGACGTCAAATTTGTTTAGGTACAGCGTCGCACGACCGCGCAATTGTCCGTTAAAGTCACGCAGTGCCGAATCGCAAAATAGGCCCTGGTCAGGAAGGGGGTAAAATCTTCCAGGGCTTAAGTGGTTAAGGACCTGAAAGTAACTGTAACTTTTTTTAAAACAAAGATCCTTATCCTGGTGTGTTGGCTTTGCAAAATTGAGCCTATAGGCTAGTGATGGAGAACCTTGTCACCCCAGATGTTTTGGAACTATATTTCCCATGATGCTCAACTACAATGCAGAGTGCATGAGCATCATGGGAAATTTAGTTCCAAAACATCTGGGGTGCCAAGGTTCACCGTCACTGCTGTAGGCTGTAATAGAGCCTTTTGGGTCATCTGTCTGATCACTCACCTCTCCGAAAACCCCGTCTCCCAGCTTTTCATGGAGGTTGAAGTTCTTCAAGGTCAGTTTGGCATTGTTTAGTCCTGGAGAAAAAAAAAAGAGAAATTGTTAGTATTACATCTACATATACCATTTCCATTTATGTATTTTTTTTTTTTTTTTTTTCAAAGCATTTATTTTCCTATATAATAAACATAATCTGTAAATAGCTCTTACACCATGGAGGGACAATTATTAAAGTGGTTCCATATCAGTAATGCCCCGTACACACGTACCGAATGTCGGCCGAACGATCGGCCGTCTTTTGTCCGGTGCTGTCCTGTCGGCTGAAAACTGCAAAAGACTGCACATGAATTTTGTCGGCCAACAACAGCCGACTGCAGAAGTGATGTCATGTGATGGTTAACTTTCCGTGTGTTTTTTCTTCTCTGAGCATGCCCAGTCTTGCTAATCGGCTGTTTGTCGGCCGAAATCTGTACTGACTGGCGAACAATCGGCCGTTCTGGTGTTGGCCAACAAAAATTTTAATGCCTGCACACCCGATTCTGTTCGGCCGAAAAGTCGCTGTCGGTTGTTGGAAGCATCATACTAACAAGCCGACAATCGGCCGATCGTTCGCTACGTGTGTATGGGGCTTTAGACCTTATTCACACGAGTGCTGTAGACCATATAGCATGAACTGGCAATCCTAGCTTCACCCCCCCCTAACTGCTGAACACCTTTCAAACTAGGAAAAGCAGCTGTGTTCCTATAGAGCACAGGTGTCAAACACAAGGCCCGCGGGCCGAATCTGGCCCTCAAGGCCATTTCATGTGGCTCTTGCACCTCTCCTGCAGCTGCATGTCAGATATATATATATATATATATATATATATATATGTATGTATATATATACACACATACATACACACACAGTATCTCACAAAAGTGAGTACACCCCTCACATTTTTGTAAATATTTTATTCTATCTTTTCATGTGACAACACTGAAGAAATGACACTTTGCTACAATGTAAAGTAGTGAGTGTACAGCTTGTATAACAGTGTAAATTTGCTGTCCTCTCAAAATAACTCAACACACAGCCATTAATGTCTAAACCGCTGGCAACAAAAGTGAGTACACCCCTAAGTGAAAATGTCCGAATTGGCCCCAATTATCCATTTTCCCTCCCCTGTGTCCTGTGACTCGTTAGTGTTACAAGGTCTCTGGTGTGAATAGGGAGCAGGTGTGTTAAATTTGGTGTTATCGCTCTCACTCTCTCATACTGGTCACTGGAAGTTCAACATGGCACCTCATGGCAAAGAACTTTCTGAGGATCTAAAAAAAAAAAGAATTGTTGCTCTACATAAAGATGGCCTAGGCTATAAGAAGATTGCCAAGACCCTGAAACTGAGCTGCAGCACAGTGGCTAAGACCATACAGTGGTTTAACAGGACAGGTTCCACTCAGAACAGGCCTAGCCATGGTTGACCTAAGAAGTTGAGTGCACGTGCTCAGCGTCATATCCAGAGGTTGTCTTTGGGAAATAGACGTATTAGTGCTGCCAGCATTGCTGCAGAGGCTGAAGGGGCGGGGGGTCAGCCTGTCAGTGCTCAGACCATACGCCGCACACTGCATCAAATTGGTCTGCATGGATGTCATCCCAGAAGGAAGCCTCTTCTAAAGATGATGCACAAGAAAGCCTGCAAACAGTTTGCTGAAGACAAGCAGACTAAGGCCATGGATTACTGGAACCATGTCCTGTGGTCTGATGAGACCAAGATAAACGTATTTGGTTCAGATGGTGTCAAGCGTGTGTGTTACAGCAACCAAGTGAGGAGTACAAAGACAAGTGTGTCTTACCTACAGTCAAGCATGGTGGTGGGAGTGTCATGGTCTGAGGCTGCATGAGTGCTGCCAGCACTGGGGAGCCACAGTTCATTGAGGGAACCATGAATGCCAACATGTACTGTGACATACTGAAGCAGAGCATGATCCCCTCCCTTTGGAAACTGGAGGAGTGGAAGAGAACTCCAGTGGCAACCTGTGAAGCTCTGGTGAACTCCATGCCCAAGAAGGTTAAGGCAGTGCTGGAAAATAATAGTGGCCACACAAAATTTGGACACTTTGGGCCCAATTTGGAAATTTTTACTTAGGGTTGTACTCACTTTTATTGCCAGCGGTTTGGACATTAACCACTTGCCGACCCAGCGGGAGCCAGACCGCAGAAGGAGCAGGCCCGATCGCCGCCGGCCTTCCGCAATCTTCACAGAAACTTACAGGAGAGCCGCCTGCCTATGTAAACAAAGCAGACGGCTCTTCTGTCAGACAGGCCTATTGAGATTGTGTGTCTCAGCTAAGCTGAAACACTGATCTCTATGTGCCTGTCACAGAGGCCCCCCCCCCCCACAGTGAGTAAGCACATTTAGGCATACATTTAACCCTTTGATCACCCCCCCCAGTATTAACACCTTCCCTGCCAGTGTCATTATTACAGTAACCGTGCATATTTTTAATTTTAGCACTGATTACTGTATTAGTGTCACTGGTCCCTAAAAAGTGTTAAAAATGTCAGTTAGGGGTCCAATCTGTCCGCCACAATGTCGCAGCCCCGCTAAAAATCGCTGATCGCCGCCATTACTAATAAAAACAAAAAAAATGTAAAAGTCCAAAAATCTATCCCATAGTTTGTAAACGTGATCATTTTTGCGCAAACCAATTAAAATACGCTTGTTTGGATTTTTTAACCAATAATATGTAGCAGAAAAGAAATTGGCCTCAACTGATGAAAAAAAATTTTGATTTTTGAAATTTTTTTTATTGGGAATGTTTAATAGCAGAAATTAAAAATATTGTTTTTTTTTTTTTTCAAAATTGTCACTCTTTTTCCTGGTGCCTCCATGGCAGCATACTAGTGATAGAGCTCCGCCTCGACTCCACCTTCAGGATCAGTGAATAGCATAAATTAAAAGGTATAGCCCCCCCCATCATTCTCCTTTTTTTCCTCAAACCTCTTGAACAGTGAAGATTGCAGCAGTATGTCCCTACCTCTGCCTGTGAAAACGGGCAGCTTCCACCGGGTTCAGCCTCTCCCGTGTGCAGTCCCTGTTCTTGGGCCGCTAAACGCGCTAATAAGACTGGGAACCCCTTCTGTGGATCTTCTGGGGTCTGTGAGTAACGGCGTTTCCTAATGTGGAACAAATATGCCGTCTTTTCATAAAATATATATGTATATATATATAATATTCATGAGTATGTGGATAAGGATACATGTATAATGTGGGGATTCATGGTGGCAGAGAGATCAGCTTTCCCTTCTACACTTCTCTGTCTTTCCATCACTATGCATAGTTTTGTGGGCACTGATTGTGATGTTTATTCCCAGTTATATTCTTAATTGCGTGTGTTATGGCTACCTTGTCTGGCGTTAGGGCAATTGGGGGCGATTCCCCCACGCAGCATTCTAATGGCTACGGCGTCCTGTTCCCCTGTTCGCGCCGGGTCGCGCCGTGATGACGCGGCGGCCGGCGCATGCGCATTGACTCCCACAGCGGCCATCTTTTCGGTGGGAGTCTCTGTGCGGCGACATGTCGGGTTGCGGCGCATGCGCAGTAAGAATTGCGGGACGACGCATGCGCGGTAGAGACAACGGCGGCCATTTTGCCGTGGTCTCAAAAAAAAAAAAAAAAAAAAAAAAATATATGTATATAAATGAATAATTTATTTAAAGCTGCAGTATAAAGAAATAAAGAGGGGTAGTGTTGTTTTGAAGAAGGCAGAATTCAAAAAAGTTACAGGAAGTTAGGTTTTGGCTCAGGTATAGGGCAGCACATTTACAAATTATGTCTTAAAGGGGCAGTGTTGTTTTAAAAAAAAAAAAAAAAATCCAGTCAATGGTTTCCCTGCCTTCCTATTGGTGCTTCGGCTCAGGTGGAGTGGAGCCTGATGTACTTAAACCAGGAAGTTTAGAGAGGCGGTGTCTTCGGTTTCAACTAGCCTTGCCCTGCAGACCATTTTCGTTTGCTCTCTCTCGGTAGGTGGTTTTTATGCTTTGGTTCTTACTCTTTCTCTGTATATATGTGTATGTGTGTATATGTATATATATATATGTATACATGTTTTTCTACTATAATCTTTCCTTTTTCAGCTGATCCTCTTGCCCTTACCATGAGTCATTCCTCACGAAACCAAGATCCACCTGACCGTAATAGGTATGGGACCAACTTTTCGTGAGTATAAAAAAAAAAAAAAAAAAAGAGTGCGCCACTGACATCCATTATTTTTGGTTTGTCACAGTCCAGTACCATCGAAGAGATCTCAAAAATCATCGGGAAGACGGGATGACCACAGTCCTGATCGCAGGTCACATTCCTCAAGATACCCAGAGAGATCAAGATCCAGAAGCCGTTATCGCTCTCCTTCACCACATTATTCTTCAAGAAAAAAGTGCTGGTCTTGTGGCGCGGAACCCCTCCCGAGAAAGCTGGTCTGTAAAGACTGTCTCAGGGATTATGCGGCCAGTTGTGACACGGAGAGCCGCCAAGTAGTTGATCTACTTAAACAAACAATGAAGGACTCAATTGCAGAGTTGGTGTCCACCATCCCAGCTCGTCCTATACCACAGGCTTCTCAGCCACAGGAATCGGATACGGTGATCGCAGGTCCTTCCGCTATCACTGTTAGCGCAGTTCCAGCCACTAGAGATCCTTCCTCGGAGGAACATTCGGACAAATCTTCAGATGAAGAAGAGCCTTCAGGTTTCAACTTTGCTTTAGTTCAGCCGTTTATTCAGGCGGTTAAGCAGGCCATCGCCTGGGATGAACCAGCGGAACCCCGGCCTAAGTCAAAGTCATATTTCCCTTTCCTCAAGAGGAAACAAGTCGCTTTCCCTTTAATGGGAGAAATAAGGGAAGTGATTGAGAATGAATGGAGTAAGACAGATAAAAAATTCTCCTTCAACAGAGTGAATAAATTTTATCCGTTGCCGGAAGAAGGAATACAAGCCTTATCCTCCATGCCAGTAGTGGATGCAGCGGTGGTGCGTCTAGCGAAGAACATGACCCTTCCAATGGAAGATTCAACTTCATTTAAAGATCCATTGGATAGGCGCATTGATCTTGACCTAAAAAGATGCTATCTGGCCGCAGGGGCAGCTTGTAAGCCCGCTATTGCGCTGACTTCAGTCTCAAGTGCCATTCATTCCTGGACTGACAACGTTGAGACAGCTCTGCGACAGGATGTCCCTAAAGAGGATATTATCAAGTCACTTGAGGAATTGAAGTTAGCGGCAGACTTCGTGGGAGAAGCCGCCATTGACACAATTAGGTGCGCCTCTCGTTCAATGCTCCACTCAGTGATGGCTAAGAGGGCACTATGGTTAAGGCCTTGGACGGCTGACTTGGCATCAAAGCAGAGCTGGTGCAAAATACCTTTTGATGGTAAATCGCTATTTGGTGAAAGATTGGAGAAGGCCATTTCCAGGGTCACTGGAGGAAAGACTGGTATTCTTCCACAAGATAGGAAGGAACGCAGAACAAGGGGTTTCCTCTCAAGGTTCCGCCAGTCAAATTCTAGAGGCTACAGACAGACCCGTCCATTCAGGGACAATAAGAGGCCCTGGAAAGGTACCCAGTCTTCCTTTCTGGCATCCAGAAAAAATAAAAATCTCACTACCCCACAAGGGGAGACAAAGTCCTTTTGACGCCAGAAAAGAAGTGACCGATACAGTGGGAGCCCGACTTCGCCACTTCTTACCAAATTGGATGACAAAATGCCAGGACCCTTGGGTCCTTTCTACCATCCGTTACGGTCACTTCTGGACATTCCAACAGCAACCACCTCGGGCGACTTACAAAAAGACGACACTACCATCATCCCCACAGAAGGCACAGGCCTTAAAGGACTTTCTAGTTTCACTTCAACTTCAACAAGCGGCGGTACCGGTACCCTATGGGGAACGCTTCACAGGTTTCTATTCAACCCTGTTCCTGGTGGAGAAGAAGACAGGGGGTTGGAGGCCGGTTATAGATTTGAAAGGTCTAAACCGCTATATTCATCTGGAAAGATTCAAGATGGAGTCCTTACAGACAATAATCCAAACAGTACAGCCTATGGATTGGTTGATATCTGTGGATCTGCAAGATGCCTACCTACACATTCCTATACTTCCCGCCTTCCAAAAATATCTAAGGTTCGCAGTAGGTCATGTCCACCTACAATTTCAAGCTCTGCCTTTCGGCCTGTGCACATCCCCAAGAGTCTTCACAAAGGTCTTGATATCGGCCCTTGCCCCCCTAAGGGAGAAAGGGTTAAGAGTATATCATTACCTGGACGATATCCTCCTCCTAGCCGACTGTCCACGGAAATTGATTCTCCACAGGGACATTCTACTACAAACCCTGAAGGATCTAGGGTGGTTAGTAAATCGGCAGAAGAGTCAACTATCTCCAACCCAGGTGATGGTATACTTAGGGGCAGAATTCAACACGGCCAGAGGCACGGTCTCTCTACCCCAAATGAAGGCAACAGCAATAATTCAAAAGACACTTCATGCCATAGGAAGGGACTACATGTCAGCTTCACAATGTATGAGTCTGATCGGCTCAATGTCTTCCTGCATCCCTCTAGTGCCATGGTCACATTGGCACCTGAGGTTCTTTCAGTCGGGATTCCTGTCCCAGTGGCGCACACGTCAACTCTCGCAAACGATCCAGATAACATCGATAATGCGCAGAGGCCTTCATTGGTGGACAGATCCGGAGAATCTCGCCAAACCTCACCATCTGGGTTCTCATTCCTGGACCATGATCACATCGGATGCGAGCAGCCAGGGATGGGGAGCGCATTGCGAAACAATACAGATTCAGGGGAGATGGTCCTTTCCGGTGAAAGACTTGGTTTCCAACATTCTAGAGCTGAGGGCGGCATTCATGGCACTAACCTCACTAGCTCCTCAGGTGAGGGCGCAGAGGGTCCTACTACGCCTAGACAACAGGGCAGCGGTTTCATACATCCAGAAGCAGGGAGGGACCCGCAGCAGGACCCTCCTGAGGGAAGTAGAGCCCATTATGATCTGGGCAGAAAGGAATCTGGTGGCCCTCAGAGCAGCCTATCTACCAGGCAGATTGAACACAGTGGCGGATCATTTATCAAGAGACTTCGAGGACGCCAACGAATGGGCAATACATCCGCACATTTTTCAGCAGATCCTCAGCCTATGGGATCTCCCACAAGTGGATCTATTCGCAACTCCAGAGAACTCCAAGCTCCCGAGTTTCTTCTCACGTCTCCCTTACCCGCAAGCGGAGGAAGTGGATGCTCTGTCCTGCCCATGGCGGTTCACGACAGGCTACGCCTTTCCACCACGTCCCCTAATTCACAGGTTCTTACTGAGATTGACGAGGGAACCAGTACAGATACTGGCAATCCTTCCGTATTGGCCGAAGAGGCCTTGGTTTCCATTGGCCCTACGCATGAGCGTATGCTCCCCGATCAAGATTCCTCCCTTTCCTCACCTACTATCACAGGGGGGGAGGTTCCATCCAAGACCACAGACTCTGAACCTTCGAATATGGCTGTTGAGAGGAGGCGGTTTGAATCCTTAGGATGCTCCCAGCAAGTCATCAATACTCTCCTCAAAGCCAGAAAGCCAGCAACCAATTCCGTATATGCTAAGATCTGGAATAGGTTTGTGTCCTACGCGGAAACAGAAGAATTTGATCCCATCACGCCTTCTGTTTCAAACGTATTGGCCTTCCTTCAGTCTGGCCTAGACAGGGGTCTCGGCTTGAGTACACTTAAAGTTCAGGTGTCAGCGATTTCAGCGGCAACCAGCATCAGATGGGCAGATAATCCGCTGGTAATCACCTTTCTCAGAGGAGTTCTTAAGATTCGTCCTCCAAGTAGAAGTCCCTTTCCTCAGTGGGACCTTCCTCTGATTCTGGAGATGCTGTCCAAACACCCTTTTGTGCCGGTGGAACAAATTTCGCTATGGAACCTGACTTTGAAGACAGTTTTTCTAGTGGCGATCACGTCCGGCAAAAGAATTTCAGACTTGCACTCCCTGGGAATAGGGGAGGAGCATATATCGTTTTTCCCTGACAGGGTGGAGCTACGGCCTCTTCGAGGTTTCACTCCGAAAGTGACTACGCCAGACAACTTAAGTGAACCATGGGCATTACCAGTCTTCTCAGATTCGTGTCAGGAACTAGATGTTCCCAAGATACTAAAAGCCTATCTGGAAATGACAGCAGCCTTCAGGAATTCGGAAAAGCTTTTCGTGATTCCTTGGGGTAAAAACAGAGGAAAGGAAGCCTCAAAAAGGACCTTGGCATCCTGGGTAGTCAAGACCATTCAAAAAGCCTATACTGCACAAAACATGGATGTTCCTTCCAGAGTGAACGCACACTCAACAAGAGCAGTGTCAACTTCATGGGCAACGAGAGCAAACGTCTCATTGGAGACAATATGCAGGGCGGCGTCTTGGTCGTCACAGCACACGTTTCTCAGACACTATAGAGTTGATCCAGGGGCTCTAACGACAGTTGAATTTGGAAGACGAGTTGTTCAAGCAGCAATGTCTTTGTCTAATTAAACTTTATTTTTTGATTAAGCATTATCCCACCCGTGTAAGCTAGTTATTTATCACTAGTATGCTGCCATGGAGGCACCAGGAAAACGGAAAATTGTATCATACTTACCGTAATTTTCCTTTCCTGGTGCCTATCCATGGCAGCATACGATCCCTCCCTCGGTTTTTCCTATTTACGGAGAATGATGGGGGGGGCTATACCTTTTAATTTATGCTATTCACTGATCCTGAAGGTGGAGTCGAGGCGGAGCTCTATCACTAGTATGCTGCCATGGATAGGCACCAGGAAAGGAAAATTACGGTAAGTATGATACAATTTTCCGTTTTTTGTTTATAGCGCAAAAATCTAAAAATCGCACAGGTGATCAAATACCACCAAAAGAAAGCTCTGTTTGTGGGGAAAAAAAGGGACTTCAATTATATTTGGGTACAGCTTCGCACGACCGCGCAATTGTTAGTTAAAGTAACGCAGTGCCGTATAGCAAAAAAAATGGCCTCGTCATTAAGGGGGGGTAAAACCTTCCGGAGCTGAAGTGGTTAAAGGCTGTGTGTTGAGTTATTTTGAGGGGGACAGGAAATTTACACTGTTATACAAGCTGTTCACTCACTACTTTATATTGTAACAAAGTGTCATTTCTTCATTGTTGTCACATGAAAAGATATAATAAAATATTTAAAAAAATGTGAGGGGTGTACTCACACTTTAGTGAGATACTGTGTGTGTGTGTATATACACACATCCACCATGTTTACACATAGTCATCCCTGTATATTCCATGGGTCAGTTATATATAATTATGTATAATATTTTAAATATATATAAATAATTTATATATATTATTTTATATATATATATATATATATAATTATGTGAAATTTAATTAAAACAGCGCTAGCAACAAATATTATAACAACAAATGGTGAAATCAATATATAAATCAATATATAAAAAAATCAATATATAAAAAATTATATATGAAACAATAAATGCTTTATATCATATATAGTCTCTTAATAAATTTAATGAAAAAAGTGCTCAAGTGCAAATCCTTATTTCTTCAGTGCAAGTGGGTATACATATATATATATAATTTTATATATATATATGTGTGTGTATATATATATATATATATATATAAAATAATATAAATATATATATATTTTATATATATATATATATATATATATATATATATTTTATATATATATATAATTATATATATAATTATATATATTTTATATATATATATAATTATATATATTATTTTATATATATATATATATATATATATATAATTATATATATTATTTTATATATATATATATATATATATATATATATATATATATATTATTTTATATATATATATATATATATATATATATTTATATATATTATTTTATATATATATATATATATATATATATATATATATATATATATATATATTATTTTATATATAAATATATATATATATATATATTTATATATATTGTATAACTGACCCATGTAATATACAGGGATGACTCTGTGTATAATGGTATCTCCAGTATTTGTGGATAGGACTGGTAATGTTCTTACTATACATTGTAATTAACTGTCAGGGTCCTCCTTACCTGCTGGAAATTGCCCTGTCTGCACTGTCTCAAAACAAGGGCAATATCCATTTTCTAATTCCTGTTCCCCATCCCTTTGCTGGGTGGTGGAAACAGGCTGTTCATCTTGCTGATTGTCCACAGGTGAAGAATCCACTGTTCTCCTCCTTCCCTTTGTTAGCCAATAGGCGGCGATTCCAAGAAGAGTAAACATGTTTGCTTTTTCTCTCGTCAGTGCCAACTTACCAACTGCCATCCAGGCTCTGCTCTCTCCCTTTTATTGAGCAGCTGCTGGCAGCTGTGATGATGTCACAGAGTGCAGTCACATGACATGACCATATATGGTGTTGTTTTGAATTGGGCCTGATTTCAGTTACACAGCTAAAAATAGAACCCCCTTCTGCTTGCGTGAGAGCTTTGTGAATTGAGTCTTATGGATTGTAATGACAGATAGGCTGGTGCAGTCCTGGATTTTCTATCACATAGAAGTATATTACATCTGATAATTAGGAAATGTTTATACATCTTTATTGAATATTGTTTTTTTCTTTATACAAAGATACCCAAGACACAAAAAAACAAGGGTGAAGGTGCGTTTCATAGTGGCACTAAACAAAATCCTTATTCTCCAAAAACAATCCATACACATCCACTACTTAATGGCCCTGTAATCTATTTTTCATGAAATTGTTTCTTGCTGTGTTTTTTGCCTCAGCTAAGCTGAAACCGCAATTTCTCTGTGCCTGTCACAGAACCCCCCCCCCCAGGGCTGCTGTTAGAAATCGCGGGGCCCCATACAGACTACCTGGCAGGCCCCCCCCAAGAAAATATTAGATATATTTAGCTAAAATTACAACAAAATCACTATTATCAGACACAAATATAACATAACTCGCATAATTCCTGCTAAATATAAAAAAAAAAAACTGTTAAATAAAAATGAAGATGAGATGAGATGAGAAAAATATACAGGCTGGGCAGTTGGAGCTCCGGGATCAGAGAGACAGAAACAAAGTTACAAATAAACTCCTGAGCAGAGATAAGTGCTGGGGGGGGGCCCACACAGGGAGGGGGGTTAGTGAGGGACGACTGTCTCTTTCTCAACAGATAAAAGCTGATAGCAGGGAGAGGGACAGATCAGATTCAGGTGCTGGAGGAAGATTTCTGTATTTGTTGTCCATCACTAATCCCCCTCTCTGTGTGGGCCCCCTACAAGAGGGCTGGTGGTCCCCCCCCTATCAGCGGCCCTGATCCCCCCCAAACAGTGAATAAGCACTTTAGGCATATATTTAACCCCTTTCATCACCCCCAGTATTAACCCCTTCCCTGCCAGTGTCATTTATACAGTAACAGTGCATAATATTTAGCACTGATTATTGTATTGTCACTGGTCCCCAAAACGTGTCAAAAATGTCAGGGGCCTGATCTGTCCGCCGCAATGACGCAGTCCCGCTAAAAAACACTAATCACGATTCGTCACTTCCTGGCTTGCAATGATTCCTGGGAGCTGAACGTCATCGCTCCCAGGAATCAATGCGCCTGCACCGGCCCCGACGTCAGTTCCGGTGCAGGCACCTTCATACCTTGCTAAACAGCTTCTAGGCATGCCCAGAAGCTGTGCATGGATGACGCTGCGGCACCGGAACTGAAGGCGGGGCCAGTGCAGTGCATCATGGGACGGAAGAGGACACAGAAGAGGATCGCGCTGGCTTCAGCTGCCCACACCTGAGATGGCAGCGCTGGACAATACTTTTTCAAGGTAAGTGCAACCCGGGACAGATCAGAGGCTAGCTATTGTGGAATGCACTAGCCCTGACTGTCCCGGGGGCATTTTTATTAAAAAAAATGTTCACTGGGTGGAACTCCGCTTTAAGTTTTTTTTGGATAGCATAGGAAAGATTAACATCCCTGTGCCATTTGTTTTGCTGTCTGTACCACTGTTCAGAAGATTTCACCTCACTTTCTGTCCCTATGACAACTGGATTTTGAAAATTTTGGGTTGTTGTGGAAACAAGGATTGGTAATAAAGCTTCAGTGGAGACACCTTTTTCCCATGAGAACTCTTACAGGGGTAAATTTCCCTTCCTAGGCGTAGATTTCCTCTCACTTCCTGTCTCCCTCCGTTTGCAAGTAGGAGTCGTTTGTAACCCGGGGACCACCTGTATTGTGCACTTCTGACCTCTGCACTTTACTTGTTACTTACTCCTGACCCCTGGCACTGTGTTACACACTTCTGAATCCTGCACCCCGTCCACTGTTATCGCAACTTGGCCAACCCACCATTCATTATGCCTCTCCCGTTCACAAAGTATCAAAATGTGTGCACAAGGAGGAAGTCACAGCTGTGAGAATATTAGGAGGATTGCTGTCTGGATGTGAAGTGTCAATTTGGCCATCAAGTGGAGCAAGTGCAGTGTATGAGGAGTTACGTCAGTAGCCATAGCGATATTCTCCAAGGTAAAACGCGTACCTGACACATGGCTGCACCTGGAAGCTTTTGTGTGGCTGGGGTTGTAAAAAAAAAAAAAAAAAGGGGGGGGGGGGTGTTATGGGTTTCAGCATCGATTTTTACACCTAGATGGTGGTCCCTCCTGGTTTGGGCACTAAGAGGATTTCCTGCCATCTTTCCATTATAAAGAAACCTTTTATCATCTGCTTCCTTGTATAAAACCCACCTGTTAAGGAGAGGGGGATTTATTCTGCCTGATTCTAATCTTCTCCCCATTATGAATGGCAGGTATTTTGGATGGTGGAGGCATGAGGCCTCCTTTTTTAACCACTTGAGCTCTGGAAAACGTTACCTCCCTTCATAACCAGGCCAATTTTTGCTATTCAGCACTGTGCTACTTTAACCACTTAAGCCCCGGAAGATTTTACCCCCTTCCTGACCAGGGTTTTTTTTGCGATTTTTTTTTTTACTGCGTGACTTTAACGGACAATTGCGCGGTCGTGCGACGCTGTACCTAAACGAATTTGATGTCCTTTTTTTCCCCACAAACAGAGCTTTCTTTTGGTGGTATTTGATCACCTGTGCGATTTTTACTTTTTGCGCTATAAACAAAAAAAGAGCGTCAATTTTGCAAAAACAATATTTTTCACTTTTTTATATGAAATTCCCCCCAAAAAATGTAAAAATCTAATTTTTTTTAAATTTTTGGCCAATTTGTTTTCTGCTACCTAGGTTTGGTAAAAAAAAAAAAAAAAAAAAAGGGGGGGGGGAATTTTTCTTTTCCCATTTCCCCCTCCCTCTCTCCTCTCTCCCTCTCCTCCCCTACACCGCAGTCATCCTATGGATCCCTCTTCCCTTTCTGCTCATGTCTGCATCAGCTTAACTCCCTCCTCTAACAAAATAAAGGTATTCCAGGTCTCCCAGGTCTCAGTATACAGTCCGCGTTTACACTGTGATGTCAATATCAAGTCTTCCATTTTATTGATAGCTTCTACTCTACGTAGCCAGTCCTTTATCGTTGGGGGATGTGGACTTTTCCATAACACGGGGATACAGGCCTTTGCCCCGTTAACCAAATGTCGCACGACTGACTTCTCATATCTCTGCATGGGAATGTCTGATAAATGGAGCAAAAAAAAAGCCGGGTCTTCGTGAATAATGTATTCTGTAAATTTTTGGGTAACTGATTTCACCCCAGACCAGTATCCCGAAAGTTTCGGACAGGACCAAAAAATGTGAAGTATCCCTGCATCCTCTCCTCCACATCTCCAACAGTTCGCTGGTGTATCTGGGAATATCCTATGGAGTTTATTAGGTGTGTAATACCACCTAGTCATCACTTTAAAGTTAGTCTCTTGGATTTTAGTACAGATAGATGTTTTAAAAACCAGCGAGATCATATTTTGTATTTGTGCTGTTGTAAAAGTACAGTTTAGATCATTTGCCCATTTGGTCATCCAGGTCAGATCAGAATTATCTGGTGGTGACAATAGTAGATTGTATAATAAGGAAAGGGTATGTAATAGCACTCCTTCTTCTTGACAATATCCTTCAAATTTAGACAGACTCCTTGAATACTCTGTCGGATTCGCCAGAGTGTTCAAGAAATGATGAAGTTGTAAGGCCGACCAAAAGGTTAGCTTAAAGTCACCATCCTGATTCATCAGAGTCTCTACTGTCGGCCAGTTATCTGCTACCAAAAATTGCTCAGCTCTAGCACACCCAGCTATTCCTAACGCACTTAGATCTGGGGATGAAAATCCAGGCTTGAATCGAGGGTTTCCAATCACCGGAAGCATTGGAGAACTGGGGGGGATACGGTAAAGCTCTTATCAAATAAATATGCTTGGGCAAAATATTCATCTTTATCAAGTTGCATCTGCCAAACCACGAGTGGAGGCCCATGTGCCATTTATCTAGGAGTATGCGTGTCTCCGTTATCAAAGAAGGAAAATTCAACTCATAAACCCTAGATAAGCATGGTGGAATGTATGTACCAAGATAACGTAAAGCTCTATTAGTCCATCGGAAACAAAAGTTTGTTTGTAGCGTCCGCAAAAAAGACGCATTCCCCCCTACTCCCATCGCCTCTGATTTACTATAGTTAATTTTAAAATTCGTTAAGGACCTGTATCTGGTTAGTTCCTGCAGTAGATTCGGCACCGATATAGTTGGATTTCTCAGAGAAAACATAAGGTCATCAGCATAAGCAGAAATCTTATACTGACCCTCACCTACTTGTAATCCCTGTATATCTGGGTTCTGTCTAACCGTACAAAGAAAGGGTTCCAGCGTAAGAGCGAATAAAAGAGGAGATAAAGGGCATCCCTGTCTTGTACCGTTATTGATAGTGAAGGGATCAGATAAGAGTCCATTCACCTTGACCTGTGCAGTGGGATTTGAGTAAATACTATTGATCCAACGTTGCATATTATCTCCCAGGCCTATATGTTTAAGAACCAAAAACATAAATCGCCAGTTTACCCTGTCAAAGGCTTTTTCTGCGTCTGTGTTGATAAAGACACTTGGTATTCGAGAGGTATCTGCAACGTGGATCAGATTTAGTATTTTGGTGGTGTTGTCCCTAGCCTCCCGGCCTGAGACAAATCCCACTTGGTCAAGGTGAACTAGATCAAGAAGGTGTGGAGCCAATCGCGTAGCTAAAATTTTTGAAAAAATTTTCAGATCCGTATTAAGTAAAGAGATAGGTCTATAGCTTCCACAACTTGTAGGGTCTTTTCCCTCTTTCAGAATCACAGTTATATGTGCCGCTAAGGTGTCTCTAAGCATATTAGGATTTTCTCTCGGCGAGTTAAAGAATCTAACCAGATACGGGCCCAAAATGGGAAAAAAAACTTGGAAGTATTGGAGCGTGTACCCGTCTGGGCCTGGAGCTTTTTTTAACTTCATGGTATTAATGGTCCGTTGAATCTCTGTCAAGGTAATAGGCTCTTCTAATTGTTCTCTTATCTCAGTAGAGATGATAGGTAAACGGGATTTTACAAGATAGTCTTCCATCTCCGAGTCAGTGGCCTGAGCATCTATCAATGAGTATAACGACGCATAGAATCGACCAAATTCTCTCACTATTTTTTTCGGAGGGGTCAGTTTCTGCCCTTGTGAAGAAATAATATTAGGGACGTAAGTTGATAAATTTGGGTCTTTTACCGAACGTGCAAGTACCTCCCCACATTTGTCCCCAAATTCATATCCTCGACCTCTGCTTCTCTGCAGAGCAGCTTTGGCTCTGAACAGAAGGAGATCCGCTAGTTGCTGCCGAACTAGTATAAGTTCAGACTCTAGAATTTGTGACGTAGAATGTTTATATTGGGCTTCCAGATGTCTAAGCTTATCTAAGAGCTGTGTTGACTGTTTCTCACGTTCTTTTTTAAGTCTAGATCCATGTTTGATAAAGAGCCCCCTCAAAACCGATTTATGGGCCTCCCACAGGTTCCTTATCTCACATTCCTCCACATCGTTCAAATAAAAGTATTCCTGAAGACCCAACGAAATATCCGCCAAGACTTTAGGAATCTGTAGGAGGCCTTCGTTCAGTCTCCAAAAACTTTGACGGGAAGCAGCGTATTCTGATACAGAGTATATGAGAAGTACCGGCGCGTGGTCTGACCATATTATATCCCCAATTGTAGCCGATTTAACCGCATGTAACTGGCTATGCGGAATTAAGAAATAGTCAATCCTTGAGTAGGACTTATGAGGTGCTGAAAAATATGTGTAGTCCCGATCTGCAGGATGTAATACTCTCCATACATCTATCCATTGGGCATTAAAAAATGTTTGTGCAATACTTTTATTTGCTGCTGGCAGTATAGCTGAGCTGCCCGTGGATGTATCTAGTCGTGGGAGTAATGGTACATTAAAGTCTCCTCCTAGAATAAGTTGCCCTTCCTTAAACTCCAAAAGTAATTTAGACACTCGCTTAAAAAACCCTGCCTGACATTCGTTTGGTGCATACACTGTTGCAAATGTAAGTAGTGTACCTGCTACTTTCCCCTTAATAAACAGATATCGTCCTTCTGTATCCGTCATAGTCTATATATATATATAATTCTATATATTTTATATATATATATATATATATATATATATAATTCTATATATTTTATATATATATATATTATTTTATATATATATAATTATATATATTATTTTATATATATATAATTATATATATTATTTTATATATATATATATAATTATATATATTATTTTATATATTTATATATATATATATATATAAAATTATATATATTGTATAACTGACCCATGTAATATACAGGGATGACTCTGTGTATAATGGTATCTCCAGTATTTGTGGATAGGACTGGTAATGTTCTTACTATACATTGTAATTAACTGTCAGGGTCCTCCTTACCTGCTGGAAATTGCCCTGTCTGCACTGTCTCAAAACAAGGGCAATATCCATTTTCTAATTCCTGTTCCCCATCCCTTTGCTGGGTGGTGGAAACAGGCTGTTCATCTTGCTGATTGTCCACAGGTGAAGAATCCACTGTTCTCCTCCTTCCCTTTGTTAGCCAATAGGCGGCGATTCCAAGAAGAGTAAACATGTTTGCTTTTTCTCTCGTTAGTGCCAACGTACCAACTGCCATCCAGGCTCTGCTCTCTCCCTTTTATAGAGCAGCTGCTGGCAGCTGTGATGATGTCACAGAGTGCAGTCACATGACATGACCATATATGGTGTTGTTTTGAATTGGGCCTGATTTCAGTTACACAGCTAAAAATAGAACCCCTTCTGCTTGCGTGAGAGCTTTGTGAATTGAGTCTTATGGATTGTAATGACAGATAGGCTGGTGCAGTCCTGGATTTTCTATCACATAGAAGTATATTACATCTGATAATTAGGAAATGTTTATACATCTTTATTGAATATTGTTTTTTTCTTTATACAAAGATACCCAAGACACAAAAAAACAAGGGTGAAGGTGCGTTTCATAGTGGCACGAAACAAAATCCTTATTCTCCAAAAACAATCCATACACATCCACTACTTAATGGCCCTGTAATCTATTTTTCATGAAATTGTTTCTTGCTGTGTTTTTTTGCCTCAGCTAAGCTGAAACTGCGATCTCTCTGTGTCTGTCACAGAACCCCCCCCCAGGGCTGCTGTTAGAAATCGCGGGGCCCCGTACAGACTACCTGGCAGGACCCCCCCCTAAGAAAATATTAAAGATATATTTAGCTAAAATTACAACAAAATCACTATTATCAGACACAAATATAACATAACTCACATAATTCCTGCTAAATCTAAAAAAAAAAAAACTATGTTAAATAAAAAAGATGAGAAAAATATACAGGCTGGGCAGTTGGAGCTCAGTGATCAGAGAGACAGAGAGAGAGAAACAAAGTTACAATTTACAAATAAACTCCTGAGCAGAGATAAGTGCTGGGGGGAGGGGGGCCCACACAGGGAGGGGGATTAGTGAGGGACGACTGTCTCTTTCTCAACAGATAAAAGCTGATAGCAGGGAGAGGGACAGATCAGATTCAGGTGCTGGAGGAAGATTTCTGTATTTGTTGTCCATCACCAATCCCCCTCTCTGTGTGGGCCCCCCTGTGTGCTCGGGCCCCCTACAAGAGGGCTGGTGGTCCCCCCCCTATCAGCAGCCCTGATCCCCCCCCAAACAGTGAATAAGCACTTTAGGCATATATTTAACCCCTTTCATCACCCCCAGTATTAACCCCTTCCCTGCCAGTGTCATTTATACAGTAACAGTGCATAATATTTAGCACTGATTATTGTATTGTCACTGGTCCCCAAAACGTGTCAAAAATGTCAGGGGTCCGATCTGTCCGCCGCAATGACGCAGTCCCGCTAAAAAACACTAATCACGATTCGTCACTTCCTGGCTTGCAATGATTCCTGGGAGCTGAACATCATCGCTCCCAGGAATCAATGCGCCTGCACCGGCCCCGACGTCAGTTCCGGTGCAGGCGCATCATACCTTGCTAAACAGCTTCTGGGCATGCCAAGAAGCTGTGCAGGAATGACGCTGCAGCACCGGAAGTGACGGCGGGGCCAGTGCAGTGCATCGTGGGACGGAAGAGGACACAGAAAAGGATCGCGCTGGCTTCAAGCTGCCCACACCTGAGATGGCAGCGCTGGACAATACTTTTTCAAGGTAAGTGCAACCCGGGACAGATCAGAGGCTAGCTATTGTGGAATGCACTAGCCCTGACTGTCCCGGGGGCATTTTTATTAAAAAAAATGTTCACTGCGCTTTAAGTTTTTTTTGGATAGCATAGGGAAGATTAACATCCCTGTACCATTTGTTTTGCTGTCTGTACCACTGTTCAGAAGATTTCACCTCACTTTCTGTCCCTATGACAACTGGATTTTGAAAATTTTGGGTTGTTGTGGAAACAAGGATTGGTGATAAAGCTTCAGTGGAGACACCATTTTCCCATGAGAACTCTTACAGGGGTAAATTTCCCTTCCTAGGCGTAGATTTCTTCTCACTTCCTGTTGTCTCCCTCCGCTTGCAAGTAGGAGTCGTTTGTAACCCGGGGACCACCTGTATTGTGCACTTCTGACCTCTGCACTTTACTTGTTACTTACTCCTGACCCCTGGCACTGTGTTACACACTTCTGAATCCTGCACCCCTTCCACTGTTCTCACAACTTGGCCAACCCACCATTCATTATGCCTCTCCTGTTCACAAAGTATCAAAATGTGTGCACAAGGAGGAAGTCACAGCTGTGAGAATATTAGGAGGATTGCTGTCTGGATGTGAAGTGTCAATTTGGCCATCAAGTGGAGCAAGTGCAGTGTTTGAGGAGTTACGTCAGTAGCCATAGCGATATTCTCCAAGGTAAAACGCGTACCTGACACATGGCTGCACCTGGAAGCTTTTGTGTGGCTGGGGTTGTAAAAAAAAAAAAAGGGGGGGGGTGTTATGGGTTTCAGCATCGATTTTTACACCTAGATGGTGGTCCCTCCTGGTTTGGGCACTAAGAGGATTTCCTGCCATCTTTCCATTATAAAGAAACATTTTATCATCTGCTTCCTTGTATAAAACCCACCTGTTAAGGAGAGGGGGATTTATTCTGCCTGATTCTAATCTTCTCCCCATTATGAATGGCAGGTATTTTGGATGGTGGAGGCATGAGGCCTCCTTTTTTAACCACTTGAGCTCTGGAAAACGTTACCCCCCTTCATAACCAGGCCAATTTTTGCTATTCAGCACTGTGCTACTTTAACCACTTAAGCCCCAGAAGATTTTACCCCCTTCCTGACCAGGGGTTTTTTTGCGATTTTTTTTACTGCGTGACTTTAACGGACAATTGCACGGTCGTGCGACGCTGTACCTAAACGAATTTGACGTCCTTTTTTTCCCACAAACAGAGCTTTCTTTTGGTGGTATTTGATCACCTGTGCGATTTTTACTTTTTGCGCTATAAACAAAAAAAGAGCGTCAATTTTGCAAAAACAATATTTTTCACTTTTTTATATGAAATTCCCCCAAAAAAATGTAAAAATCAAATTTTTTTTACATTTTTGGCCAATTTGTTTTCTGCTACCTAGGTTTGGTAAAGAAAAAAAAAAAAAAAAATGGCAAAAAGCGTATTTTGATTGGTTTGTGCAAAAGTTATCGCGTTTACTAACAAAGGGAAAGATTTTTGTTGTTTTTTTTTTTAACGCGTAATGGCGGCGATCTGCGATTTTTTTTGCGGTACTGCGACATTGCGGCGGACAGATCGGACCCTTGACTGACATTTTTGACACTTGGGGTTACCAGTGACATTACTGCAGTAATCAGTGCTATACATATTCACTGTTACTGCAAAATGACACTGGTAGTGAAGGGGTTAACTTTATTTGAGAGGGAGGGGTTGCGTGATTCTTACTGTGATTGGCTGTGGCTTGAGGTGTAGGAACAGCGATCAACGGTCCTACATAGTAGAACCGTATGATCACTGTTTCTACACAGGGGAGAATGACAGGTGGCTGTGTTTACATCAGCCGCCTGACTTTCTCCCTCTGCACCAACGATCGGCAAGTGACCGGCAGACATCGGGTCCGCCGGTCACACCCACGGACTTGCTGGGGAACGAGCCGGGGCGGGAGCGCGCCTCCACAGGCGCGTGCTCGCCCGATATTGGCTCCCAAGCAAGTGACAGGCTAGTGACGTATATATACGTCACTTTGCCTGGCCGGGGCTGACTACCGACGTATATCATCGTGCGGCGGTCGGCAACCGGTTAACTGGTAATTGCACGGTCGTGCGACGCTGTACCCAAATAAAATTAATGTAATTTTTCCGTACAAAAGAGCTTTCTTTTGGTGGTATTTGATCACCACAGATTTTTTTTTTTTTTTTGCGATATTACGAAAAAAGCCTGAAAATTTTAAAAAATATAAACTTTCTGCCTTGAAAAAAATTTGGTAATGTTTATATTGATTGTTTGTGTGAAAGTTATAGTATCTACAAACTAAGGGAATTATAGTAGGAGGGTTCTTCAAAAAGCACTTTTTTTTTTTTTACTTTTTTTTTTATTATTTCAAAAGCAAATTACATCACTTTTCTACATAGTTACCTTCCTATGCAATGTATTTTTCCAAACTTTTTAATGCCATCTGCAAAACTCCTCCCTCGTTTCCAACGAAAATATAAAAGTGAGGAAACTTTTTGAAAACCCCCTCGTATATTGGAATTTGTATTTTTTGTAATACTATTAATAGCGGTGATCAGCAACTATTAATGGGATGGGACTGCGATAGTGTGGCAGGCAATCTGACACTGACGTTGGGGGGGAAATGAACTGCCACTGACATCACCAGTGACATTACAGTGATCAGTGATAATACTATACACCATGGGTGTCCAACCTTTTGGCTTCTCTGGGCCACATTGAGTGTAGAGATATTTTCTCGGGCCACAAATAAAATATATACTATAGTTAAGGTATGTAATAAAACGCTGCTTCGCCCTTCCCGTGCTAAAGCACCCCCCCCCCCCTCAGCACTAATTTACCACAACTAGTGGATGATCCCCTCCATGGCAGCCTCTGTGGCCGTGCCCCTGACTTGACTTCCTTCCTCCCCAGCAAAAAAAAAAAAAATTGTCATGGGGCAGTGGGCCGCATTGCCTGTGGTTCTGGGCCGCTGGTTGGACATGCCTGCTATACACGGTCACTGTACTAATGACACTGGCTGGGAAGGGGTTAAATGTGTGCCTAGCTATGTGTAATGTGTGGACTGTGTTCTGTTTTTACACCCTGCTTTGCAAGGAGCAAAAAATTGTGACATCGCTGCTGCCAGTAGAGAGCTCTGTGTTGTTTACCTACACAGGGCTCTCTTCTGTCATTTGCTCTGTCGTCGGTTCCGACCATAAATCATTGGCCGGGACCCGCTGATCGGCTTGTGCTGTAGCAAATGACAGCACAGCCTGGGTGGTGGGCTGTGTTTTTTTTTGCTAAAAAAAAAAAAAAAATTTTTTATATTTACACACTATATATAAATAATTTTTTTCCAGAATTTACTCTTTTTTTTAGCAAAAAAATAAACCCAGTGGTGATTAAATACCGCCAAAACAAAGCTCTGTCTCAAAAAAAATAAATAAAAATTTTGAGCCGATGACGAGGCTCTTTACCCATGTGATTAGCGGCATTTCCTCACAGGGGAGATCTACCTACCCCCCCCCCCCCTCCTACCTGTAAGAACCAAATCACATACATTTACATGATTTTGCACAGCAGGGCCGCCCTGCCGCAGTATAAGTGCGGTGGGGGGGGGGTCCTGAAGTGGTTATACAAGTCATACCAGATACAGAATACAAAGAAACGCACACCATGTACCAAACATCCATTTATTTTCATCCAAATATAGGAGAGTGGGTTCGAGGCTCCTGGTCATAATTACTTTAAAAAGATGAACTATCCACAAGAAAATAAATAGAACAGTCATGATTGGGGATGCCGGAGTGACCCCACGAGAATTTAAAAAAAAAAACTTCAATACTAAAGTCTGCCAGCTGCCCAACTGATGCCAGGTCAATGGCAAAGGATCATGGAAACCACAATTAGCAATGGTAGGAATTTCATCTCCTGTAATTGAATTAAAAAAAAAAAAAGTTTGGTCGTGAAATAAATAGCTCTTCCCATTGTAGGACGCTGAACCCCAGAGGTGTTTAGGTTGGGAGTCGCAGAGATGTTCTCTATTATCATGCGTCGTTTCTAAGAACACAAACACAAGACGCCACTGCTGCTGCTGGCATCGCATCGTCTCAGCCCCGACGGATCCTTCTAGATCAGTCTGTCATCGCCGGAGTCTCAGATGAGGGAACTGACTAGCGCCGGGCAATGGGCGCTGGCAGGGAATGTCTATATAGTTCATTATACATCAGACCCCCATAGGGGGAGAAGAGATGACGAAGCTGCAGGCGGGTCGGAGACCAGCGTGCTCTTCTCTGTAGTGACCCCGTGTCCATAGACGCAGGAATGTGGTCGGAAGAGTCCCTCCAGCGGGTCCAGGGAACCTGAGCCAGAGATCACTGCTGAAATAGTGCCGGGAGAGCTTCTGGACAGCCCCCGAGAATGGAATCTTCCAAAACCGGGCGAGGTTTCTTCTGGAATAAGGAGGGAAGGTTCCGGATGTGAACTTCTTTCCGAAATTGCTCGCCAAGAGGTTTCTAGAATGAGAAGAGGAATGCTATTACACATTGGACATGAGAACCGCAGGGGGGGTGGAGATATCCATTTACCAGTTAATAACATAATGGATGGAGATATCAATTAACAGAAGTGACAACTTTTATTAACCACTTGGCTACTGGGCACTTTTTCCCTGTTTCTGCCCACACCAAACTTTCAGCGATGTCACACTTTGAATGACAATGACACTGTACCCAAACAACATTTTTATCTTTTTTTTAGACAGATAGAGCTTTGCTTTGGCAGTATTTATTCACTACTGGGTTTATTTTTTTGCTAATTTTTTTTTTTTAAAGTGGAGTTCCACCCTAAATTTATACTTACCTCCATCTTCTCGCTCCGGGTCACCTGAAAAACAAATGGATAATCGCAATTTTTTTTTTTTTTTTACTTACCTCATATAGAAGAAAATATACTTACCTTACTTCCTCCCCTCGGTGGCCACGGCCCGTCGTCCCTTCCTGGCTTTGCAATGATTCCTGGGAGCTGAACGTCATCGCTCCCAGGAATCAATGCGACTGCACCGGCCCCGACGTCAGTTACGGTGCGCACGTGTCATTCCCTTCTAAACAGCTTCTGGGCATGCCCAGAAGCTGTGGAGGGATGACGCTTGCGCACCGGAAGTGACGGCGGGGCCGGTGCAGTGCATCGTGGGACCGAAGAAGACGGAAGAGGACGCAGAAGAGGATCGCGCTGGCTTCAAGCTGCCCACACCGGAGATGGCAGCGCTGGACAATACTTTTTCAAGGTAAGTATTTCTCCTAAAAGGTAAGTGCAAGGGACAGATCAGAGGCTAGCCATTGTGGAATGTACTAGCCCTGACTGTCCCGGGGTATTTTTATAAAAAAAGTATTCCCAGGGTGGAACTCCGCTTTAAAAAAGATAGTAGTAAATTCTGAAAAAAAAATAGAATACATTTATATATACACACATATATATATATATATATATATACACACACACATATATACATACATACATACACACACACACTTTTCTTGGTATCGGTTATAAAATTTTGGAAATAAGTAATTTTTCCCGGAGGCGGCATTGAGGAAGTGGCACTAATATGCGGCACTGATGGATACTGAAATACAGCACTGACTGGCATCACTGCTGGGACTGCACTGATGATCAGTGCCCTGATTATCTGTGCAGATCTCCCCTGTGGGGAAAAAATCCCGCTGATCACATGGGTAAAGAGCCTTGTCATCGCACCACCGATCGCCGCTTCGCATGCCCCCTCCCATCCCCCTGGACTCTGCGAGCGTGGGAGGACATGTTATGACATCCTCCAGGAAGAAGAGAGGCCGTTGCCTGCCTGTCATTTGACAATACGGTGGGCGGGAGGCAGTTAAAGTAGAATGGCTGGGAAGGCGTTAAACATCAGGGGCGATCTAAGGGTTAAATGTGTGCCTAGCCAGTGTTGTGTACTGTGTGCTGTTTTTACAAAGGCAAAAAATGGGGGGAAAAAAAAACATTACTTCCCCGCTGACAGGACATAGCCCTGCCTTGTTTACATAGGCAGAGCCCTGTCCTGCTTTCCGAATGATCGGCGGGTGCCGGCGGTGATCTATTGGCCGGCACCCGCTGATCTACATCTGCTGTGTTTAATCACCGGAGTTGCCGGAGCCGTGTGTCCCCTACCTGGAAGTGCCGGATCACGTACCCAGCACATGATTGGGTGCAGCAGGGCCACCTTGCCGCTGTATATATTGAAGTGATACGGTCGTGAATTCATTATACAAAAGGTTATCCAAATTCCCACCCCAGAACCAGCCTCATCTCTGCTTACCCCAATACACCCGGAAATGAGCCGGCGGAAGTGATCCTTCCTCTTCTTCTCTGAAGCTTTCTGTCCTGAGGACATAAGTTTGGTGTCAAACTGCTGCAAGGAGTCCAGTTGAACCTCTGGGACTTGTTCCATCACCAGCCGCAGCTCCGGGAACCGTGGACGCTGGTAAAGAAAGGCTACGTAACTAATTACATATCACATCTAATAATAATATATAAAACATTTGTTTCCCAGAATATTACACTAGCATAGTACAGGGACTTCCTTGATGGCTTCTGACAATCGGAGGCGGAGTCACTGTGATTCTTACCAGAGCTTCATACACCTGGAACGCCAGGCTCACCAGGGAGGCATTACAGGCTTCGTGCTGACCGTGTGTCTGAAGACCGCGCAGAATATTTGTGAAGAAACAAAGAGCAGCTTCTGAGGGCAGAGAACCGGAAATCACCTACAGGGGACAGTGATCAACGTCAGCAACAGAAAGGCAGCTAAGAGGAGCAAGAAAGATATAGAGAAGAGGAAGAAAAGCACACAAGAGATGAAGAAGAAAAGGACGAGAGATGGAGACAGCGATATCTTTATAATGAGCATGGTGGGTAGAAAGAAGAAGGAACCCCAAAGTCAGATTAAAGCAGTGTTTCTCAACTATTTTTCAGTTGAGGCACCCTTTTAAATTATAGACAATCTCAAGGCACCCTCTAAAATTATTGACAGTCTCGAGGCACCCCATTCTAAAATGTAAAAAATGACCAATAGGTTTACACAATGCAGCAACATCCGCAAGTAGGACACCCAACATTAGAGGGGATTTATTCTTCCAAACAAAATACGCTTTTGCACACTGGTACAGACTAGTATTCCAATGTTTCGCTTCTCCCTCAATTTCTCTCTCTCAGCCAGCTAATATCACCCCAGTGCTGAGGGAGAGAGGGGCACAGGAGGGTCAAACAAGGATTCTGCGGAGGCAACAGACATCCTTCTTATTAACCGGTTGCCGACCGCCGCAAGTACATATACTGCGGCGGTCAGGCCCGGCCAGGCAAAGTGATGTACCGGTACGTCACTAGCCTGTCACTGGCTTGTGAGCCAATAGCGGGCGCGCGCCCGCCCCGGCTCGTTCCCAGACAAGTCAGTGCGTGTGACCGGCGGACCCGATGTCCGCCGGTCACTCGCGATCGTTCGCCGGGAAGGGAGAAAGGCAGGCGGCTTGTTTACATTACCTCCCTCTCCAATACAGTTAACCCCTTCCCTGCCAGTGTCATTTTTGCAGTAACAGTGCATATGTATAGCACGGATTACTGTAGTAATGTCACCGGTAACCCCAAGTGTCAAAAATGTCAGTCAAGGGTCCGATCTGTCCGCCGCAATGTCGCATTCCCGCAAAAAAAAAAAAATTGCAGATGGCCGCCATTACTCATTAAAAAAAAAAATACCAAAAATTACAAAAATCTTTCCCTTTGTTAGTAAACGCGATAACTTTTGCGCAAACCAATCAAAATACGCTTTTTGCGATTTTTTTTTTTACCAAACATAGGTAGCAGAAAACAAATTGGCCGAAAATGTTAAAAAATTTTGATTTTTACATTTTTTTTTTGGGAATTTCATATAAAAAAAAATGTGAAAAATAGTTATTTTTGCAAAATTGACGCATTTTTTTTGTTTATAGGGCATGATCAAAAAAAAAAAAAAAAAAAAAAAAAAAAAAAAATCGCACAGGTGATCAAATACCACCAAAAGAAAGCTCTATTTGTGGGAAAAAAAGGACGTCAAATTTGTTTAGGTACAGCGTCGCACGACCGCGCAATTGTCCATTAAAGTCACGCAAAAAACAAAAAATAAATAAATAAATAAAAAAAAAAAAAAAAAAAAAAAATCGCAAAAAAACCCCTGGTCAGGAAGGGGGTAAAATCTTCCGGGGCTTAAGTGGTTATCTGATGACATCATTGGTTGTTAGGATGCCAGTGTCTAGAAAGTCGTATTGGTGCACAATGAAAAGCCATGGCTTTGTGTAACTGAAAGGCAGGCTTGGTCCACCTACTGGCTTGTTTACAATTTAGGATACATTTTTAGGCATTTTGCCAAGGCACCCCTGAAGAAACTTCAAGGCACCCCCTGGTTGAAAAAGGCTGGATTAAGGGATCGTGTCACTTCTGCCCAGGGTGGATAAAAACCAATGATTTAAAAAAAAATAATAATAATAATAAGATTTTTTAAATTAAATTGTATTTTTTTTATCAAATTTTAATAAAATGTTTTTGGAGTAAAAAAATCTATCCAAAGATATGTATTTTCTATTTAAAATACATTAGTTTATTCAGCAGGAAATGGAGCTTAGTTATGTAGCATATATCTATATACAGTAAAACCTTGGTTTGAGAGTGTTTTGCAAGACAAGCAAATTTTTTAAATACATTTTGACTTGATATACAAGCGATGTCTTGATATACAAGTAGCGTCATGTATAAAAAAAAGAAGAGAGGAGCCTTTAAAGTGTAGCAATATGGTTACATTTAATGAAGGCTCAATATTTAGCAACTCACATGGTTGATGATTAAAACAGGCACATCTAAGTATGCAGGCATCCAGGGTAAAGCTGTCCACATAGACCGTCCTCCTCACTGCCATCATCCCTTCCCCGCTGCACTCCACTAGTGATTCAAAGCCTCACTTTCAGATCACTCTACTGCAGGCTATTCTTCCCGGTCAGGATTGCAGACTGACAGCGGTGAGAGTCGGTGGTTCAGAAGATGGTCTATGTGGACAGCTTTACCCCGGATGCCTCCATACTTAGATGTGCCTATTTTAATCATCAACCATGTGAGTTGCTAAATGTTGAACCTTCATTAAGTGTAACCATATTGCTACACTTAGAGGCTCCTCTCATCTCTCTTATATTCTGTAGCTCTGCTAGATTTTGCTTCTAATCCCCTTGGGAAGGCTGCATATTGTGGATGGACATTTTATGGTTACACAACCAATCACATTGCTATAATCTTTGTATATAGACTATAAACTGAAGGACTTGTGGAACGAATCATCTGAGTTTCCATTATTTCTTATGGGAAAATTTGCTTTGATATAAGAGTGCTTTGGATTGCAAGCATGTTTCTGGAACGAATTATGCTCGCAATCCAAGGTTTTACTGTATATATATATATATATATATATATCTCTCTCTATATCTATCTCTCTCTATATCTATCTCTCTCTATATATATATATATCTATCTATCTATCTATCTAGAGATATATCTATCTATCTAGAGATATATCTATCTATCTAGAGATATATCTATCTATCTATATCTATATCTATATCTATATCTATATCTATATCTATATATATATATATATATATATATATATATATATATATATATATTCTGCATATATGTATATTCTGCAATATTTACATTTTTGGTAAACTCATTCAATGAATCCAAGCTCTGCAAGCTGAGAAAACATGCACTGCATTGATGCATTCACACAATTTTACACTAACTACCAGCAAGAATAAGTCCTTACATTTAAAGAGCACCTATAATTTCAGATCCATCATGACAGCCCCTGTTAGTGGGCATCCACTCACCTGCTGCTGCTACATCCCTCACCTTGTTGTGTCACTGTCGCATCACCATCCGTCCCATTAAAGTGAAGGGACTGTTGGTGAGCCAACAGCGGGCCAGAGGAGCCGCTGCGGGACAGAGATGACAGTTGTGGTTTAAAAATTATGATTTGAGTGCCGGTTCACATTTATGCGAGGCGGGAACGCTGCGAATATACAGCGTGTTCCCGCATCGTATCCGCACTGCCATATGCGATACGCTGGGTGTGTCAATTAAAAGTTAACGACACCCCCAGATCAGATCGCATATCGCAGTGCGATCTGAAAGTTCGCACAGAATCGGATCGCACTAGTGGTAATCACCATGCGATCAGATTCTGCTGCGGACCAAAAAAAAGGGTCTTGTGTGTCTTTTAGTGCAATTGCGGTGCGAATTCAGCCATACAAACTGTATGGCTGAATTTGCACCGCACAGAGATCGCATGTCATTTTAGGAGCAGTGCGCTCCGAATTAAATGCGATCTCTGTGATCGCACTAATGTGAACTGGCATTAAATCAAACCTTTTTTCTAATGATTTAAATCAAATCCACCCTGCATCTGCCACCACCTGCTGAACATCCATTCAAGTGAACGGAGCAGAGATGCAACCTCCCCATAACTGCATGCAATGCACTTGGTTGCAGTGCATGGCGATGCTGCATTTACAGGGTTAAAACAAGCGATGAAGAGGTGTGGCAAGTATAAAGGAGCCCTTAAGAGGAAGAGAGGAGAGTGTCGGAGTCCAATAAAAAAAAGCCACAACTTGGTACGGAGTCTGAAGGATTTTGGGGGGTCTCCATACCTGTTTTAGCAGGGGCCAGCACAGCTGCGTAGCGGCTTTCTGACAGGCGGGTGTGTCCCCCCAAACAAGAGGGCTGAAGGCACTGATCAATAAAGGGGAGGACACCTCCTGAAAAACAAATGTTAACACAATTCATGAATGACATTTTGCCCCAGTTGCTAGATTAGGGACCCAACCTTACATTTATGTATACGCACTGCTTAAAAAGATTCATTTCTACTCTCCTGCAAACTTGACCAACAATCTCCCCAATATTCACAATTACCTTCACCGAAAGCAAATCTTCTCTTGTGCTGCATCTTCCTCATTCAATTGGAGCATCCTCTCAATTGGAGCATCCTCTGACACAGCCACACATCCAATCATCATCCAGTGACAGTACACACACGTATGCTAGTTTGTTGTCACCAGTCACTTTTGTCCAATTAGACCCGGGGTCCTCAATAGGCGGACTCCGGGCCACCTCCGGACCCACACTGACTTAAATCTGGACCGCCGAAGCGGTCTGCTTCCTTCTGTCATCAGCGGGGGGGCAGAATTGGGAGGATCGGAGTGGCTGTGTCTTACACTTGCAGCGCTGCATGATTACAAAAAGCCAAGTTCTTCTGCTTACCCGGCAGAGAGGATGTCCTACAAAGTCCCGCCTCCTGGCCCGGCTCTTACCTATGATAGACAGAACACTGGTGACGTCTATCATAGGAGCCGGTGTCGAGGAGGCGGGACTTTGTAGGACATCCTCTCCGCCGGGTAAGCAGAAGAACTTGGCTTTTTGTAATCATGCAGCGCTGCAAGTGTAAGACACAGCCACGCCGATCCTCTCCATTCTGCCCCCCCCCCCCCGCTGAGGACTTGACTTTTTATAATCATGCGGTGCTCTAATCCGCACTGGTCGCTCTGCATTAATGGGGCCACGCACACTGGTCGCTCTGCATTAATGGGGGCACGCACACTGGTCGCTCTGCATTAATGGGGGCAGGCACACTGGTCGATCTGCATTAATGGGGGCAGGCACACTGGTCAATCTGCATTAATGGGGGCAGGCACACTGGTCAATCTGCATTAATGGGGGCAGGCACACTGGTCGATCTGCATTAATGGGGGCAGGCACACTGGTCAATCTGCATTAATGGGGGCAGGCACACTGGTCGATCTGCATTAATGGGGGCACGCACACTGGTCAATCTGCATTAATGGGGGCACGCACACTGGTCAATCTGCATTAATGGGGGCACGCACACTGGTCGCTCTGCATTAATGGGGGCACGCACACTGGTCAATCTGCATTAATGGGGGCACGCACACTGGTCGCTCTGCATTAATGGGGGCACGCACACTGGTCGCTCTGCATTAATGGGGGCACGCACACTGGTCAATCTGCATTAATGGGGGCACGCACACTGGTCGCTCTGCATTAATGGGGGCACGCACACTGGTCGCTCTGCATTAATGGGGGCACACACACTGGTCAATCTGCATTAATGGGGGCACGCACACTGGTCGCTCTGCATTAATGGGGGCATGCACACTGGTCGCTCTGCATTAATGGGGGCACGCACACTGGTCGCTCTGCATTAATGGGGGCACGCACACTGGTCGCTCTGCATTAATGGGGGCACGCACACTGGTCGCTCTGCATTAATGGGGGCACGCACACTGGTCGCTCTGCATTAATGGGGGCACGCACAATGGCCGCTCTGCATTAATGGGGGCACGCACAATGGCCGCTCTGCATTACCTCGGACTGAATGGAAAATTTGTAAGTGGACCTTTCAAGTTTACATTTGAGTACCCCTGAATTAGACTAACTGGAATTCAACTCTGGTTACCCAGAAATTAAACTGCTATCTGCCCACCTGGATCAGCACTCACCTCACTTGACATCAGAAACTTCCCAAGTTCAGTCAATTCCAGAGACCCCGGTAATGGCACTTCCAGGCTCATCATCTCCTCATCTGCCAGAGAGCATAAATTATAATAAATTATATGGAAAATACAAGGACAATGTCATTGCTATAATTTGCCCTAACCCCTGCTCAGCCAATTTTGCTGGATAGTTTGGTTTGCATGTGAAATAAGGAGCAAGAATTCATATACTGAATGATAATATATATTGCCATGCAATGTCAAAGAGAGGTGTCAATTACGCAAAGTGATATGAGGCTCCATGCACACTGAGCTTGAAAAAACTAAAGTTTCCTTGGCAGAAAAAAAACGCTCATATAAAGCATTTTTGTACAGAGTTTAGATGAGTTTAGGAGAGTTTTGCGGGGTTTTTCTTACCAGAAAGCTCCAATCAGAAATGCAAACCAGAAGGTTTTTTTTTTGTCCTGCCTCTAAACATTGAGCTCAAAATATGCCTAAAATCATCCTAATGTGCATGGTCACATAAGATAACATTAAGCTGCTTCTACAAGCAAAAACACTGAACTCCTGTAGAAGCAACGATATTTTAAGCCAGTGTGCATGGAGCCTTAAAGCTTTTTTTTTTTTTTAACATGGTATACATACCTGCTCTGTGCAGTGGTTTTGCACAGAGCAGCCCGATCCTCCTTTTCTCTAATCCCACGCCGATGCTCCTGGCTCCTCTCTCCTACTGGGTGCCCCCAGAGCAAGCCACTTGCTCTGGGGGAACCCAAGCAGGTGAGCATGATTTTGCCCTGCCGCCTTCCTCTCCTGATTGGCTCACTGGCTGTGCCAATGGCTCCCACTGCTGCCAAAAGCCAATCAGGGGTGCGGGTCCGGAGAGGCAGCAGCAGCGGGGGTTTTTTTACACAGTGCATGTAATTCAGACAAGCCAACCGTCGGCTGTCAGGTGGAAGCAATTTAGCATCCGTATAGCTGCCGGATCGCTTTCAGGGGCCCCTGGTAGTGCCGGCCCCCAGATTTCTTGGGCTCTGCTGTCCTTCCTACCTGTGACCCCAGGAAATACAGGTCAAAAACCTTGCATGATTGTGGAAAAAACCTCAGCTGACAAAGGAGAAGGTCCAAACACACAGAGGACTGAGGGCAGGATACACTCTAAGATCACAGCATAACTTTACCCCATGCTGCAGATGAAGGCAGCACCCTCCAAGGCAGGCAGCCAGCCAGCAACACCCTCCAAGGCAGGCAGCCAGCCAGCAACACCCTCCAAGGCAGCCAGCCAGCCAGCCAGCCAGCAACACCCTCCAAGGCAGGCAGCCAGCCAGCCAGCCAGCAACACCCTCCAAGGCAGGCAGGCAGCCAGCCAGCAACACCCTCCAAGGCAGGCAGCCAGCCAGCCAGCAACACCCTCCAAGGCAGGCAGCCAGCCAGCAACACCCTCCAAGGCAGGCAGCCAGCCAGCCAGCCAGCAACACCCTCCAAGGCAGGCAGCCAGCCAGCCAGCCAGCCAGCAACACCCTCCAAGGCAGGCAGCCAGCCAGCCAGCCAGCAACACCCTCCAAGGCAGGCAGCCAGCCAGCCAGCCAGCAACACCCTCCAAGGCAGGCAGCCAGCCAGCCAGCAACACCCTCCAAGGCAGGCAGCCAGCCAGCCAGCCAGCAACACCCTCCAAGGCAGGCAGCCAGCCAGCCAGCAACACCCTCCAAGGCAGGCAGCCAGCCAGCCAGCAACACCATCCAAGGCAGCCAGCCAGCCAGCAACACCCTCCAAGGCAGCCAGCCAGCCAGCCAGCAACACCCTCCAAGGCAGCCAGCCAGCAACACCCTCCAAGGCAGGCAGCCAGCCAGCCAGCAACACCCTCCAAGGCAGGCAGCCAGCCAGCCAGCAACACCCTCCAAGGCAGGCAGCCAGCCAGCCAGCAACACCCTCCAAGGCAGGCAGCCAGCCAGCCAGCAACACCCTCCAAGGCAGGCAGCCAGCCAGCAACACCCTCCAAGGCAGGCAGCCAGCCAGCAACACCCTCCAAGGCAGGCAGCCAGCCAGCCAGCAACACCCTCCAAGGCAGGCAGCCAGCCAGCCAGCAACACCTCAACGGCAGGCAGCCAGCAACACCTCAACGGCAGGCAGCCAGCAACACCTCAACGGCAGGCAGCCAGCAACACCTCAACGGCAGGCAGCCAGCAACACCTCAACGGCAGGCAGCCAGCAACACCTCAACGGCAGGCAGCCAGCAACACCTCAACGGCAGGCAGCCAGCAACACCTCAACGGCAGGCAGCCAGCAACACCTTGAAGCCCTAGAACCTTTTAAAGAATGTGAGCGGTGAGCGCCGCCCAAAGGCTGAGAAAGACTGCCAGAAAGATGCAAAATGAACAGATGATTTTACAAGTCTTTGTTTTAGAAATAAACATTCAACATATATGACAAAGGACTCCCAAAGCACTATGGCTCAGCTAACACTGCAAACACAAATTACTATGAGGCTCCATTTGTCTGATTAAAATGTTGGACTGAGCTGCCCAATAAGGACGGAGTCACTGCTGGTATGACTCATCCAGCCTCCTATCAGCACAGCTGAAACAGGATCATGCGAATGACTAGAGGAGGTCTAAACATCATCTGCTCCAACACACAATATTTTTGTAATCCGGACCATAATAATGAAAACATATGTTCACAGCCACTACAATCTCTTTAGAAATAAATTATGTTAATAATTTTGTTTTCTCTTACCCTCTGCTTCAGCCGTATTCACACCACGCAGTCCGTCCACCTCCGCTTTGTTTGTGCTTTGCTCGCTGGTCTTCTTGGCTACGCAGCAAGTAACTGGAATCATACAGAAAACGGGAGAAGGGAGAGGAACTCTAATTAATCAGCGTCATACAGAGTACACTGGAGGAGTGACACTTAACTAGTGTCATACAAACACATGGGAAGAGAGATATTAAAACAGCAGAGACTTTACTATTTCTAATTTTGTTATAGGCAAGTATCTAAGAACTTACCAAGAAGATCCACCATCTCTCTGGTCAGCAGCCGTGCCAGCTCAATTTCCAGGATCTCTGAGGATTCTGTGTTCACTTCTCCATAATCTTCTCCACTGCTTGGAGACAAAACCAATACCCCTCAGCTTAATATGCCCACTGCAACAGTTCACCTCTGCCAAAGCAAAGAATCTAGCACTAGCCCTGCCGAAGGGACTCGAGTGCAAATATCAGCTTCTACACTTAAAGAAATGAGATGCAATACTGAGCTCCATATGTCCTTCATCCATTCATTTGTCCCCATTTCTTGACCCTTCATCCATCCTACTCCATCTGTTTATCCCCCATTTCTTCTGTCCATTCTTCACCATCCCTTCCCTGCATCCATTGGTCACCATCTCTCTCCTCCAGCCATTTCCTTTCCATTTCTCACCTCCATCCATCCTTCTCCCTCCTCCTTCCATTCCTCTCCGTCCCCCTCCTCCTTCCATTCCTCTCCGTCCCCCTCCTCCTTCCATTCCTCTCCGTCCCCCTCCTCCTTCCATTCCTCTCCGTCCCCCTCCTCCTTCCATTCCTCTCCGTCCCCCTCCTCCTTCCATTCCTCTCCGTCCCCCTCCTCTTTCCATTCCTCTCCGTCCCCCTCCTCTTTCCATTCCTCTCCGTCCCCCTCCTCTTTCCATTCCTCTCCGCCTCTCTCCTCCAGCCATTCCTCTCCGTCTCTCTCCTCCAGCCATTCCCTGCATCTATTGGTCACCATCTCTCTCCTCCAGCCATTTCTTTTCCATTTCTCGCCTCCATCCATCCGTCTCCATCCCTCCAGCCATTCCTCTCCGTCTCCCTCCTCTTTCCATTCCTCTCCGTCTCCCTCCTCTTTCCATTCCTCTCACTCTCCCTCCTCTTTCCATTCCTCTCACTCTCCCTCTTTCCATTCCTCTCCCTCCTCTTTCCATTCCTCTCCCTCCTCTTTCCATTCCTCTCCCTCTCCCTCCTCTTTCCATTCCTCTCCCTCCTCTTTCCATTCCTCTCTGTCTCCCTCCTCTTTCCATTCCTCTCCGCCCCCCCTCTTTCCATTCCTCTCCGTCTCCCTCCTCTTTCCATTCCCCTCCGCCTCTCTCCTCCAGCCATTCCCCTCCGTCCCCCTCCTCTTTCCATTCCTCTCCGTCTCTCTCCTCCAGCCATTCCCTGCATCTATTGGTCACCATCTCTCTCCTCCAGCCATTTCTTTTCCATTTCTCGCCTCCATCCATCCGTCTCCATCCCTCCAGCCATTCCTCTCCGTCTCCCTCCTCTTTCCATTCCTCTCCGTCTCCCTCCTCTTTCCATTCCTCTCCGTCTCCCTCCTCTTTCCATTCCTCTCACTCTCCCTCCTCTTTCCATTCCTCTCACTCTCCCTCCTCTTTCCATTCCTCTCACTCTCCCTCCTCTTTCCATTCCTCTCCCTCTCCTTCCTCTTTCCATTCCTCTCCCTCTCCCTCCTCTTTCCATTCCTCTCCCTCCTCTTTCCATTCCTCTCCCTCTCCCTCCTCTTTCCATTCCTCTCCCTCTCCCTCCTCTTTCCATTCCTCTCCGTCTCCCTCCTCTTTCCATTCCTCTCCGTCTCCCTCCTCTTTCCATTCCTCTCCGCCCCCCCTCTTTCCATTCCTCTCCGTCTCCCTCCTCTTTCCATTCCCCTCCGTCTCTCTCCTCCAGCCATTCCCCTCCGTCTCTCTCCTCCAGCCATTCCCCTCCGTCTCTCTCCTCCAGCCATTCCCCTCCGTCTCTCTCCTCCAGCCATTCCCCTCCGTCTCTCTCCTCCAGCCATTCCCCTCCGTCCCTCTCCCCCAGCCATTCCTCTCCATCTCTTTGCTCCATCCCGTTTTTTTCTACTCCATACTTTCTTCCAAACCCTCATCTCAATCTGCCTTTCCATCTTTCTCCTCCTCCCTTCCTTTCATCTTTTCTTTCCCTCCATCACATGCCTTTCTCCTCCCTACCCATCTTTCTCCATCACCAGTCCTCCTCCAGCAATCTTCCTCCTCCACACTCCATCGTTTCTCTCTATCCATCCATCCATCCTGCTCCACACATCCTTCCATCCCTCTCACCGATACATTCATCTCTTCTTCTCATCCACGCTTCTTCCCATATTCCTCTCCCTCCAACCATCCTCCTTCTCTGTAACTCCATCTCCTACATTGTTCCACTAATCCTCTCCCCCCTGACCCATGCCCATTATGTGTACTAACCTTGTCAACCATTTTTGTGACAATCTCTGGAAGAGATAAAAGGAAACAATTAAAAACTAGGACAGATTTTTGTGGTCATTTAAATTTTTTCAAGTTTACAAGTTCATAAACTGACATTTTATATAAAACTGTAGAAAAATATTTTTCATAAAAAAATGATTGCAAGAAGAATCTAAGTCACTATTTGCAAAGCATGCTGGACTTTCCTAACTTCCAAATGAGAGTTCAGCATCACCTATATGCTGTCTGCCAGCGTGTTTATTCAATAACATTGTCCCCTTTACTGTGGGGTGGGGAGATGCCTGCGTAAGCTGCAAATCTCTACAGTATTAATCGCTACCACAGTGACACCAGCAGTCGTCTGGGTCCTGTGCCGAGCGGCTGCCCTTCTACATATAAACCACAGTGGGTTGCTTGTTTGGCACTGCCCCTCCCTGTCCAATCAGAGAATGCTTTGTATTCACTATAAAAAAATAAATAAAAGGCTCTCTGTAAATGGTGGCAGTGCTGAGCAAGTGACCTGCCCCTCTGTAGTTACTATGCAGGAGGATGGCTGCTAGATGCAGGACCCAGAAAACTGATGCTATCACTGTAGTAGTTGTGACTACTCCAGCGATTTGCAGCTTACCCAGGCATCTGTTCAGCATTACTTCGTTGGTGTTGACATGCTGAAGAGGTCACACCGGCAGGACAGAAGCCAAGGGAGTTTTCTTACCTGGTGCAGGAAGTTCAGCAGGGGACCCATGATGGGACATATAAGGCTCTCGTACCTCTCTGAAGGACAGGACAGGATAAACGGCTTCACGAATAGACGTGCGAATAAGACGTTAAGGAAGACAGATGACCTTATCTTGGTAAACAACACGCCCCAATCCTAATGCTTCTACATTCTACATCATTCAGAGTCTCCTCTGTGCTACCTATATTCACCCCTCTTATAAACTTCCCCACCCTTCTGCCTTCTACATCACCCCCCTTTATCATCTATAAAACTCTTCTAAAAACCTCTTTACCCATCTGGTACCATCTATATTACCCCTCTATAACCACCTGACCTCTGGAAGATTTAGTCCTCTTCATGAACAGGCTATTTTTGCCACATGGAACTGCGTTACATCAAATGACAATTGCGCAATCATGCAACGCTGTACCCAAATAAAATGTACGTCTTTTTTTTCCCCCACAAATAGATCTTTATTTTGGTGGTCTTTGGATTACCACTGTGTATTTTTTTTTGCGCTACAAACAAAAAAAAGACTGACAATTTTGAAAGAAAATATGAGAGTGTGTGTGTGTGTGTGTGTGTGTGTGTTTGTGTGTGTGTGTGTATATATATATATATATATATATATATATATATATATATATATATATATATATATATATATTCCCCTCCCCTTTCTGCTATAAAACAATTAAAAAAAAAAAAAAATTGGAGAGAAAATCAAATTTCTTCATAAATGTGGGCCAATATGTATTCTGCTACATATTTTTGGTTTTAAAAAAATCCCAATAAGTGTATAAATTGTTTGTGCAAAAGTTATAGCGTCTACAAAAAAAAAAAAGCAGCGGTTTATTCAAATGAACAATCAGCTAATGAACCCAATCGTTTTCAGCTGCATACATGGGTTTATCCGTGGTAGGTGCACACACAGAATGAACATGGTAATGAGTAAGCGACATCTCTAAGTCATGAAACGCGTCTGCCTTTTGTGTCCTGCATTCACAGTGTGTTGTTCCAGTTGCCTATTGTTTGATGGGGAAGTGATGGGAAAGCAAAGCAGGGAATAAAATCCATCACTTACCTTAGTAAAAGCAGTACACACAAACACTGGTTAGGCACACAGTTAACCCTAAAAAGTGTCAGTGTCTGATTGTCCACCGCAATATCATAGTCCCACTATAAGTTGCTGATCACCTGCATTACTAGTATAAAAAAATAAACATTCCAGCTGCCCTCCATTGTTAGTCTGAAAAGAATCTACTATGCCCCAGTGTGGATTGATGAAGCAGTCTTATTAGCCTCTAACATTGTAGTGTATTGATTTTTATTGGTCTTTTATTGGTCCTATATTGGATGCTATATGTATGTATATACATTTTTTATGTATATGGTTCTAATCATATGCCTTCACATTTTTGTGTTATACTCTAACTGCACGATCTATATATTCTATTGTATATTACCCCATGGGGAGACTATCACCAAAGATGTCATGAGGGAGAATGTAATGGTGTTCAGACCACTCCCCGGGGGAGGGGATACTCCCACCTGGGGGTGGGGACTGGACCATTGCCTTATTATTTAAACCAAGGAGATAGCCATGACACAGTAGCTCTGAGGAAGAGGCTGAGCCTCGAAACGCGTCAGCCATCATCTCATCGGTCATGGACATTTACATGGACTGACCCGGACATTTGAGCAGTTAAGCTCGACATGCTTTACTATCATCTACGTCTGTGAGTAGCCATTTTTAATGTTACACAATAAAGCCTGTTATTAAGGATAATGCGCTAGGTCGGTGCGCCCTCTTTTTGTTTTCTTTGCTTTCAGTATCGGTGGACTACCCCAGTCCGTTTTGGGCAGCAAGACCATAGCCATTTGAGAAGCCAGGATTGAGTCCCGTGAGGAGTGTGGTAGAGGGGCTGGGATACCAAGCGCAGGAGAAAGGTGGTCGCACCTTATGGTCTTTTGGAGTATTCACAGTGTGTTGTTCCAGTTGCCTATTGTTTGATGTGGAATAAATATACTCCGATTTTTGATTTACATCGGAGTACGGTCATCTCTTTTTGCCTCATATGATTTTGGATTGCGGATCCGACCGGCACCCGACACCTATCCCACCTGGAGCGGTCTTTCCCATTTGGACTTCATCTATTCTTCCCATCACTTCCCCTCCGGCAGAAGGATCTGCCTTGTTTACATAGGCAGAGCTCTGTTCTGTGTCTCTGCCTGGCAATCAACAGGTGCTGGCAGACATCCAGTGTCCGGCACCCGCAGATCTACTTCTGCTGTGAGTAATTATAGTATATCTGCTATAGGGCGGTTCTTAAGAGAATAATCTTGAATCCCTAGGCGCTGCTGACATGACATCTAAGATGTGCCCGGTGAAAGCTCTGGACTTTCTGAATGTCTACGCAGGGGAGGCTTTTACCGGTAAATAACATTCATACAATACGGTAAAATACACACAATCTTATAGGAATATTGTTGATATGAATGGTCTGGTGACAGTCTTTTGACCTACAGGCCTTGTTCTGAGACTTTTGTTTTTATGTAACAATTTGTATTTTTTGCTAGAAAACTAGTTAGAACCCCCAAACATTATATATTTTTTTTTAAGCAGAGACCCTAGAGAATAAATTGGTGGGTACTGCAATTTTTTATGTCACAGTTTTTGTATTTTTTCCCAAAAAATTGCTTTTGAAAAAACACTTTTCATGCAAGAAAACACAATACATAACATTTTGTAAAATATAAAAACGTAGTTACACAGAGTAAATAGATACCAAACATGTTGCACCTTCAAATTGCATGCACCTGTGCAAGGGTGACAAACGGCGTAAATATTACTATCCATAGGTGACGCTTTAAAAGCCTTTATAGGTTACCACTATATTTACAGAGGAGGTCTGGTGCTAGAACTACTGCCCATGATCTGATGTTCGCAGGGATACCTCACGTGTGCACGACTGATGCGCGCTTTTGCACAACAGCACAGGGGGAAGGGAGGCACTTTAACTTTTTACATTTTTTTTGTTTATAGTTTTACATTGTTGCTTTAGAAAAAAACGTTTTTTCTTTTATTGCTGTCAGAAGGAATGTAAAAATCCTTGTGACAGCAATAGACACATGACAGGTACTATTTATAAACAGATGTGGGGTCTATAAGACCCCAAATCCCTTCTCTCCCCTAAAAGCATTCAAAACACTAAGATTTGTGTTTTTGAGGCTTGAGATTTTTAAAAAAAATGGTGCAATGACATCATGGAAAACCGGCAGTGAAGGCAGGTCATCGCGTCCGGGTTACTATAACGGAGAGCCGACCAAAGCCCATGCCGGCTTTGTTTGGATGTCTGGGCAGCTGGCAGACGCACTGGCTGATAGCTCGGGTCTCCCAGTGGGACCGGAGAGTCTGAGTAAGCCACAGAGGGCGTCATCATTCCAGTATAACCACCGAAAGTCCAGTGCTGGTCGGGAAGTGGTGTTTGTGTATATATATATATATATATATATATATATATATAATTAGTGGTGCACCAAAATTTCGGCAACCAAACTTTTCGGCCGAAAATGGGCTTATTCCATTTCGGCCGAAAATGGGTTAAAGATGCCAATACTAAAGATGGCTGCCGCGGCCTGGTTTCAAAAGACCCGCATCTGGCCGGCGGCCCGCCTCCCGGTGATGTCACTACTACTACGATGTGCATGAATGAACTAACACACCGGGGGGGGCGGGCGTTCGAGCGGCCGCTAATAGCTATAACTATGTGAGCGCTTCACTTCCCTATCAGGCGGGTATCTCCGCTGACAGGGAAGCGAATCGCTCATATAGTTATAGCTATTAGCGGCAGCTCGCCCGCCCGGTGTGTTAGTTCATTCATGCACATCGTAGTAGTAGTGACATCACCGGGAGGCGGGCCGCCGGCCAGAGGCGGGCCTTTTGAAAGGAAGGACACAGGAGGAGCCGAGTGAAAGTAAGGAGATTGCATTGGGAAGGTGAGGAATGCCGAGGCATGTGGTGGAACAGGAGATTCACATCATGAACGTGCAGCTGACAAATCTGCAGCAACTGTGTGATGTTATCATGTCACTATGGAGCAAAATCTCAGGAATGTTTCCAACACCTTATTGAATCTATGCCATGAAGAATGAAGGCAAAAGGGGGTCCAACCCAGTACTAGCAAGGTGTACCTAATAAAGTGGCCGATGAGTGTATATCATCCTTTGTTATACAAGTGCTAATGCCCACATCACTCCTTCCACCCTCTCCTCCATGCGTCAGGGCCTAATTCCATCCCCCATTCTCCCCAGCACTGAAGGATATGTAGCATGGCTCTTAGACGGAAGTCCGGAACGTTGCTGAGATTGCAGAATGCTGAATTAACCAGACGAGTGGCCAGGTCTGGGATAGAATAAAAGTCCTGCGACATGGATGGTCCAAGGTTTCCCAAAACCTGGTAACTAGAATGAGGAGAGATTAATGAGAACTCCGACATCAGGAACAGAACATGTAGCTGGGGCAGAGCAGGACTCACCAGCTGTCATACATGGAGCAGAAGAAGCCCTGCATCCTCTCCTCGGCGCTCCGATACACAGGGACGTCATACGTGTCCATGACGGGCTGGGTCAACCCTACAAGTGGAATACAACATCAGGGAGTGAAATGACACAAATAAATCTCTGCACACAACTATCATAGGCCCGGAAACTTACCCAAGATGCACTTCTTCTCCATCTCCATCATGTCCAAACACTTGGCATAGAAATCGCCCATCTTCTGGACAACCTCTGGCAGGTAGAGATTGTTGAATGTCCTAAGAAGACGAAAAACGTTGTATGGGGTCAGTGAATAAGGCTGGACAGAGGTTAGGGGCACTTTGGGAAGGAAATTATTTAGAGGAGAGAGGCATATGTATGAGGAATGATCAATTAAAGAGGACCTGTCAACCAGATTAAAGCTTCTCTCGTGCCTCTGCAGGCACACAACTCACTCTGTAAGTAAACTTCAATTTGCCCTTTAAAGGCCCGTACACACGTACCGATTGTCGGCCGTAAATATTCGGCCAACGTCCGATCGGCCGATTGTCGGCTTGTTAGTATGATGCTTCCGACAACCGACTGCGACTTTTCGGCCGAACAAAATCTGCTGTGCAGGCTTTAAAATTTTTGTAGGACAACAAAGAACGGCCGATTGTTCGTCAGTCAGTACAGATTTCGGCCGACAAAAAGCAGATGAGCAAGACTGGGCATGCTCAGAGAAGAAAAAAAACACGGAAAGTTAACCATCACATGACATCACTTCTGCAGTCGGTTGTTGTTGGCCGACAAAATTTGTGTGCGGTCTTTAGCACTTTTCAACCTACAAAACAGCACCGGACAAAAGATGGCCGATCGTTCGGCCAACATTCGGTACGTGTGTCATGACTCCCATTCATTTCTATAGGACTTGGTGAGACAGTTTGGCTATAGTTTGTCTTTAAATGTGCAAACTCTAGGTTGCCATCCTGTTGGAAGAATGGGCTGAGTCAGGGTCAGGAATCTTTCACTAAATGTAGCCGCAGATATATCTATATGTGAACCTAGAAATGTAGATAGATTTAATACTTTATATAAAATCGCAGTAGTTAGAGTGATGCTTTATGATGAACCTATTTCTAGTGAATGTTCTTGTTAGAGGCCCCCATCCCCCTCACCTGCATGAAAGGGGAGTTTGTGTTTCTTGTTTCTACAGAAGGAAGACCTTGAGAGATAACAGGACAAGACTTCCATATGGAGAATACAGCGGTCAATGACCAAACCGGTTCTTACCAGTGAGATTGCAAACAGCCCCACATATGAGCCAGTCACATGCTGAAAAGACTTAATTAACTGTTAATTTACCATAAGAAGAAGTGGACGTTGATTGGATGACACCTCGGACCAGCCCAGAACACACCTATGCTTCATACATATTCATTACTATAAAAAGTTCATGTTCTAATGTCTTTGTGGATTTTGAGACATGAGGCAGATTTGCTCGATCTGAGCTCTGTACTTATTTTTATGCGCATGAAAAATAAAAACGGATCTACCTTGTTTTCCAAATTGCCGGTATTCAGTATTGAGTTCTTTAAAACAGTGGTTCTCAATTCCGGTCCTCGGGACCCACTAACAGGCCAGATTTTAAGTATTACCTTGGGGGATGCAGACTAGAATACCACAATCACTGAGCAGCAAATGAGATCACCTGTGATGTAATTTAGTTATCTTGCAAACCTGGCCTGTTGGTGGGTCCCGAGGACCGGAGTTGAGAACCACTGCTTTAAATAAGAAACTCACACATCTTCATCCCGACTTCACTACCATAGAACAAGCATGCAAGGAGGATGCCTCTGGCTGTATATACAGCATTGAGAAATACCGCAGTCTCTTACCGCACCAAGGAGAAGATGCTGTCTAGAAGTTTGAGCGCCTGCTCGCTGCAGGGGTTGCAGAAAATGGGGTTTCCATCTTGAGTGTAACTAACAACAAATCCGCCAGCTTTTGCTGCCTCTAGGTCACTGGGCCACCGGGCTCTTCGTAGCACCCCTTCCACCGCATACAAGCACAAACTCAGCTGTCAACACAAAACACGCAGACAGATACATGAGAGATGACCATGGAGGGACATTATCAAGTGTATGAGTGCGGAGTCATCATAAGCCCATCATTCTGAGCAGGAATTAGGGAAAGGTCAGTTCAGGGGTGGATAACAAGGAAGGAGGGGGGCAGAGATGTATAGTAACTAAGTAGAACTACTTCACTACTGTACTTAAGTACCGAAAGGCGGTATTTGTACTTTCCTAGAGTAGAATTTTTTTCTCCTACTTCCACTTTTACTTCACTACATTTTTTCGATGATTTCAATACTTCTACTCCGATATTTTTTTTTTTTGTGCTGCATAGTTACTCGTTACTATTATAAAAATTACCACTGCCAGAACAGTAGATGGCAGGTTTCATGAAGCTCAAAACATGTGTATTATCAGCGCATACGAAAATAAATGCTACTGTATGTATAAATAAAAGCTGCATTTGAAATATTAAAAAACAATATGATGTTCAAACTTTTGACTTCTTTCTTTAATAACTACATAACACAGTACTTGTTCTTTTACTTTCAGTACTTGAGTAGCAATTTATTTTTCAAAACTACTGGTACTTTTACTTTCAGTACTTCAGTAGCAATTTTTTAAAAAAAAACTACTTGCAATACTTAAGTACAAAAAATGTTGAATACTTTAGTACTTCTACTCAAGTCACTTTTTGATCAAGCACTTCCACTTCTACTCAAGTCACTTTTTGATCGAGCACTTGTACTTTTACTCAAGTATGGGTTTCGAGTACTTTATACAACTCTGGAGGGGGGACAATAGCGAGGTGCACGGAATCCAGGAGGTGGAAAGCAAGGGCGGCATCTACCATGGATTGAGGAAATATACTGCAAAGGAAAAAGCGGATGTATGTACGGTGGGGAAATTATTTAAAGCGCTGCAGATTTTGTAAATTTGCCCACTTACAAATAAATGAAGGGTCCATAATTTTTTATCATAGGTGTATTTTAAACATGCTAAGTCCCTGTCCTCAAGAAGGCACATGTACAGTCATGCCAATGAACATCTAAATGATTCAGAGAAGGATTGAGAGAAAGTTCTGTGGTCAGAGGAGACCAAAATTGAGCCGTTTTGGCATTAACTCGACTCGCCGTGTTTGGGAGGAAGAAAAATGCTGACTAGGACCCTAAGAACACCATCCCTACAGTTAACACGGGAGGTGGAAACATTATGCTTTGGGGCTGTTTAACTGCTAAAGGTACAGGACGACTTTGCCGCATTGAGAGGATAAGGCCATGTATTGTAATATCTTGGATGAGAACCTTCTTCCCTCATCCAGAACACTGAAGATAGGTCTTGGATGGGTCTTCCGGCATGACAATGATGCAAAACATTCCACCAAGGCAACAGAGGAGTGGTTTAAAAGCGGAGTTCAACCCTGGGAATACTTTTTTTTAATAAAAATACCCCTGGGACAGTCAGGGCTAGTACATTCCACAATGGCTAGCCTCTGATCTGTCCCGGGTTGCACTTACCTTTTAGCAGAAATACTTACCTTGAAAAAGTATTGTCCAGCGCTGCCATCTCAGGTGTGGGCAGCTTGAAGCCAGCGCGATCCTCTTCTGCATCCTCTTCTGTCTTCTTCGGTCCCACGATGCACTGCACCGGCCCCGCCGTCACTTCTGGTGCGCGCGCGTCATCCCTCCACAGCTTCTGGACATGCCCAGAAGCTGTTTAGAAGGGAATGACGCGCACGCCCCGGAACTGACGTCGGGGCCGGTGCAGGCGCATTGATTCCTGGGAGCGATGACGTTCAGCTCCCAGGAATCATTGCAAAGCCAGGAAGTGACGACGGGCCGTGGCCGCCGAGGGGAGGAAGAAGGAAGTAAGGTAAGTATATTTTCTTCTATACGAGGTAAGTAAAAAAAAAATTGCGATTATCCATTTGTTTTTCAGGTGACCCGGAGCGAGAAGATGGAGGTAAGTTTAATTTTAGGGTGGAACTCCACTTTAAGGTCATGGAGTGGCCTAGCCAGTCTCCAGACCTTTATCCTATAGAACATTTATGGAGGGAGCTGAAACTTCAAGTTGCCAAGCGACAGCCAAGAAACCTTAAGGATTTAGAGAAGATCTGTAAAGAAGAGTGGACCAAAATCCCTCGAGAGGTGTGAAAACCTGGTCACCAACTACAAGAAATGTCTTACCTCTGTGATTGCCAACAAGGATTTCTCCACCAACTACTAAGTCATGTTTTGCTTGGTGATGAAATACTTATTTCACTCACTGAACTGCAACTCAATTTAGAACATTTGTATCATGTGTGTTTCTGGATTTTTGGTTGATATTCTGTCTCTTTCATTTAAAATACATCTATGATAAAAATTATAGACCCTTAATTTCTTTGTAAGTGGGTGGACGTACAATATCTGCAGGGGATCAAATAATTATTTTCCTCACTGTATGTAATTCAAAAGCAGTCATTAGTTTGGGGCGTTTTTTTTTTGACAAAATTATACGCAGTGCCAAGAAAGGCCCCCATACAGGGTTCAATGGTTGAAGCAAAACTACAGACCGCTGTCCCCACAGATTGAGGGACAGGTACGGTTCCCAAGGTTACGGATACACTGCTCCTATTTCTATAGTAGAAGGCAATGAGGAGTTGATTGAAGAAGTAATAATAAAATAAGCTGGTTAAAGTGATTCAAAAGGTTGCATTTTATTTTTAATAACAAACATGTTATACTTACCTGCTCTGTGCAATGGTTTTTCATAGAGAAGCCCTGATCCTCTTCTTTTTTAGTCCCATGCCGGTGGTCCTGGCTCCTCCCACCCGCTCTTGCTTTGGGGGCACTCGAGCAGGCTCACGTCCGAGCCACGCTCCTGTGAATGGACATCGTCTATTCAAATACAGAGCGCGGCTTGGCTCAGCCCCTCGCTGTCTCCTTATTGGCTCACTGACTGATTGACATCAGAGGGAGCCAATGGCTCCTGCTGCTATGTGAGCCAATGAGGAGAGAAGAGACCCAGGAGAGCCGTTGCTCTCATGCACATCGCTGGAACGAGATGGGGCTCAGGTAAGTATAAGGGGGGGGGGGGGATGCACCCCAGAAGGTTTTTTACCTTAATGTTGAGAATGCATTAAGGTAAAAAAAAAAAAAAAAAAAAAAAAAAAAAACTTCTGCCTTTAGAACCACTTTAAGCATAGAAACCTCCTCTACTGTAAAGAAACGGTCCATCACCGAAGGATACTAGGAAAAACTGAGGACTCGTGGAGTGGGGCTGTAAGAGTGTTATTGGCACAGCTTTGTGCCAGTGCGCACTTACCTGAAGGTAGCAACCTACGGCTCAGGGTTTACGTGTGCCATGTTGTACAATTGAGATAAGCTGCAATTTATACTTCTATACAATTTAAACCAGCTATTAGTTTGGGGTGCTTTTTGCGGACAAAAAAAAAATATCCATTTTAAAAATCATCCTATAAGTGGACCTCATTCCGATCATACAAAGTGTGGATGGACAGTGAAAGCGGAAGTAAACGGCCAACAAAAAAAAATAAAAATCGGGTCCCCCCCAACCCATTTATCTCATCATGTGCTAGTATGCACCGAATACTAGCACATTATGACACACCCACCTGCACAGGAACCCTCCAGTGCAGCACTGTCACGGCTCCCCTGGAGCTTTCATCTTCACCTGGGCTTCCTTCTGGGTTCACGGGCACTGGCCGTTTAAATAACCAGGGCAGTGATGATGTCCCTCTGTGAGGGAGCCCCGGCTGCAGCATGGTGCTCTGCATTCAACAGCATTCTGTGTGCCCTGAATGCAGAGCATCACTGCGCATTCACGACTGACACCATCGGCTAATGCCGATGTGAATATCTCCTACATGATGCACGCTTAGGAGATATTTATTGTACCTACAGGTAAGCCTGATTGGAAGAGTTAACTACCGCTTGAAGAAAGGCTTTTGGCCAATAGCAAGCAGACAGTAAGCACTCACCTGAGAGGGAGCAAAACTGGGCAGTGGGTGCTAGCCTAGCAGCAGGTACTCACCTGAGACATAGCGGACAGTGGGCTCTAACGTGACAGAAGGTCATAACGGGCACTAGCCAGGCAGCAGGTCATAGTGGAAATTAACCTGATAGTGGGTCATATGGCACTTTTCCACTGCAAGTACCGGCTCGGCTCTACTCGGCTCTGCTTGGCCCGGTTTGCTTTTCCACTGCTGGTACCGCATGGTACGGTGTTGGAACTGTTCGGTACGGTACGGTTTGCTTTTCCACTAAAGTAGTACTAAAGTTAAGTGGGTGGGATAACAACGGCGTGGGTGGGATTCTCTGACCAATCAGTGGCTGGTAGTGACTGCATGCAAAGGATTGTGGGATATGGTACCGGTATGGTACCTGTTGGAACCACAATCGAGGTGGTACTGTTTTTGAGAGCCATACCGTTCGGTTCCATGCAGTGGAAAAGCGTCGCCGTACCGTACCGAACCGTTCCAACACCGTACCATGCGGTACCAGCAGTGGAAAAGCACAAAAGCGAGCCGTACCGTTCGGTTCCATGCAGTGGAAAAGCGCCAATAGTGGTCCAGTGGGCATCAACCTGGCTGCATGTCACAAAGGACAGTGGGCCACAGCAGGCAGCGGGCACTAACCTGAGAGCGGTTAGCTTGGCAAGGGCTCTCCTCTTCCTCCAGTCCTTTCAAGATTTCAGCTCCCACGTAAGAAATTAATTCATCTGGGGAGGAGATGGCTCTGTAGGGACAGAATTTTAAATCATCAGCACCTGTAATTTCTAAAGAACGCTGTTTTCGTACACTGAATTCGCTCACCTTTGTGTTTCCTGGGATGACCAGACAGAGGTGGCCGGACTCAGCAACTGCGCCAGGAAGTCTCTCTGCTTCTCGTAGTTGTTGAAGTGGTTGCTGATCATCACCTGGGCTTCCAGCATGGAATATTTCTCCATCTGAGTGAGATGCTCATCCATAAATAGGAGCATGGCGTGTGAGCTCAGGAGGTTGAAGTGAGGCTGAAGGATGAGGATACGGGAAGTTAGCAGAAAATGTTGTGAGCCCATAGCATGCCATAACTAAAATTGGCCGCTTAGGGGTTCCATCATATGATAAACCATGCCACCCCTCTCCACACCCAGTCCATATAGCCAAACACAGACTTATCAGAACTAGCTCGCCAAATGGGTTCTTGTCATGTGATAATACAAATACATGGTTTACAAATCAGCGCCAACTATCACCATACCCAATCCTCATGAACCACACCAACTTACCAGAACCAGTTCCGGGGTATCGCGGCAAATCTTGATAATGGAAGCACAGGCGTGGCGGCGGACGCCCTTTACTGAGCGGGTCCTGGGGCCCTAGAGGACAAGAACAGTTAAATGGACTACATGGGAAGATTACAGAAACAAGAATACTTCAATTCAGAATGGGATTGACCCTTATAATCAAACATTTGATATTTTTATATTGCCCTTATGAACAAGGGGCCCTCAAGCACCGAAATGCTTCTTTTAAACAAACCCTAACTACTTCACACCCACTTATAACTAACGGGATGAAGTAGTTATACCAGGATGATCTCAGCAACTACGGGCATCATCCCGGTATTGAATTTTTCAGTCGGCGATTCAGTTTTTAGCAGAAGTGATCCAAGTGGGTAAATAGCCACCCAATAGCTTCTTCGGGTGGCAAAAAGGGGGTCCCCACCCCCCTCTGGCCGCCGCCTTTTGCCATCTGATAGAGCCCGGGAGCGATGTGCCTGGCAGGATCGGCAGAGAGAGGGACGGACTTTGTTCCTCTCTCTCTGTGACCCGAGAAACCGGGAGCGACGAGCATGTCCTCCCCTCCAGTTCCACCTCTTTGTTTACCTGGCCGTTAGCGCCCAAAAAAGCAACCAATCAGACCGATTTGTGCTGTATTGAGGCCAGAGGGGAGAATGGGGTCTAATAGACCCCAGATCTCTCCAGAAAGAGGACTTACCATTGCCCATGTGGTCACAAGGAATGTTGTTCATCCCTTATGATAGCAATAAAGTTATTTTGACGTGGAAGTAAAGTTGATTTGTAAGCAAATGGCTGCCATAAAATGATCCTCCTGCCTGTCAGCTGTTATGTTCACTGAGCCCTGCATGAGCAGCTCAGCGAAAATTTACGGCCCTGATCCATGCCGCGGCGATGTGACTCCCCATGGGCATGCGCGGGAGTGAGGTTTTTGCGGCCTGGCCTATCAAGTAGCTGAAGGCATGGGACCTGGAAGGAAGACCGGACGAAGATGGAAGCACCGGGGGCCTGGCGGATCGATCCCACCGCAACTCTGGAGGACACCATATGACAGGTAAGTCTGCCATAATGTACGAATATGCTGTGCATACTATCACATTATGGTATACCCCCCTGGGGGGGGCCTTAAAAAACAAATTTTAAAGCAGACTTTACCTCAGCTTTAAAGCGTTGCCTATGGAGAATTTTAACCACTTGCCATCTGCTCACTCGAGCACTACTGCGGCAAAGTGGCTGGATAACGTCTGATGACGTAGACCTACGTTAAAAAAAAAAAAAAAAAAACACCAAAAATTACAGAAATCTTTCTCTTAGTTAGTATTTTTTTTACAAACATATGTAGAAGAAAACAAATTGGCCGAAAATTTCAAAAAATTTTGTTTACATTTTTTTTGGGGAATTTCATATAAAAAAGAATGTGAAAAATATTGTTATTTTTGCAAAATTGACGCTTTTTTTTGTTTATAGCGCATGATAAAAAAAAAAAAAAATCGCACAGGTGATCAAATACCACCAAAAGAAAGCTCTGTTTGTGGGAAAAAAAGGACGTCAAATTCGTTAAGGTACAGCGTCGCACGACCGCGCAATTGTCCGTTAAAGTCACGCAGTGCCGAATCGCAAAATAGGCCCTGGTCTTTCAGCAGCCAAATCCTCCAGGGCTTAAGTGGTTAATAAGTGGCCAACTGAAATCCGACCCATAAAAAAAAAAAAAAAAATATATATATATATATATATATATATATATATATATATATATATATATATATATATATATATATATATATATATATATATATATATATATATATATATATATATATAATTTTTTTTTTTTTTTTTTAATGGGTCGGATTTTCAACCCGTTCATCTCGATCTCCACTATGAGCAGACTATATATAACATCAGAGCACAAGAAAAATAAAATTACAGAGCTAGAGAGTGCAATATAATCAGCATTTTTTACATGATCATTACCTTATTGTTCAGCTCAAAGGTGACAGCAGAGAAAAGCTGTGAACATGAGAAAAGACGGGGTTAATCACAAGAATTTTAAAAAGAAATCCTTCCATTATAGATGGAGGTTTTTCTGCTGATGTTTTGCCTTCCCAGCCTCTAAAAAGAGGTCATTTATTCTGGTCATTTCTATAAAAATGTAAGAAACCCTGTTACTGCTCACTTTTGGACTGTCTCTCTCTAATGGGCCATACACACTATAAGATTTTCTGAAGACTTTTTCCTTTAGATTTACCAAAACCATATAATATGAGGTCAAACCTAAACACTTTCAATTTGTATGCAATCAGGCCGGCCCTTGCACTAAATAGAAAAGGTAAATCTGAAGGAAATCTAACCACAAAAGTTGGATAGTGTGTATCCAGCTTAAGGCTGGCCATACATGTTCAACTTTTGTTGTACAATTTTCTGTTAGATTTACCACAAACCACATACTATGAGGTCAAAGCTAAACAACACTTTCACTTGTATCTAATTAGGCAGGCCTTCGTACTACATAGAAAATTGTAAGAAAATTGTATCGTGTATGGCCAGCCTAAGTGATTCTCTATACAGAGGCATAGGGACCAGGGTTCAGGAAAGGGGGAGGGGGGGCGCAGGGCCCTCCACCAACTTACTCTGTGTATTATGAATACAGAGCACACCTGTGAATGAAATTACTTTGTAGCACAGAAGCAATGTGCTACATAAACTTCCAGCTAGTCTGCCTCTAGAGAGCGCCACCTTCTGTCTACACCTGGGAAATATGAAATGCACACTTATATTTTAAAAGAAACCTGACATAAGAAAAAACAAATTTCTGAAATCTTGTGAAAATTACATTTGCCTGGCTGTCATACTGACAACAGTTTCAATCACTTGAGTCTGAAAAAGGATAACAGACTAGAAATTAGGACTTTAACCCAGTTTTTATTTGCTGCACTCTGGTTCCAGGACTATGAAGCCAGGCAAACAGCATTTTCAGAGGGAAGGCAGCAGTGTGAAAATTAGCCAGAGCCTCATAGGAGATAAATCGCAGCTCAGAATAGGTGGGGGAGAGTCACGTGACAAGAATGCACTCACCTTGGTTAGAACACTAGGCATGAAACCGTTCATATAGCGCACGAACGGGAAGAGTGCAGAGAGGTTGGTGAGGAGGCAGGACAGGATCAGGGGGTCCTTGGTCTGATAGCTGAGAACAGCTTGGAGAAGCTCCACACCCTTAGTGACAGGCAGATCCTAGGAGAAAAGATGGAAGGAAGATGGAAACCAAGTCAGAGATTCAGCTTTATCACTACCTATTTCCCAAGTTTGAGTGTAAAATTCCCTGGGGCGCCCAACCCCGGGGGTCAGATTCCCTGGGGCGCCCAACCCCGGGGGTCAGATTCCCTGGGGCGCCCCATATCCCAGGGGTCAGATTCCCTGGTGCGCCCCATATCCCGAGGGTCAGATTCCCTGGTGCGCCCCATATCCCGAGGGTCAGATTCCCTGGTGCGCCCCATATCCCGAGGGTCAGATTCCCTGGTGCGCCCCATATCCCGAGGGTCAGATTCCCTGGTGCGCCCCATATCCCGAGGGTCAGATTCCCTGGTGCGCCCCATATCCCGAGGGTCAGATTCCCTGGTGCGCCCCATATCCCGAGGGTCAGATTCCCTGGTGCGCCCCATATCCCGAGGGTCAGATTCCCTGGTGCGCCCCATATCCCGAGGGTCAGATTCCCTGGTGCGCCCCATATCCCGAGGGTCAGATTCCCTGGTGCGCCCCATATCCCGAGGGTCAGATTCCCTGGTGCGCCCCATATCCCGAGGGTCAGATTCCCTGGTGCGCCCCATATCCCGAGGGTCAGATTCCCTGGTACGCCCAACCCCGAGGGTCAGATTCCCTGGTGCGCCCAACCCCGAGGGTCAGATTCCCTGGTGCGCCCAACCCCGAGGGTCAGATTCCCTGGTGCGCCCAACCCCGAGGGTCAGATTCCCTGGTGCGCCCAACCCCGAGGGTCAGATTCCCTAGTGCGTCCAATCCAAAGGGTCAGATTCCCTAGTGCGTCCAATCCCGAGGGTCAAATTCCCTAGTGCGCCCAACCCCGAGGGTCAGATTTCCTGGTGCGCCCAACCCCGAGGGTCAGATTCCCTAGTGCGCCCCATATCCCGGGGGTCAGATTCCCTAGTGCGCCCCATATCCCGGGGGTCAGATTCCCTAGTGCGCCCCATATCCCAGGGGTCAGATTCCCTGGTGCGCCCCATATCTCGGGGGTCAAATTCCCAGGTATTCCTATTCACCCAGAAGTGCCAGATTCCAAATAACGTCACAGCATTGCTCAGGAAGAAACTTAAAAAAGCAATGGGGTAAACTAGCATGTATTATTTTTACAATAGTCGGTAAAAAGGTTCCAAGATACCCCCCCCCAAATAGCCAAAAACCGGTTACACTGCAGGCAACAACCTGAGCAGGAATGTGAGACACTCCATAAACTGTAAGCCGCGTACAGGGACCTGACCGTCATCTCACCTCTTTCCGGAGCACTCGTACGACCTGGTTGATGACACACTCGCAGAAAAACGTCATGGCTTCCCACTGTATGTATGAGGGTGACAAGAGGGTGCACAGTCCTTCTCCTGCTTTGGCTGCAATACAAAACACAAATGTCACCATACACAGCTGGTGAGATGTAAGGGATCACAGCACATTGGATCCACACATGGCTCACACAGACTGACCAGCAACAAAACACACCACACCTCCAGTGTTCACTACTCACAGCTATTTGGTCCTGGGTCCAGCGGAGCAGAAAGTTGGAACTGAAGCCATTCGGCAGCCATGTGAAAGCTGGCATGAGGATTCAAACGGCACGCCTGTCTCATCACATCCCCCATCATTGCTTTGAAATCTGAGTCATAAAACAGGGAAAACTACAACTAAATCCAACATGGGGACAAGATTCATAAACTATGGAAATCCTCCCCCCAAACTTCCCACTATCCCCAACCCTCTCATTGACCAGACACTATTCCCCCTCTACTAACTAGAGCAGAAAGGACAATACACTCCCCCCACCCTTCCATTACAGGGCAAATACCAACTATCCCTCCCACCCTCCACTGACCAGAGGAATAGGGGCATCCTGGTATCCCCCCCTCCACTTACTGGGGTGTAAAACACCCACTAACCTCCCCCCCTCTTACTGTCCCAAGGACAAACAAAATCCCACTCTTTTCTAATGATGGGGGGGGGGGGGGCATTTACCCTCTACAAACTTGGAGCAGCACTATCCCCTCTATTGAAAGGACACCCCATTAACCCCACCTTTACTGACTGGTGCAGAAAGGACACCCCACAAACCCACCTCTACTGAGTGGAGCAGCACAATCCCCACAGAGCAGAAAGGATACCCCATTATTCCCCCTCTATTGACCGGTGCAGAAAGGACTTCCCACTATGCTATTTCCATTGACAAGAGCAGAAAGGACCCCCCACTAACCCACCCTTTACTGACAGATGCAGAAAGGACCCCCCACTAATCCAACTTTACTGAGTGGAGCAGCACTATCCATACAGAGCAGAAAGGATACCCCATTATTCCCCCCTCTATTGACTGGTGCAGAAAGGACTACCCATTATCCTCTCTCCACTGACAGGAGCAAAAAGGACACCCCCAATAACCCACCTTTACAGACTGAAGCAGAAAGGACCCCCCCACTAACTTACCATTACTGACTTGAGCAGAAAGGACCCCCCCTTCCACTAACCCACCTTTACTGAGTGGAGTAGAAACGAACCCCCTAACTAACCCATCTTTATTGACTGGAGCAGAAAGGACCCCCTTCCACTGACCCATTTTTACTTACTGGAGCAAAATGGACCCCCACCCCCAATAACCCGCCTTTACTGACTGGGAGCAGAAAGGAACCCCCTAACTAACTCACTTTTACTGACCGGAGCAGAAAGGACCCCCCCCTAACCCACCTTTACTGACCGGCGCAGAAAGGACCCCCCACTAACCCACCTTTACTGACCAGAGCAAAAAGGACCCACCCATTTACTGACTGTGGGTTAGTAGGGGTCCTTTCTGCTCCAGTCAGTAAAGGTGGGTTAGTGGGGGGGACCTTTCTGCTCCAGTCAGTAAATGTGGGTTAGTGGGGGGGACCTTTCTGCTCCAGTCAGTAAAGGTGGGTTAGTGGGAGGGGACCTTTCTGCTCCAGTCAGTAAAGGTGGGTTAGTGGGAGGGGACCTTTATGCTCCAGTTAGTAAGGTGGGTTAGTGGGGGTCCTTTCTGCTCCAGTCAGTAAAGGTGGGTTAATGGGGGTCCTTTCTGCTCCAGTCAGTAAAGGTGGGTTAGTGGGGGTCCTTTCTGCTCCAGTCAGTAAAGGTGGGTTAGTGGGGGTCCTTTCTGCTCCAGTCAGTAAAGGTGGGTTAGTGGGGGTCCTTTCTGCTCCAGTCAGTAAATGTGGGTTAGTAGGGGTCCTTTCTGCTCCAGTCAGTAAATGTGGGTTAGTGGGGGGGACCTTTCTGCTCCAGTCAGTAAAGGTGGGTTAGTGGGGGGGACCTTTCTGCTCCAGTCAGTAAAGGTGGGTTAGTGGGAGGGGACCTTTATGCTCCAGTCAGTAAAGGTGGGTTAGTGGGAGGGGACCTTTATGCTTCGGTTAGTAAGGTGGGTTAGTGGGGGTCCTTTCTGCTCCGGTCAGTAAAGGTGGGTTAGTGGGGGTCCTTTCTGCTCCAGTCAGTAAAGGTGGGTTAGTGGGGGTCCTTTCTGCTCCAGTCAGTAAAGGTGGGTTAGTGGGGGTCCTTTCTGCTCCAGTCAGTAAAGGTGGGTTAGTGGGGGTCCTTTCTGCTCCAGTCAGTAAATGTGGGTTAGTGGGGGTCCTTTCTGCTCCAGTCAGTAAATGTGGGTTAGTGGGGGTCCTTTCTGCTCCATTTACTGACTGGAGCAGAAAGGACCCCTCACTAACCCAAGACAGAGTGGTAACATTTAACTCACAGTTGAAGAAGGTTACAAAATCCTCATCACTATCAAAGTCGAGTCGGGAATATTCACAGCTGGGACTGTTGTTCTTGGAAGGGAAACCCACCTGGAAAGGAGTGAAAATGTGGAGATGTTAGAAAACACACAAAGGAGGTTCCTCCAAACCTCCACAACTGAAACACACAGGAGAAACTGCTGAAAACTGTGTATTGAGGACATCTGCCCAACTTCCTTTGACCTCAGTGTGTGCCCAGCACATCTGATCTTCAACAGATGTCAAAGGGCTTGAGCTTCAAGAAAACCAACCAGAACAAACATGGGGAGCTGCTATTACCGACTTATTTTAGGCTCCATAGCAAACCTCTTTAGCTGGACTCCTGCACAGATTTGGAAGAAATACACACAGGCACCAAAATTCAAATAAGGACACAAGGGGGTTTTGTACTTAGACACTATAGGATATATTTACTAAAACTGCATGGTGCAAAATCTAGTGCAGCTCTGCATAGAAACTAATCAGCTACCAGGTTTTATTGTAAAAGTTTAATTGAACACGTTGAAGTTAGAAGCTGATTGGCTACCATGCACAGCTGCCCCAGAATCTGAGTGCACCACTTTTAGTAAATTTCCCCATTATGCTTAACCTGGAGTTTACTTTTTTTTTTGTTTTTTATTTCAATAGTTTTTATTAGAAAGATTTTTGCAATAACATACAACAGTATAAGAAAAGAAAAAAGGGAGGGAGCCTAAACATAGGCAACAGTGATATAAACTGACAGTGCAATAAAGTCCACAGTTGTATGAACTAGTTGCCATGCAAAACATAACACAATGGGGGGTGTAAGGGCAAGCAAAAAAAAAAAAAAAATTGCTAAATATAACATCTGAGAATCCATACATGCTCCCCCCCCCCCCCCCCACCCCAGTCAACCTCAGCCCGATAGGGTCCCGGGAAGCCAAGGGAACCCAAAGACCGAGGTGGGGCAGCCCCAGAGGACCAATGTCCCAAGGAAAGTGCAATTTAGGCTAAGCAATAAAGGGGGAAAAGGGGGAGAGGAAAAAGAAAGAGGGGAAGTTAAGAGGAAGGAAAGAGAGAGAAGAGGGAGAAAGGGAGGGAAGACACAAACATTGCTTAGAACTTGGACTGGTACAGCTAAGGGGCAACCCCCAAGGGGAGCAGGTACGAAAGCCTGCCCCACCTCCTGGAAAGCCCAAAAAGTACTGCTCAACCCAAGTCGGCCCAGGGGTCGGAGTTTACTTTTTTGGCCATACTTCTCTAGTGGGTCACAGGAGTACACTTTACTTTCATTCTCCCGTGACCCAGAATCCAATTTTAGCAGGCCATTGCAATATTGTCCAGATCCACCCAACTGGCTGATTGATGGCTGCCTCTGGGGGGTGACAGTGGCTGGCTCAGTCTTCCAGGAGCTCGCCAAGAGGCTGAGCCAGCTGCCAGTCCAGGCATCTGAACGGATCCCAACTGTACAGTCAGGATCAATCATGAGCCTGGCCTGGCTGAGTGACAGACTTTAACCCGCTTTTGGCTGAAAACAGGTCACAGGAGTGCAGGAACTAACTGAACTCCTGTGATCCATAAGAGAAGTAAGGCCAAATTAGCTTTATCCATACTTCTTTAACCACTTGCCTACTGGGCCACTTTTACCCCCTTCCTGCCCAGGCCAATTTTCAGCTGTCACACTTTTAAAGCAGGGTTCCACCCATATTTGCAAGTTGCTTTTACTCACATGCCCATCTGCATTGCAGCTCTAAATGGATATTCATTTTTTTATTAAATAATGTCCAGATATCAGCGTCATCGATCCCAGAAGTCAAAGGGAATCGCCTGATTCTCTTTTGATTGACAGGTTGCCATACAAACAGGGCGGGAACTCTCACTGCCATCGCTATGTCAACCAGCAATCAGACATTGCGTAGGCGTGAGATCGGGAGGTGCATGCTGGGTAGCCAGCTGCACCTAATCCAGGAAATAGACATGATGCCCAGAACTACGATGGCCCCCTGCCTGCTCCTGAGATCAGGTAATTTTTTCCAGATTAAAAAAAATACACACATAAATACATTTGCAACAGTATCCAGATAGTAATGTACAATCTGTGCCAATCATGGGGGTGCTTTTAGATAAAAACTGATTATGGTGACTGGAACTCCACTTTAAAGAGGTAGTAAAGGCATTGGTGGATACTGATGAGGCTTCATTGATGAAAAGGCATTGGTGGGTACTGATGAGGCTTCATTGATAAAAAGGGATTGGTGGGCACTGTTGGTGGAACTCAGTGCCCTGATTATCAGTGTGCATGTCTCTTTTAGAGAAGCCAGTTATTGGCTCTCCTCTCCTCATGTTTTGAGCATGAGGAAAGGAATGCTGATAACCGGCTTCTATTTACATCAGCTGTCATTGGACACAGCTGATTACAGAGTAAAGAGCGGCTGATTGGCTTTTTACCTCAAACTGTGACCAGCAGTGTCCGGACACTGATCACAGAGCGCGCCGCCTGCGCCCTGCAGCAGGCGCAATCACAGGAGGCCATCATAGGACGCCCTCCCAGAGCGCAGTCGGCAAGTGGTTAAAGGTTTAGGTCCTCTTCATAAGAAGAACATTCAGTGACATACAGATTTTAGAGGAACAAAGTTCCTATCTAGAACTCACCCTGACCACATTGCTCATAGAAACTCGCAGAAATTCTGGGACCATGGCCTGGAGAGCATTGTCCTTCGATAGTAATTCGTGTCTGAAGAGAGACCCCCACGTCATCATGGTGGAAGATTTCAGAAACTAAAAAAAAAATAAAAATAAATAAAAATAAATTAGCACCAGAGCCTTTCCAAAATGTGCAGAGTTCAGTTGAGAGACATTCGGGTAGAGCGGCGTTTTCTCACCTGGCTGGGATGTGAAGTGAAATCCAGTAGAGATTTCAGGTATTTGTCGAAAGTCATCGGTATCTTGATCTTATTCTCAGGAGACTGGGAGGAAGGAAGATGAGGGGGGAGGATTAGGAGATCTGGGTTCAATAAGTGAAATGTCACAAAGACCAGGTTCAATTCTTACCGCCGTCAGGGCGTACAGCTGGCTGCCCAGAGCGCACACCACTTGACAGAGCCTCTTCAGGAAAACATAGCGCTTCTCCTGTAAGCCTTCCCCGTGAGCCTTCCTGGTGAGGAGACAGAGAAGGAAACCGGTCAGAGCAGGAGAGGGGTGTGGCCTATATATGCGTTTGTGGCGACAACTGGGACTAAGACTTTGGAAAAACTTTATTTTGCCTTCCCTGATTTCTCCTTCCCTTCTCATCAACACACTAACAACATTTTTTTTTTTTTTTAACCACTTAAGCCCCGGAAGATTTTACCCCCTTCCTGACCAGGGCCTATTTTGCGATTCGGCACTGCGTGACTTTAGCGGACAATTGCGCGGTCGTGCGACGCTGTACCTAAATGACTGATATCCTTTTTTTCCCACAAACAGAGCTTTCTTTTGGTGGTATTTGATCACCTGTGCGATTTTTTGATCATGCGCTATAAACAAAAAAAGAGCGTCAATTTTGCAAAAATAACAATATTTTTCACATTTTTTTATATGAAATTCCCAAAAAAAAATTGTAAAAAAATCAAAATTTTTTAACATTTTAGGCCAATTTGTTTTATGCTACATATGTTTGGTAAAAAAAAAAAAAAAAAAAAAAAAAAAAAAAAAAAAAAAAAAAAAAATCGCAAAAAGCGTATTTTGATTGGTTTGCACAAAAGTTATCGCGTTTACTAACAAAGGGAAAGATTTTTGTAATTTTTTTTTTTTTTAACGCGTAATGGCGTCGATCTGCGATTTTTTTTTGCGGTACTGCGACATTGCGGCGGAGGACAGATCGGTTCCTTGACTGACATTTTTGGGGTTACCAGTGACATTACTGCAGTAATCAGTGCTATACATATGCACTGTTACTGTAAAATGACACTGGCAGTGAAGGGGTTAACTTTTTGAGAGGGAGGGGTTATGTGTGTCCCTAGGGGCGTGATTCTAACTGATTGGCTGTGGCTTGAGGTGTAGGAACAGTGATCAACGGTCCTACATAGTAGAACCGTATGATCACTATTCCTACACAGGGGAGAATGGCAGGCGGCTTGTTTACATTAGCCGCCTGCCTTTCTCCCACTGTCACTCACAATCGCAAGTGACCGGCGGACATCGGGTCCACCGGGCAGACGCGCGGGGGACCGTGACTGCGCGGGAGCACGCCTCCTGCGGCGCGTGCTCCCTAGACCCTCACAGGCTAGCGATGTATCCCTACGTCGCTTTGCCTGTGAGGGGCTGACTGCCGACGTAAATATACTGATGGCAGTCGGCAAGTGGTTAAATAAAACTTGCTTTCATTAAATACCTCATTTTAGTGCTGGTTCACACTGATGCGATACAGGAAGCCGCATGAGATTTGGACGGGAACTGCACTGCATTCCTGTTCACCCAGGATTGGGCCCTGCCTCCAGCGCCAGTTGCAGTTAGAGCTGATATGTACGTTTTGGGAATTTGGGGGCTTTGCCCCCCTCCTCCCCTTTTTCCCTTTTCCAGTTTCGACTAATCATCATTGTTGGTATTTCTTACACTTCTATATTTTTTGTAGACCCATGTCATGCATATACTCCTGAGGAAGTGGCAATATAAGTCCACGAAATGCGTCGAGTCTGCTTGATGTCATGATCTTTCTCTATCAACATTTTAACCTTGTTATACGTTACCATGTTGGTTTTATATGAACCTGGATTTGGGGACCTCTTACGAGCTTTGTCACTATACTGATTTCACACTATGTATTTATATGTTTGTATACTCCATGTATCAATAAATGCGCTATTATTGACCTGCCAGTTGTGTCATGCCTCTCATCTAAAGTCCCAACCCTTCCTTTTAATTTCCTGTTCAAATCACATGTGATTCTTTCCAGTGCGATTTGAGCCTATTCATTTTGTATATGTCTCAAATCACACTGCACGTAAAAGGCGCAAGCACGTTTTTTTGCTGCGCTGGATTTGGATCGCATGGTCACACCAATGCGATCTGATTTCGCCAATCGCGCTGTGTTTTAAGGCCATTTTTTGCGGTGTCGTTGACTTAAAATTATTGTAAAGTGTTTTTTTTTTTTTTTAAGTAACAAACAAACTCCTCTGTGCAGTTGGTTTTGCACAGGGCAGCCCGGATCATCCTCTTCTCAGGTCCATCTTCACTGCTCCTGGCTCCTCCCTCCTGTCGAGAGCCCCCACAGTAAGCAGTTTGCTATGAGGGCACCCGAGCCAAGCTGCAGCTCTGCATGTTCATTCACACACAGAGCAGCTGTTCGGCCCCGCCCCCTCTCTCCCGATTGGCTAAATTGACAGCAGCAGGAGCCAATGGCGCCGCTGCTGTGCCTCAGACAATTATGAGGGAGAGGACAAGGGACTTGTGGACATCGCTGGATAGAGACGGGGCTCAGATAAGTATTAGGGGGGCTGCTATACACAGGAGGCTTTTTTTTTTTTTATCTTAATGCATAGAATTCAATAAAATAAGAAAAAAAAAAAAAAAAAACGTTCTGCCTTTAACATTGACACCTGCAGCAGTTTGCATGAACGAAGTGTGATTTTAAAGCGGTGCAGGAAATGCACAGGAATCGCTGTGAATCCCGCACTGCATCAGTGTGACCCGAGGCTTAAACCTGATGATGTTATAACAGAGTCTCTGTACTTCTCTATGCAGTGCAGACAGATCATGGCTGCTGGGAGGGGCTGGCAGGGTGCCTTTAAGAAGCTTCCTGAAAACATCAAAGCACTCTGCCTTGGTACTCCTCTCAAGAGCACTCTGCCCTGATGTAGGCAATAGGCTGGCCCTTGGAAGGTGCTATGCAAACAATAAAATGCCTTGGATGGGTGAATGTCAGTCTGGAGAGGTGGGTTTTCTATAGTAGGCTGTATTTGCATGTGGACCACCCTAGGTAAATCCCACATGTGATGCTGAGCCTCCAAGGTGGAAAGAACTTAAATCCAATGAATGAAAGGAGTGGGCAGGGACAGTCAGGTTAGATGATGCTGGATGCCCTCCAGCCAGGAAATGACGGGAGGAACCCGATCCTTCACACTTTAGGCTCTACCGAAAACTTGTCTAATCCGCTTAGCAAATACCTACTAACTGGACAAAAGTCTTAACTAGACCAGGAGTCTCCAAACTTTCTAAACAAAGCCAGTATACTGTCCTGACTGAGGCCAGTGGGAGTAGAAAATGTGTTGTTACTGGGACGAACAGCGGCCCCCCGAGGCCGCAGTTTAGAGACCGCTTAACTGGAGAGTGTGAGGCCAGTGGTCTCCGAAACATAACGCTCAAGGCCGAGATTTGTCTTTTATTGCTATAGAAGGCAGAATGTTGGTCCAGACTAGACTGAAGAAAGGACAAAATACAACCCATGGAGTCATTTTTTAGGATGAAAACGTACCTCAACTCACACCAAGTAAAGTAGGTCTGCAAGGTGCAAGAGGATACTTTATGAAAGTTATAAAGGGGGGGATATCCTTGAAGCCTTTGTATACCGGTGTCCAGTCACTTGAAGGTAGCTGTATATAACCTGGTTGTAAAAAGATGAGCTACAGTCTCCTAGCCAAAACTCTAATAAAAGCATCCTTGTGACTTGCAGCATCTAATTTGGATGTTCCATCACCCCTCCACATAGTATTTACCTGTAATCTGACATTATAAATCTCCTCTGGATATTCTGTTAGCGGCATTTGGAGACAGAGCTGGGACAAGGGGTGGGCAGGAGGGGCAGTGGCCTAAAGCATTGAAGAGCAAGGAGGCAAAAGGGACACAGCAGGGACATAGCAGTGTAGCACGCATGTAGTAGCAGCACGTGTGTATGTAATAGTAGTAGTAGTAGTAGAGTGTGTATGTAGTTGTAGTAGAGTGTGTATGATGTAGTAGTAGTAGTAGTAGTAGCAGTGTAGTGCATGTTTATGTAGTATTAGCAGTAGTAGTAGTGTAGTGCGTGTGAATGTAGTAGCAGTAGTAGTGCAGTGCGCATATAGTAGTAGCAGTAGTAGTGTAGTGCGTGTGAATGTAGTAGCAGCAGTAGTTGTAGTAGTGTAGTGCGTGTGAATGTAGTAGTAGTAGTAGCGTAGTGTGTGTGAATGTAGTAGCAGCAGCAGTAGTAGTAGTAGTAATGGGTGTAGTAGTAGCAGTAGTAGTAGTGTAGTGCGTGTGAATGTAGTAGCAGTAGTAGTGCAGTGCGCATATAGTAGTAGTGAATGTAGTAGCAGCAGTAGTAGTAGTGTAGTGAGTGTGAATGTAGTAGCAGCAGTAGTTGTAGTAGTGTAGTGCGTGTGAATGTAGTAGCAGCAGTAGTAGTAGTAGTGTAATGCGTGTGAATGTAGTAGTAGCAGTAGTAGTAGTGCGTGTGAATGTAGTAGCAGTAGTAGTGCAGTGCGTGTGAATGTAGTAGCAGTAGTAGTGCAGTGCGTATATAGTAGTAGCAGTAGTAGCGGAGTGTGTGTGAATGTAGTAGTAGCAGTGTAGTGCGAATGTAGTAGCAGTAGTAGTGTAGTGTGTGTGAATGTAGTAGCAGTAGTAATGCAGTGCGTATATAGTAGTAGCAGTAGTAGTGTAGTGCGTGTGAATGTAGTAGCAGCAGTAGTGTAGTGTGTGTGAATGTAGTAGTAGCAGTGTAGTGCGAATGTAGTAGCAGTAGTAGTCTAGTGCGTGTGAATGTAGTAGCAGTAGAAATGCAGTGCGTATATAGTAGTAGCAGTAGCAGTGTAGTGCGTGTGAATGTAGTAGTAGCAGTAGTAGTAGTGTAGTGCGAATGTAGTAGCAGTAGTAGCGTAGTGCGTGTGAATGTAGTAGCAGTAGTAGCGTAGTGCGTGTGAATGTAGTAGCAGTAGTAGCGTAGTGCGTGTGAATGTAGTAGCAGTAGTAGCGTAGTGCGTGTGAATGTAGTAGCAGTAGTAGCGTAGTGCGTGTGAAAGTAGTAGTAGTGTGTGTGTGTGTGTGTGTGTGTGTGTAGTAGAGTAGTGCGTGTGAATGTAGTAGCAGTAGTAGCGTAGTGCGTGTGAAAGTAGTAGTAGTGTGTGTGTGTGTGTGTGTGTGTGTGTGTGTGTGTGTGTGTGTGTAGTAGAGTAGTGCGTGTGAATGTAGTAGCAGTAGTAGCGTAGTGCGTGTGAAAGTAGTAGTAGTAGTAGTGTGTGTGTGTGTGTGTGTGTGTGTGTGTGTGTGTGTGTGTGTAGTAGCGTAGTGCGTGTGAATGTAGTAATAATGTAGTGCAGCGCGTGTGAATGTAGTAGTAGTGTAGTGCGTGTGTATGAAGTAGTAGTGATTTGAGTTTATACTCACTGGGCAGCCGTCATGATATAGTGCATGGGACTGTCTGCGAAGAGGTTGAGAAGAGGTGTTCGGTCCTCCAACTTGCCCTGTACAAAGAACAATCACTCATGTTACTGGTACAATCCCGTGTTCACAATAAATTAAAGCCCTGCAGCACTAAAACAGGAAAGTCATTGGAAAGGTGCTAGACAATTATTTTTACTTTTATCAGGAAAAAAAAAAAAAAAGCAGGATGCCGGTACGCACCACCACTGCGGGAAGACAAATTACCATCAGATGCCTGGCACCTCTCAGACCCTTTTCATGATGTATGATAGAATATCTGCACTTGCTCACTGTAAAGGGAAAGATCGTATAGACTCCATAGCAGACATGGAACATCCTCTTACCTTCCTGCTGACAGCGATGAGCAGACACTCTGCTGCCTCCACCTGCAGATCCTCCTCAGCCAGCAGAAGGCACAACATCTGCAGCAGCTTACAGTCCTGGGCAGTAATATGACTGATGGACACCCAATCGATGTATCCTGCCAGCGTGTTTAGAGTTGCCAACGCCACCCGGCACAGTCCCTGGCACTGAAACAACATTGGACACATGAGAACAGCAGGAAGACCAACAATAATGATAGGGAGTGGCATGGAAAAAAAAAAGAAGGGGGTTCAGAGATAGTAGGGAAGTGTAGGAAAGAGGCCGGCCGATAAAAAGGCAAGGGGACAAGGGGCCGGCCGATAAAAAGGCAAGGGGCCGGCCGATAAAAAGGCAAGGGGACAAGGGGTTCGGCCGATAAAAAGGCAAGGGGACAAGGGGTTCGGCCTATAAAAAGGCAAGGGGACAAGGGGTTCGGCCTATAAAAAGGCAAGGGGACAAGGGGGTCGGCCTATAAAAAGGCAAGGGGACAAGGGGGGTCGGCCTATAAAAAGGCAAGGGGACAAGGGGGGTCGGCCTATAAAAAGGCAAGGGGACAAGGGGGTCGACCTATAAAAAGGCAAGGAGACAAGGGGGTCGGCCTATAAAAAGGCAAGGAGACAAGGGGGTCGGCCTATAAAAAGGCAAGGAGACAAGGGGGTCGGCCTATAAAAAGGCAAGAGGACAAGGGGGGTCGGCCTATAAAAAGGCAAGAGGACAAGGGGGGTCGGCCTATAAAAAGGGAAGGGGACAAGGGGGGTCGGCCTATAAAAAGGGAAGGGGACAAGGGGGCCGGCCGATAAAAGGGAAGGGGACAAGGGGGCCAGCCGATAAAATTGAAGGGGACAAGGGGGCCGGCCGATAAAAGGGAAGGGGACAAGGGGGCCGGCCGATAAAAGGGAAGGGGACAAGGGGGCCGGCCGATAAAAGGGAAGGGGACAAGGGGGCCGGACAATAAAAGACAGGAGACAAGGGGCCGGCCGATAAAAGGGAGGGAACAAGGGGAAGGCAATGAAAGGGAGGGAACAAGGGGAAGGCAATGAAAGGTAGGGAACAAGGGGAAGGCAATGAAAGGGAGGTGGGAATGAAGGCGAGAGGCAATGAAGAGATGGGGGCCAGTGATAAAAGGGAGGTTGCCAAGTTGCAAAGGAGGGGGCCAGTAATAGAAGGAACGTAGGAGGGCACGTAATAGAAGAGAGAGGAGCCAAGGATGGAATGGAAGGGAGGAAAGGGAGACATCTGCATGAAGGGAAGCGGGTTGGGATGGGCACACGGGTGATGGTATTCTTTGCTATGCAGGCTGTCCTCACCTTGTCCTTCTGTGTGGGGTCTCCTTTCTGCAATAAATAAGCACAGAGAACATTAGAGATGAGGACGAAATCTCATATTTTTATCTGAAATGTTTAGTTTTCAGGTAAATCCTCCAATATAAATAGGATACGAAAATTTCTAGCAAACATACCAGCTGCTGATAATGGTGCACGCTGTCTGCCAGGATTCCCAGCATGAAGGTGAAGAGCTTGTCCATGTTTTGTGTCATAGTAGACTGGATGTCCCTCCGCCGCTGGGTCGGAAGAGTCTGAAAGGTCACCACGTCTTCTGCCAGTCGCAAGAGGATGAACATGACCAGCTCTGTTTGCACTTCCTGCAGAAATAAGATGGGGTGTCACACACAAAGTCCCACATTTTCCGACCCCCGTCTCTCAATGGGCAGAACTGTGAGCACATTAGGTATACAGAAGAAGGGACTGAACACACATTTAGGCTCTTTACCCCATTCTTGGTGAGAGTGTCCAGCTCGTTCAGCATGTCTGGCCAGTGCTGAGGCCATTCCCGCTTTATCATCTCTACCACAATCCTGGCCAACACATCCTTGATGTGACCCTCTTCTTCCAGGATGGGGCGAATACCCTGCAGAGGATTTAAAGTGTCAAACTCAGACTGAAACTTCTTTACATGATACAGTAGAGGACCATCATGGGACTAAGATCTTCCATAGATGTTACTCGAAATGTGTATTGGCTCGTACTGGATGCTAATATCAGCCCGGAGTGGCCACTACTAAGCTGGAGCCAGAGGGAGATGCATTGTTAATGCGCACGGTTTGAACGGTCCAGAGCTGCCTCAAGAGGGCGCATTATCGTGAAATTCAACCCCCGTTCTGCAAGCGGCAGGACAGAGAGAAAAAAGAGGGGCCAGAGGTTTATCTGGAGAGGACCCCCAATAGTTGTACCTGTAAAGAGGAGACCTTCTCTATTTCCAAAAGGAGGAGCTATAGTATAGCGGGATTTTCTGGAACTTACACTTTAAGGTGGATGAACAGAATTTGACAAAAACGGAAGGCCAGGTTCGTAAATCACTTCTTCTGTGATTGTCAAACATTCTGAAAGTGAGCTGTTATGTAGCATTATCAGCGGGGATTCAGAAGGCAACATCCTTAAAAAGTAAGTAGAGAATATAGAAGAACATAAGGCACCCCAAATGCCTGCTATATGGGTGGGGAGACCCTGGTGGGTGATTGTGGTAGGGGCCTAGAAGTCATATAGCCAAGTCCATAATATGACAACAAACCCATAGGAGAACCTAAAATACGTCACATTGAGGGCTGTATGGGGTCCAACCTTCTCTAGTCACTGGCGGTATATGGCAGTAAGCAGTGGAGAAGACTTACACCAGCGATGAGGCCCATCACACTGTCCTTCAGACACACCTTCTCCTCTCGCGCCATGGCATTCCAGCGGAACCTGCAATGAAGGAAGACACACAGACATGAGGATTTCTCTGCTCCCTGGGTAGTAGAAGAATATAATAAGGTCATACAACAGGATACCCCACTGTAAGTTCACCATACACAGCAGGAGGAGTGAAAATCAAACAAAACTTCCATATAAATGCATATACCCTCTTCTAATGAGGCATTTATCTTTTTTGCTTCCTTTCGGCCTGTCAAATATACCATGAGAAACATTTTGTTATATCCCTTTGAAAAGTAAAAATAAATACCTGTTGATCCTGCCAGACATTTTTACTTGTCAGGTTGTTTGACATCCATAGATTAAGGCTCCATTCACACCCGATTGTGGGCGGAATTGCCGCAATTCCAAATCGCTGCAAGACGTGTTTGCAATGCTATTACTTCTAATGGCATCTCAATCGCATCGTGATTTGGCTGCAATTGCCTCGCGGCAACTCGCAACGCACGAAACGGTCACCCAAAAGAAGCTTGTGTTCCTTTTTGAGCAACAAGCATCGTGACTCACTGCACGACAATCGCTGCAAAATCATGGCCCAATTTGTGTGCCATTAAGAAGTAATGGCATTGCAGAGGTGTCAGATGACAGCGATTTGGAATCGTGCCGATTCCGCTCGCGATCCGGTGTGAATGGAGCCTTAAGCTCACCCCTTTGAGCTGCAGAAAACATATGAAACAGAGTAGCTACAAAAGTAACAATGTTAATTTGTATCTCTCAATTTCCCATCTGAACTTTGTTTATAAACAATTTTGTATCTATTACTGTCTGATCAATGTTTATAAAAAAATGTTAATTTGTATCTCTCTTCCTCTGATCAATGTTTATAAACAATGTTACTTTGTATCTCTCTACCGAAGATCGATGTTTATAAACAATGTTACTTTGCATCTTGCTATATCTGTCTGATCAATATTTAAGAACAATGTTACTTTGTATCTCTCTATCTCTGATCAATGTTTTATAAACAATGTTACCTTGTATCTTTTTATATCTGTCTGATCAATGTTTACAAACAATCTCTCTCTGATCAAGGTTTATAAACAATGTTACTTTGTATCTTTCTATATCTATCTGCTCATTGTTTATAGAAAATGTTACATTGTATCCATCTCCAGCCTGAACAACGTTTATAAACGTACTTTGTATCTCTCTATTGCCTGTCTGTTCAAAGGGAGAGCAATACAAAGTAGCATTGTTTATAAAACATTGATCAAGGTTTATAAACACCAACGCAGAGGCCCCTGCGTTTTCCTAGAGCACAGCCAGTCGCTCGTCTCGGTGGAGAAGCCGTTGGGGATTTTACACCTCAGCACACAGGAGATACGAGGCTCTTGTGCATGAGTCCCTGTGCAGGAGGCCTTATTTCTGGCTGGAGTTCTGCTTCAAGGTATCCAATCACTCAGAAATGAATATTTATTTTATACTTCTATACACATCGGAAATGTAACACCAATGAATGTGTGAATGGGCTGACAGCATCCCATCTATCCCTTTTCTGTTATAACTAATCAATAAAAAAAATAAAAACAACAAAATTAAAACACTAGCCAAAACTTAAAATAAACTTTTTAGGAAGATTAGATGCGGGGTTTCCTGAGTGAGTAGGAGTCACCCAGCCATGAATGACAAGATTAGCAGCATTGATGCAAACCGCAGACTCAGTACACCGGCTCTGCAACACTCCGCCACTCATGCAGAACCCGAGGTGAACGCAAAGCAGGTGCACAACCCAAATCCTCAACAGCATACACAGTGCGCCGGCTGTACACAGACCGTACACCACACTATATATATATACAGAATCCTGGGTGTCCCAACAACAAAACTGACCCAACCAAACGCAGGAGATGTTCCTTACTTGACTACATGCTCCAAAACCTGCAGACCAAAGTGCCTGATGACGGGTGGCTGAGTCTTCTCTGCCAGCTGCAGACCGCAGGGCACACACATGGGGCAAGTTTCCTTGAAGTCCTCACAGAACTGTAGAGAGAAATACAAAATATACGCATGAGCTTTATAGTCCAATTCACTTCCTTCTGCTCTACACCATCAACTCCACTGCTGTGCATAAAATTCCAAACGCCACCTCTGCTGCCTTAACTTGTATCCCTAGAATCCCCTTCTTTATACAATACGTCCCCAGTATACCCCCTCCACATTCCACATCACTGGTACCCCGCTCCTCCTCCACTATACCAGTATCCCCCCCTGCCCCACATTCTGCACTCCCTGTATCCCCCCTCCTCCACACTCTGTACTCCCAGTATCCCCCCTCCTCCTCCACACTCTGTACTCCAGTATCCCCCCCTCTTCCTCCACACTCTGTACTCCAGTATCCCCCCTCTTCCTCCACACTCTGTACTCCAGTATCCCCCCCTCCTCCTCCACACCCTGTACTCCTAGTATCCCCCCTCCTCCACACACTGTACTCTCAGTAACCCCCCCCTCCACACTCTATACTCCCAGTATCCCCCCGCCACACTCTGTACTCCGAGTGTCCCCCCTACTCCTCCACACTCTGTACTCCCAGTATCCCCCCTCCTCCTCCATAGTCTGTACTCCAGTATCCCCCCCTCCTCCATACTCTGAACTCCTAGTATCCCCCCCCTCCTCCACACTCAGTAATCCCAGTATCCCCTCCTCCACACTCTGTACTCCCAGTATCCTCTCCCCTCCTCCACATTCTGTACTCCCAGTATCCCCCCTCCTCCATACTCTGTACTCCCAGTATCCCCCCTCCTCCATACTCTGTACTCCTAGTATTCCCCCCCCCCCTCCATACTCTGTACTCCCAGTATCCCCCCTCTTCCATACTCTGTACTCCCTGTATCCCCCCCTCCATACTCTGTGCTCCCAGTATCCCCCCTCCTCCATACTCTGTACTCCCAGTATCCCCCCTCCTCCATACTCTGTACTCCCAGTATCCCCCCTCCTCCATACTCTGTACTCCTAGTATTCCCCCCCTCCATACTCTGTACTCCCAGTATCCCCCCCCTCCATACTCTGTACTCCCAGTATCCCCCCTCCTCCATACTCTGTACTCCCAGTATCCCCCCTCCTCCATACTCCTAGTATTCCCTCCCCCCTCCTCCATACTCTGTACTCCCAGTATCCCCCCTCCTCCATACTCTGTACTCCCAGTATCCCCCTCCTCCATACTCTGTACTCCCAGTATCCCCCCTCCTCCATACTCTGTACTCCCAGTATCCCCCCTCCTCCATACTCTGTACTCCCAGTATCCCCCCTCCTCCATACTCTGTACTCCTAGTATTCCCTCCCCCTCCATACTCTGTACTCCCAGTATCCCCCCCCCTCCATACTCTGTACTCCCAGTATCCCCCCTCCTCCATACTCCTAGTATTCCCTCCCCCCTCCTCCATACTCTGTACTCCCAGTATTCCCCCCCCCCTCCATACTCTGTACTTCCAGTATCCCCCCTCCTCCATACTCTGTACTCCCAGTATCCCCCCCTCCTCCATACTCTGTACTCCCAGTATCCCCCCTACTCCATACTCTGTACTCCCAGTATCCCCCCTCCTCCTCCTCCATACTCTGTACTCCCAGTATCCCCCCTCCTCCTCCATACTCTGTACTCCCAGTATCCCCCCTCCTCCATACTCCTAGTATTCCCCCCCCCTCCATACTCTGTACTCCCAGTATTCCCCCCCTCCATACTCTGTACTCCCAGTATCCCCCCCCCCTCCATACTCTGTACTCCTAGTATTCCCCCCCCCTCCTTACTCTGTACTCCTAGTATCCCCCCCCCTCCATACTCTGTACTCCCAGTATCCCCCCTCCTCCATACTCTGTACTCCCAGTATCCCCCCTCCTCCATACTCTGTACTCCCAGTATCCCCCCTCCTCCATACTCTGTACTCCCAGTATCCCCCCTCCTCCATACTCTGTACTCCCAGTATCCCCCCTCTTCCATACTCTGTACTCCCAGTATTCCCCCCCCTCCATACTCTGTACTCCCAGTATCCCCCCTCCTCCATACTCTGTACTCCCAGTATCCCCCCTCCTCCATAATCTGTACTCCCAGTATCCCCCCTCCTCCATACTCTGTACTCCTAGTATTCCCCCCCTCCATACTCTGTACTCCCAGTATCCCCCCCCCCTCCATACTCTGTACTCCCAGTATCCCCCCTCCTCCATACTCCTAGTATTCCCTCCCCCCTCCTCCATACTCTGTACTCCCAGTATCCCCCCTCCTCCATAGTCTGTACTCCTAGTATTCCCCCCCCTCCATACTCTGTACTCCCAGTATCCCCCTCCTCCATACTCTGTACTCCCAGTATCCCCCCCTCCTCCATACTCTGTACTCCCAGTATCCCCCCTCCTCCATACTCTGTACTCCCAGTATCCCCCCTCCTCCTCCATACTCTGTACTCCCAGTATCCCCCCTCCTCCTCCATACTCTGTACTCCCAGTATCCCCCCTCCTCCATACTCCTAGTATTCCCCCCCCCCTCCATACTCTGTTCTCCCAGTATTCCCCCCCTCCATACTCTGTACTCCCAGTATCCCCCCCCTCCATACTCTGTACTCCTAGTATTCCCCCCCCTCCTTACTCTGTACTCCTAGTATCCCCCCCCCTCCATACTCTGTACTCCCAGTATCCCCCCTCCTCCATACTCTGTACTCCCAGTATCCCCCCTCCTCCATACTCTGTACTCCCAGTATCCCCCCTCCTCCATACTCTGTACTCCCAGTATCCCCCCTCCTCCATACTCTGTACTCCCAGTATCCCCCCTCCTCCATACTCTGTACTCCCAGTATTCCCCCCCTCCATACTCTGTACTCCCAGTATCCCCCCCTCCATACTCTGTACTCCCAGTATCCCCCCTCCTCCATACTCCTAGTATTCCCCCCCCCCCCTCCATACTCTGTACTCCCAGTATCCCCCCTCCTCCATACTCTGTACTCCCAGTATCCCCCCCTCCTCCATACTCTGTACTCCCAGTATCCCCCCTCCTCCATACTCTGTACTCCTAGTATCCCCCCTCCTCCATACTCTGTACTCCTAGTATCCCCCCTCCTCCATACTCTGTACTCCCAGTATCCCCCCTCCTCCATACTCTGTACTCCTAGTATTCCCCCCCCCTCCATACTCTGTACTCCCAGTATCCCCCCCCCCCTCCATACTCTGTACTCCCAGTATCCCCCCTCCTCCATACTCCTAGTATTCCCTCCCCCCTCCTCCATACTCTGTACTCCCAGTATCCCCCCTCCTCCTCCATACTCTGTACTCCCAGTATCCCCCCTCCTCCATACTCTGTACTCCCAGTATCCCCCCTCCTCCTCCATACTCTGTACTCCTAGTATCCCCCCTCCTCCATACTCTGTACTCCTAGTATCCCCCCCCCCTCCATACTCTGTACTCCTAGTATCCCCCCCCCCTCCATACTCTGTACTCCCAGTATCCCCCCTCCTCCATACTCTGTACTCCCAGTATCCCCCCTCCTCCTCCATACTCTGTACTCCTAGTATCCCCCCTCCTCCATACTCTGTACTCCCAGTATCCCCCCTCCTCCTCCATACTCTGTACTCCCAGTATCCCCCCTCCTCCTCCATACTCTGTACTCCCAGTATCCCCCCTCCTCCTCCATACTCTGTACTCCCAGTATCCCCCCTCCTCCATACTCTGTACTCCCAGTATCCCCTCTCCTCCTCCATACTCTGTACTCCCAGTATCCCCCCTCCTCCTCCATACTCTGTACTCCCAGTATCCCCCCTCCTCCTCCATACTCTGTACTCCCAGTATCCCCCCTCCTCCTCCATACTCTGTACTCCCAGTATCCCCCCTCCTCCTCCATACTCTGTACTCCCAGTATCCCCCCTCCTCCTCCATACTCTGTACTCCTAGTATCCCCCCTCCTCCTCCATACTCTGTACTCCCAGTATCCCCCCTCTTCCATACTCTGTACTCCCAGTATCCCCCCTCCTCCATACTCTGTACTCCTAGTATCCCCCTCCTCCATACTCTGTACTCCCAGTATCCCCCTCCTCCATACTCTGTACTCCCAGTATCCCCCCTCCTCCATACTCTGTACTCCCAGTATCCCCCCTCCTCCTCCATACTCTGTACTCCTAGTATCCCCCCTCCTCCATACTCTGTACTCCCAGTATCCCCCCTCCTCCTCCATACTCTGTACTCCTAGTATCCCCCCCTCCTCCATACTCTGTACTCCTAGTATCCCCCCCTCCTCCATACTCTGTACTCCTAGTATCCCCCTCCTCCATACTCTGTACTCCCAGTATCCCCCCCTCCTCCATACTCCCAGTATCCCCCCCCCTCCATACTCTGTACTCCCAGTATCCCCCCCCCCTCCTCCATACTCCTAGTATTCCCCCCCTCCATACTCTGTACTCCCAGTATGCCCCCCTCCATACTCCCAGTATCCCCCTCCATACTCCCAGTATCCCCCCCTCCTCCATACTCTGCACTCCTAGTATCCCCCCCTCCACGCTCTGTACTCCCAGTATCCCCCTCACCCTCAGGGCCTCCAGTCGGTGTTCCTGGGTGGAGCCGGGCTCCATGATGATGGTGACAGCCCTCACTAGCTGCTCGCATAAACCCTGCACCTGCTCCGCCATCTTCCCGGGGTCTCTTCACCGACAATCCAACAAGATCGTTTAGCCGCGCATGTGCTGGACCGGCATGGGATACACCGAGCATGCGCACTGTAGCACCAACCCTCTGCGCCTGCGCTCTGACACGCTACAGACGGAGGCGACCACGCATGCGTAGTCTCCTCCTCCACCGCTTGCCCGGAACAGTGTCCGCCCACTGGTGTGGTATCATCGTCCTGTCAGGGCAGAGGCGGGAATGTGAGGAGAGGTGAGAGTCCAACCTACCGGCCGGGCTACCAACCTACCTGAGGAGAGTCCACCTACCGGGATACCAACCTACCTGAGGAGAGGTGAGAGTCCACCTACCGGGCTACCAACCTACCTGAGGAGAGTCCCCCTACAGGACTACTAACAGACCTGAGGAGAGGTGAGAATCCACCTACTGGGCTACTAACCTACCGGGATACCAACCTACTTGGGGAGAGGTGAGAGTCCACCTATGGGGCTCCTAACCTACCTTAGAAGAGTCCACCTACGTGGCTACTAACCTAGCCGAGGAGAGGTGAGAGTCCACCTACGGGGCTCCTAACCTACCCGAGGTGAGAGTCCACCTACGGGGCTCCTAGCCGAGGAGAGGTGAGAGTCCACCTACGTGGCTACTAACCTAGCCGAGGTGAGGTGAGAGTCCACCTATGTGGCTACTAACCTAGCCGAGGTGAGAGTCCACCTACGGGGCTACTAACCTACCCGAGGTGAGAGTCCACCTACGGGGCTCTTAACCTAGCTGAGGTGAGGTGAGAGTCCACCTACGGGGCTACTAACCTACCCGAGGTGAGAGTCCACCTACGGGGCTACTAACCTACCCGAGGAGAGGTGAGAGTCCCCCTACGGGGCTACTAACCTACCCGAGGAGAGGTGAGAGTCCCCCTACGGGGCTACTAACCTACCCGAGGAGAGGTGAGAGTCCCCCTACGGGGCTACTAACCTACCTGAGGAGAGGGGAGAGTCCACCTACGGGGCTACTAACCTACCTGAGGTGAGAGTCCCCCCTACGGGGCTACTAACCTACCCGAGGAGAGGTGAGAGTCCACCTACGGGGCTACTAACCTACCTGAGGTGAGAGTCCCCCTACGGGGCTACTAACCTACCCGAGGAGAGGTGAGAGTCCACCTACGGGGCTACTAACCTACCCGAGGAGAGGTGAGAGTCCACCTACGGGGCTACTAGCCTACCCGAGGAGAGGTGAGAGTCCACCTACGGGGCTCCTAACCTACCCGAGGTGAGGTGAGAGTCCACCTACTGATTTACTAACCTATCTGAGGAGAGTCCACCTGCTGATCTACTAACCTACCAACCCCCCCCCCCCCTTATCTACTGACCGCTAACTACTTACCTGAACCCCCTTTCATCTGAGGTGAGAGAGCATCCACCAACCCACTTACTACCTGATATTCCTTCATTCCATCAGAGGAGAGCTGAGGTGACCTACCGATCTTCCTACCTGACCTCACTTACATCCAAGGAGAGGGGAGAGAGCGCTCACCTACTTACCTGACCTTCCTTATTTCCATTTAATGAGTGGTGAGAGAGCGCCTTCCAACAACCTACCTACCTGACCTCCCTTTATTTGAGGTGACCGAGCGTCCACCTACCTACCAAATCCCTCTTGAGAGAATGCCTATCTTCCAATCCGCTTACTACCTACCTGATCCCCCTTCCATCCGACGACAGTCAGAGACCACCTACCGACCAACTACCTACCTACTTCCCCTCTTTGCATTTGATGAGAGGTGATAGAGTGCCCACCTACCAAACATCTTACTACCTACCTGACCTCCCTTCCTCTCATCTGAGGTGAGAGAGTGCCCACCTACTGAACGAACTACATATTTACCTACTACTTTTACAACTATCTACTGGCCAACTTAACTACCTGACCACCCCCTCCATCCAAGAGGTGAGAGAGTGTCCGCCTACCTACTAACTTACTACCTACCTGACTGCCCCTCCATCCATATGGAGAGATGTGAGAGAGCACCTACCTACCAACCAACTAACTTGCTACCTATCTGACCTCCCTTTCATCTGAGGTGAGAGAGTGCCCAACTACCGATGAACTATCTATTTACCACCTTTCCACTTATCTACCAGCCAACTAACTACCTGACCACTCCTCCATCCATGTGGGGAGATGTGAGAGACCACCTACCTACCTGACCCCCCTTACATCTGAGGTGAAAGAGGCCACATACTGTACCTACCTAACCCCCTTCTTGATTAGGGTGCGCCTGTCTACCGACCTGCTAACCTCTTACCTGATTCCCCTTTCATCTGTGGAGAGAGTCCACCTACCTACTTACCCAATTTCTGACTTAGGAGAGGTTAGAGGACCCACTTACCAACCAACTAACCTAACTATCTACCTGACCTCCCCTCATTCAATCTGAGGATAGTTGATCGATTGCCCACCTACCGATTACCTACATACGTACTTACCCCCTTTCCATCTGGGACGTGGGAGAGCATCCTACTTACCTGACCTCTTTTACCTCTACAGCTCTGAGAGGTCAGAGCACCTACCAACCGTCAGCCTACTTGACCTTTTTACATCTGAGGAGATTTGAGAGTGTCCACATACCTACCTAACCCCCTCTTCTTGGTGTGGGAGCACCTCTCTACCAAAGAGCTTACTACCTACCTGATCTCCATTCCATCACAGAGAGGTAAGACTACCTACCTACTTACCCACTTTCCATTTGAGGCCAGTTGAGAGAGTGCTCAACTACCAAACCAACTGACGTACTACCTACCTACTTACCCCCTTTCCATCAGAGGAGAGTAAGAACGCTCACCTACCTCTATCCTACTTTCATCTGAGGAGAGATAAGAGAGGGCCAACCAACTAACTTACTATAGTGACTTGCAAAAGTATTCACCCCCCTTGGCATTTGTCGTGTTTTGTTGCCTCACAACCTGGAATTAACATGGATTGTTTGAGGATTTGTATCACTTAATTTACAGAACATGCCCACAGCTTTGAAGATGTTTTTTAAATTGTGAAGCAAACAACAAATAGGACAAAATAACAGAAAAAGTCAATGTGAATAACTATTCACCCCCCTAAAGTCAATACTTTGTAGAGCCACCTTTTGCGGCAATCGCAGCTCCAAGTCGTTTTGGATAATTCTCTATGAGCTTGCTACATCTTACCACTGGGATTTTTCCCCATTCCTCCCTGCAAAACTGCTCCAGCTCCTTCAAGTTGGAGTCCACCTACGGGGCTACTAACCTACCCAAGGAGAGGTGAGAGCCCACCTACGGGGCTACTAACCTACCCGAGGAGAGGGGAGAGTCCACCTACGGGGCTACTAGCCTACCCGAGGAGAGGTGAGAGTCCACCTACGGGGCTACTAGCCTACCCGAGGAGAGGTGAGAGTCCACCTACGGGGCTACTAGCCTACCCGAGGAGAGGTGAGAGTCCACCTACGGGGCTACTAGGTGGACATTACTACAGTAATGAGTGCTAAAAATATGCACCGTTACTGTAATAATACTGGCAGGGAAGGGGTTAACACTGTGGGTGATCAAGGGGTTAAATGTGAGCCTAGGGGAGTGATTCTAGGTGTGGGGAGGCGTGGCTTCTGAAATGAACATGGAGACCTGTGATCCTTTTATATAAAGGATTACAGGGGCTCTGTGATTCCAGGGAGAACAGTCGGCTGTGTTTACAACAGCTGACCGTTCTTCTCTCTCAGTGGGGAACGATCGCGGTTGTCAGTGGGTGATTGGAGCCGCCTGCCCCGTGCATCGGCTTCCCCCAGCTGCCTGCGCGCGACAGACGTAGACATCGGTTTGCGCAGGAGGGCCACCTTGCTGCAGTAAATATGCGGCGGGTGGTCGGGAAACGGTTAAGTCTGACCACAGATTTTCTATTGGATTGAGGTCTGGGCTTTGACTAGGCCGTTCCAACACATTTACATGTTTCCCCCTAAACCACTCAAGTGCTTTAGCAGTGTGTTTGGGGTGATTGTCCTACTGGAAGGTGAACCTCCATCCTAGCCTCAAATCACACACAGAGTGGTACAGGTTTTGCTTAAGAATATCCCTGTATTTAGCACCATCCATCTTTTCCCTCAACTCTGACCAGTTTCCCAGTCCCAGCTGCTGAAAAACATCCCTACAGCATGATGCTGCCACCACCATGTTTCACAGTGGGGATGGTGTTCTTTGGGTGATGTGATGTTGGGTTTGCGCCAGATATAGCGTTTTCTTTGGCCGAAAAGTTAAATTTTAGTCTCCTCAGACCAGAGCACCTTCCTCCATATATTTTGGGAGTCTCCCACATGCCTTTTCATAAACTCAAAGCGTGCCATTTTGTTTTTTGCTGAAAGTAATGGCTTTCTTCTGGCCACTCTGCCATAAAGCCCAACTCTATGGAGCGTACGGCTTATTGTCCTCCTATGTACAGATACTCCAGTTTCTGCTGTGGAACTCTGCAGCTCCTCCAGGGTTACATTGGGTCTCTGTGCTGCCTCTCTGATTAAGGCCCTCCTTGCCCGGGGCCGTCAGTTTTGGTGGGCGGCCGTCTCTTGGCAGGTTTGCTGTTGTGCCATGTTCTTTCCATTTGGTTATGATAGATTTGATGGTGCTCCTGGGAATCATCAAAGATTTGGATAATTTTTTTTATAAGCTAACCCTGCCTTGTACTTCTCAACAACATTATACCTTACTTGTTTGGAGAGCTCCTTGGTCTTAATGGCAGTGTTTGGTTGGTGGCGTCTCTTGCTTAGGTGTTGCAGCCTCTGGGGCCTTTCAAAAAAAGGTGTGTATATGTAATGACAGATCATGTGACACTTAGATTGCACACAGGTGGACACTTCACTAATTATGTGACTTCTGAAGGTAATTGGTTGCACCAGAGCTTTTTATGGGTTTTATAACAAAGGGGGTGAATACATACGCACATGCCAATTTTCTGTTTCTATTTCTAAAATATAGTTTTATGTATATATTTTTCTCATTTCATTTCTACAACTTATGGCACTTTTCCACTGCAAGTACCGGCTCGGCCCTGCTTGGCCCGGTTTGCTTTTCCACTGCTGGTACCGCAGGGTACGGTGTTGGAACGGTTCGGTACGGTACGGTTTGCTTTTCCACTGCTGGTACCGCATGGTATGGTGTTGGAACGGTTCGGTACGGTATGGTTTGCTTTTCCACTGCTGGTACCGCATGGTACGGTGTTGGAACGGTTCGGTACGGTACGGTATGGTTTGCTTTTCCACTGCTGGTACCGCATGGTACGGTGTTGGAACGGTTCGGTACGGTACGGTATGGTTTGCTTTTCCACTAAAGTTAAGTGGGTGGGATAACAACAGGGTGGGTGGGATTCTCTGACCAATCAGTGACTAGTAGTGACTGCATGCAAAGAATTGTGGGATATGGTACCGGGTATGGTACCTCTTGGCACCACAATCGAGTAGGTACTGTTTTTGAGAGCCGTACCGCTCGGTTCCATGCAGTGGAAAAGCGCCGCCGTACCGAACCGTTCCTATACCGTACCATGCGGTACCAGCAGTGGAAAAGCACAAAAGCGAACCGAACCGTTCGGTTCCATGCAGTGGAAAAGCGCCAATAGACTATTGTGTTCTGATCCATCACATAAAATTCAGATTAACAAAACATTGAACTTCAGGGCTGTAATGTAACAAATTAGGTAAAAAGTAAAGGGGGGTGAATACTTTTGCAAGGCACTGTACCTACCTGATATCCCTTCAAGCCATCAGTGGGGAGCTGTGACCTACCTACCTACCTGACCTCCCTTTCATCAGAGGAGAGGTGACAGAATGCTCGCCTACCTACTAACTAGTTACCACCTACCTGACCTTCATTCTTTCCATTTAATGAGAGCGCCTTCCAACTAACTTGCTACCTACTTACCTGATATCCCTTTAAGCCATCAGTGGCGAGCTGAGGTGACCTACCGTCCATCTACTTACCTGGCCTCCCTTTCATCAGAGGAGAGGTGACATAATGCTTGCCTACTAACTTACTACCTACCTAACCTTCCTTCTATCCATTTAATAAAAGGTGAGAGTGCCGTCCAACCATCTGCCTACCTGACCTCCCTTCAGGTGACAGAGTATCCACCTACCTACCAAACCCATCTTATTCGTGCGAGAACACCTATCTTCCAATCATCTTACTACCTACCTAATCCCTCTTCCACCTGAGGAGCGGTCAGAGACCACCTACTTGCCCCCTTTACATTTTAAGAGAGGTGAAAGTGTGACCAACTCTCTACCTACCTGACCTACCTTCCCTGCATCTGAGGGGAAGTGAAAGAGCGCCTACCTACCGATCATCAAACTACATATCTACTTACTGCCTTTCCACCGGCCAACTAACTACCTGACCGCCCATGTGGGGGGATGTCGGAGCACCTACCTCGACCTGACCTTCCTTGTATCTGAGGTGAGAGAGTGTCCGCATACTGTGCCTACCTAACTCCTTGCACCTATCTACCTACCTACTAACCTCTTACCTGATTCCCTTTCCATCTGAGGTGAGAGTCTACCTACCTACTTACCCAATTTCTGACTTAGGAGCAGTGAGAGGACCCACTTACTAAACAACTAACCTAACTATCGAACTGACCTCCCCTCAATCCATCTGAGGAGAGTTGATCGATTGCCCACCTAACAAATCACTATATCCGTACTTACCCCCTTTCCATCTGAGGAGAAGTGAGAGAGCACCTACCTACCTGACCTCGGCTACATCTATGGAGAGGTCAAAGAGCAGCCGGCAGCCTACCTGAACTTTACATCTGAGGAGATGTGAGAGTGTCCACATACCTACCTAACCCCCTCTCCGTGGTGAGGGAGCACCTATCTACCATTCATCTTACTACCTACCTGATCCATATTCCATCAACAGGGAGGTGAGTCTAACTACCTACCTACTTACCCACTTTCTGTTTGAGGTGAGTTGGGAGCATGCCCACTTAGTGACCAGCTAACTTCCTACCTACCTATCTACTTACCCCCTTTCCATTGGAGGGGAGTAAGCACGTTCATCTAAAGGAGAGGTGAGCGAGTTTTCACCTCTTCCCCCCCCACCCCCTCTTCCACCCATCTAATGTGTGAACTCCTACCTACCCGTCTTCCATCTGAGGAGGGTTGAGAGTGTGTTCAGATATCTACCTACCTAACCCCCTACATACCGACCACCTAGACCTCCCTTACACCCAATCCATTAACTAATGACTCCCTGCCTATGCACATACCTTCTTCCTCTTTAGAGGAAATGTGCTGCTGCTACATGGGGGCGGCCCCCATTATAGTGTATGTAATACTGCCGCTTCTACAGGGGACGGCCCCCATTATAGTGTATGTAATACTGCCGCTGCTACATGGGGGCGGCCCCCATTATAGTGTATGTAAAAACAAGGAGGAAAAAGGGGTTCCCCTAAAGGGTTGGGACTTTAACGGCACTCAAAATAGTAAGACAAAGGTATAGATGTAGAATATTTTAAAAATATAGCATCATTTTATTAATGACAATTAAATACAAAATCATACATATACATGCAAAATGGGCAGGCAGATGATACAATACAACACAGTTGTGGAAACGTGCAATTAATATACAATCAAATACCCAACGCATTTCGAAGCGATTCGCTTCTTCTTCAGGGGTAAAATAGAATATTGCACATAGATTTTTGCATAGTCTCAACCTGTGTACAGATGGTTCTGCTTGCACATATTAAAACCAATTTAGCAGGCTCGGCACCTTCTCATGTGTTCCTGGCATAGTAGAGATTATAGGCAGGTCACTGCTAGGTCAGAAGGACCTGTGACTGAAGGGGTAATCACCCTCAAAATGCTGAAGGTTTTAGGAGTCCCATCCACACCAAAGTTGTATACGTCTGGAGTCCAAAAGAGGGGGCTCAGGTATAGAGATGGTATACAGACAGTGTTTCAACATGGAGCAGGGATCCAAAGGAGCCAAGTCAGAGTATCGCCGTGTCAGAGGCACGGTGGAATGAGATTATAGTGTATGTATAGTGTATGTAATACTTCCGCTGCTACAGGGGACGGCCCCCATTATAGTGTATGTAATACTTCCGCTGCTACACGGGGCGGCCCCCATTATAGTGTATGTAATACTGCCGCTGCTACATGGGGGCGGCCCCCATTATAGTGTATGTAATACTGCTGCTGCTACAGGGGACGGCCCCCATTATAGTGTATGTAATACTTCCGCTGCTACAGGGGAAGGCCCCCATTATAGTGTATGTAATACTTCTGCTGCTACAGGGGAAGGCCCCCATTATAGTGTATGTAATACTGCCGCTGCTACATGGGGGCGGCTCCCATTATAGTGTATGTAATACTGCCGCTGCTACATGGGGGCGGCCCCCATTATAGTGTATGTAATACTTTTGCTGCTACACAGGGCGGCCCCCATTATAGTGTATGTAATACTTTTGCTGCTACACAGGGCGGCCCCCATTATAGTGTATGTAATACCGCCGCTGCTACACGGGATGGCCTCCATTATAGTGTATGTAATTCTGCCGCTGCTACACTGGATGGCCTCCATTATAGTGTATGTAATTCTGCCGCTGCTACACTGGATGGCCTCCATTATAGTGTATGTAATTCTGCCACTGCTACACTGGATGACCTCCATTATATTGTATGTAATACTGCCGCTGCTACCCGGGGCGGCCTCCATTATATTGTATGTAATACTGCCGCTGCTACCCGGGGCGGCCTCCATTATATTGTATGTAATACTGCCACTGCTACACAGGACAGGCTCCATTATATTGTATGTAATACTGCTGCTGCTACACTGGGCGGCCTCCATTATATTGTATGTAATCCTGCCGCTGCTGCACAGGACAGGCTCCGTTATAGTGTATGTAATACTGCTGCTATTGCCCAGGACACAGGAGGGCCTCCATTATATTATATGTAATACTGCGTTTGGCGGTCTAGGAGCCGATTACCCTACCAGCATGTCTTTGGAATGGGAGAGGAAACTGGAGTTTTCAGAGGAAACCCGCACAGGGAGAACATGCAAACTCCATGCAGACTGTGTGCTGATTGAGATTCAAACCAAGGCTCCCGGTGCTGCAAGGCCGTCCTGCTAAATACTAAGCCCTTGTTCTTGCATATACGCCTTTTACATATCCTTGTAAATGAGTGCAGCGGAGAACTCTGTTCTCATTGTAAATGATATGCCTCTTTGACCGGTCCTCTTTGCTATGTAGACATGTATTTTCATATATAATAAATGTGATCTAATGTTCTCTCCTTTTTTTTTTTTTTTTTTCCCTCAGAAAAGTGTGTGGACAGATCTGATCCGGGAAGCCTCCTTCTCCTCATTCCCCCGGCAGCGCTATGGATTCTGGTCAGGAGCGTGTGATCGCTCTCATAGACATGGATTGTTTCTACGTCCAGGTGGAACAGAGGTTGCGGCCCGAGCTAAAGAATAAGCCAGTGGTTGTGGTGCAGTACAAGACCTGGAAAGGAGGAGGGTAAGGAGTGGCTGTGTTGTGGTATATGGAAAATGATAGCAATGTGTGTGTTTGTCCCCCTGTGGAGCTCTGACCGCTGCTGAACTCTGCGGGGGAGTATTTTGGGTCTTGGTATAACACTGCCAGCAGCCTTGTTGTCTGATTCGCTGCCAGACATGGAGCTTCTGTCTCCAGCAGAAACTCTTCTAACGTGGAGATGAATTGGAATGTCCCACCTCTGAGGATCACAAACTGGCCACACCCTCTGTGCACGGTGTACCACTCACAAGGGTTGGAGTCCTTTTGCTTTGTCACCAATAAACATTTGAAGAAGCATTGTGTGTGTGTGTGTGTGTGTGTGTGTGTGTGTGTGTGTGTGTGTGTGTGTGTGTGTGTGTATATATATATATATATATATATATATATATATATATATATATATATATATATAATCTATCCCCAGGTTGGTACGTGAAGGCATTGGCTGTGAATGATAGGAAGCCTGCCAGCCAGCTCAATGGTATATACACGTGGGTATTTGTGCAAGAAAGTTTGAAAACGGCGCTACATTTGTGTGATAAATAAAAATTAAGGTGCAATTAAATGCAAGCAACGCATAAATAAAGGGGTGCAACCCATAAAATATAATATAATACCATAAAAGAGATAAAATAAATAAATACGATGTTTTAGGTAGATTCAAATGGAACCGATTAAATCTCCTAATATGTGGTAGGTTCAACCAGAAAGTGCTGAAGTGCAATAAATAAAATCAATTGACATAGACTGGTGGGTTTATTTTAGTGATAAATAAATTATACAGTGCAAAGGTACATAAATAGTGTAGTGGATAATAATTATGGCTGTTACTTGTGTGAATATAACATGCCAATACAGAAAAACACTTGGTGGTAAAAGTGGTGAAAACCAGGGAAAAAAATCCCTTAAGGTAAGATGGCAGCTGCAGTCACCTGTGTGGCCACTAGGTGTCGCGCTGTATATACAACCTGCAGCATGTAGAAGTCAGGCTGATGTGTATCTCCGAGGGTCCCCCTCCGCGATCAACAAGGCACAAGTTGGCGTTTTTCCATATGGAAAAAGAGAGAGGGGAGCCCCATGAAGTATTAAGTACAAGAAGTGCTGGGAAGTACGTAGCATACACTCACTGTGAAAGCTGCCTCGGATCAGTAGCGAACGCCGGGAAGCTTCCGCGTTCCACGGCCGTGAAGTCCGAAACCGGAAGTGACGCTATGAACGAAAAACAACTGTTAGCTCGAGTTGGAGCCGCTGTACTAACAATGCAAGGCTAGTTCAGCAATCTTCCCCCGCTGAGCTGTTGTGTTTTGACAGGGGGGCGCCCCCCCACTAGAACACTCTGATCAGCACTCTCTGCCATTGGCTGAGAGCCCTGATCGGGCCAGTCGGCTGCCGGTTTTCCAGCATAAACGACCGTTTTCTGTCAGACAGACCAACAAACACGCAGAATATCGGCCAATTTCTAGATTTTTTTTTTTTTTTTACCAGCAAATGTCTTCCGACATCCTGCCCATGTGTACGTAGAGCTGAAAGAGTAGAGCTGGTAATATCCTATTATGGGGGTGTTTCTCTGCAGCAGGGACTGGAGCACTTGTCAGGATAGAAGGAAAAATGGATAGAGCAAAATGCCTTCAAATTCTCGAGGAAAATCTGCTGCCCTCTGCCTGAAAGTTGTCAGCGGGAAGAAGGTTTACCTTCCAACATAACAATAACCCAAAGCACACAGTGGTCGAAGGAGAAAAAGGTGAATGTCCTCACATGGCCTGGTCAGAGCCCAGACTTAAACCCTATTGCAAATCTGTGCAACGGCTTGAAGACTGCAGTCCACAAATGGTCACCATCAAATTTAACTGAACTTGAGCAGTTCTGCAAAGAAGAGTGAGCAAATATTGCAAAGTCTAGATGTGCATAAATCCCCCGCCTTAAAACCCTGTGATTTTACCACAATTTTGACCTGATTTGGACTGGACTTGAAGCAATGCCTATGTCTATGGACCTTTTTAAATGCATTAAAATCATCCCAAAGTAGTGCAGGGACTACTTTGAAGTTGTTGCAACTTGAAGTCGTACAATGAACGGTACTCATTGGAAATCATGGAGTACAACTTGTCCTACAACTTTGCAGTCCCAAATCGCAGAAGTCGCACAAGTGTAAAAGGGGCCTAAAGGCTGAAATTGCAGCAAAAGGTGGTTTAACAAAATACTGACATAAGGGGGGTTATCCTTTTTCCGACTTAGTGATTGTCGTCTGGTTTTTAATTTTTTTTTTTTTTTTCCTGACGTGTTGGTGTTATATCTTCACTTGGATGTTATGAGTTGCACTGAGTAAATACAGCTGGATAAAACAAAAACGATGTCTTCATTTCAGGCTGCAAAGCAACAAAATGTGATTGTTAACCACTTGACCTCTGGAAGATTTACCTCCTTCATGACCAATTATACAGTCATTCAACACTGTACACAAATGAAATGGAAATTTGTCTTCCCCCCCCCACAAAGAACTTTCTTTTGGTGGTATTTGATCTCCTCCCCCCCCCCCCCCTTCTTTTTTTTTTGCTCTTAAACAAAAAAGACTGACTGTTTTGAAAAAAAAAATCGAATAAAAAAAAAAAAAAACTAAATGATGTGCAGGAATGCATGTAAATCCCACACATTTCATGTATCCACAGGAAAAATGTTATTTAAAGTGGTAGTAAACTCTGCATTTTGTTGTGTGGTGTGTTTTCCTACAGATTGGCTTCTAATAATACTTACCTGTAGGTAAAATCAATATCTCCTAAATGTGCCCCAGGTGAAGATGGAAGCCTCTGCAGCAGTAACAGTGTGCCGCTGGAGGGCTTCATTTTCAAGGTAAGTCGTTCATAATGTGCTGGTATGCAATGCATACTAGCACATTATGCCTTATACCTTACGGGGAGAAAGGTGTGTTTTTTTTTTTTTTTTTTTTTTGTAGTATCAGAGTTTACTACCGCTTTACAGGGCTGCCAACAATTCTTATGGTACCCATCTGAAAACATAGTACATGCCTGACAAAGGGGTCCTGCACAGCTCTGAAACGTTGCACTCTTCTGTTTGTGATGTGGTTGTTCTTCATTTACAAAACATTTGGACTCAGTCTGTAGATCTGTGTTGTGCTGGCAACTATTTAGGCTCCATTGAAGTCAATGCAGGTCGCCCCCAAAGTAGTACAGGACCCTTTTTCTAAGTCGGAGCGACTTGTGTTGCTCCTATTAGAACGGGTCCTGTGCTAATCTATGGCAGGCGACCCACCGCGACTTGTCAGGCGACCAAGTCGCCTGACAAGTCGCGCTAGTGTGAACCGGGTCTCAGACTTGTACGACTCCAAAGTTGCGCCAACTTTGGAGTGCAACTTTGTCGCAACTTTGGATAGGTGCAACTTAAATACGACTTTGACTTTGACCAGTGATAATGGACAACTGTTGCACACAAGTTGCATTGTATGACTTTCATGCAACTTCTGAGGGATAACGTTGAAGACTATGGCCCTCAAGTTGCATAAAAGTCAGACAAAAGTAGTGCATGAACTACTTTGAAGTTGCTGCAACTTTAAGGCCCCTTTCACACTTGTGCGGCCTAAAAGTCACGTGGTTTTACTGCAATTTTTTTTTTTTGGAAAAGTCCAAACAGAAGCACCTTGTAAATTGGTTTGAAGAGATACAAACTCATTAGTACGATTTCAGGCCCATTAGAACCATTCGACAGGTAACAGATTCAGCAGTACAGTATTCTTTTTAATGCATATCTTTCAGACTGAAAAGCAACACCTAAATTCTCTTATACAAATCCCTATTCAAATCCCTATTCAATCTAATTATCCAACTCGTTACAAAGAGACACACAATAGCAATATTACTGCCCATTCCTTTACCTGTAAACAAAAAGAAGAAACAAATCATTGATCAATAAAAAAAAAAAAAAAAGATAGGATATAGATAGAAAACAGATGCAGATTTGCATTGGTTTCTATAGATTTTATTTTGAATTCATCAACAATTTTTTTTTTTTTTTTTTTTTTTTTTTTTTACGTGATTTTGACTGGAAGCAATGTCTATGGACATCAAAATGCATCAAAGTCGGACCAAAGTAGTGCAGGGACTACTTTGAAGTTGTTGCGACTTGAAGTCGCACAGATATAAACGGTACTCATTGGTAATCCAAGGAGTACGACTTGTCATGTACAACTTTGCAGTCCCAAGTCGCAGGACAAATCACACAAGTGTGAAAGGGGCCTTAGTCGCGCATGGTTATCACTGGAAAACAGGGGGAACGACTTGCCATGCAACTTCCATGTCCAAAGCTGCATGACAAGTTGCAGAAGTGTGAGTGGAGCATTACACTGTTCTGATGCGGGAAATTCCATGGTGCAAACTTTTTTTTTTTTTTATATAAAGGTGTAGGGCCTTTTTCCCTGTGTTTCCTGCAGCAGCCCTTTCAAATAACTATATTACTTGACATTCCACATTTTACCTGTAATAAAAAAAAAAAAAAAAAATTGTTGATGAATTCAAAATAAAATCTATAGAAACCAATGCAAATCTGCATCTGTTTTCTATCTATATCCTATCTATCCTTTTTTTTTTTTTTTTTTTTTTATTGATCAATGATTTTGTTTCTTCTTTTCGTTTACAGGTAAAGGAATGGGCAGTAATATTGCTATTGTGTGTCTCTTTGTAACGAGTTGGATAATTAGATTGAATAGGGATTTGTATAAGAGAATTTAGGTGTTGCTTTTCAGTCTGAAAGATATGCATTAAAAAGAATACTGTACTACTGAATCTGTTACCTGTCGAATGGTTCTAATGGGCCTGAAATTGTACTAATGAGTTTGTATCTCTTCAAACCAATTTACAAGGTGCTTCTGTTTGGACTTTTCTTTTTGTATGCAGAGAAGATGGGGTGTTCTCTGGCGCTTTTCCACTGCATGGAACCGTACCGGTTCGGCCCGCTTTTGTGCTTTTCCACTGCGGTACCGCATGGTATAGGGTCGGAACGGTTCGGTACGGTACGGTATAGGTTTGCTTTTCCACTGCATGGAACCGAACGGTACGGTACGGCTCTGAAAAAACAGTACCTACTCGATTGTGGTTCCAACAGGTACCAAACTGGTACCATATCCCACAATCCTTTGCATGCAGTCACTACTAGCCACTGATTGGTCAGAGAATCCCACCCACCCCATTGTTATCCCACCCACTTAACTTTAGTACTACTTTAGTGGAAAAGCAAACCTATACCGTACCGTACCGAACCGTTCCAACACTATACCATGCGGTACCGCAGTGGAAAAGCAAGCAGGGCCGAGTAGAGCCGAGCCGGTACTAGCCGGTACTTGCAGTGGAAAAGTGTGTGTTTTTTTGTTCTATAAATCCAAACTTCCCACTGCTGGCCACTAGGTGGTGCAGACGTCACCAGTGCAATCTGCTGATCTGTGGCTTGACTGCATTCTTATCTGACCTGCTTCTGGAAAAGGTTGCACACCTAAATCCTGCAGCACCCATAGGCCAGCAGAGAGGAACATGCATGTGTTAAGCTGGCCATACATTATACAAATATATATTTTTTTCCCTTTTTAAGGCCCCTCTCACATGGGGCGGATCCGTTTTTGGAGGACTCTGCTTGCTCAGCGGGGATCACTCCGCTCCGCTGTTCAGACGGATAACGGGTCTGTATCCACTCACTGTGCAGAGACATACCTGTCAAGAGTCCCGCTCTCCTTGATGGGGAGATCGGATGGAAACGGACAGCCTGTCCGTTTTTTATCCGATCCGACCTGCTGGACAAATGGCGAACGTATGGCCATCCGTCTGTTTTCAGCGGATCTTCTTAGATCCGATGCCAGGCGGGTATCAGCGGACATAGAGGAGAATCGGTGGCCCAATTGGGTCGGTTTTTCAGGCAGACTCGATCGGTTAGATCGTGTAAAAGGGGCCTTAGATTTAACAAAACCATATAATATATGGTTAAACCATATAAACCTAAACCCTTTCAATTTGTATGCAATCAGGCAGGCCCGTGCACTATATAGTTGAAGGTATATCCTAAAGGAAATTAAATAAGAAAGTTGTATAATATTTGGCCAGCCTTAGGGGACTACGGGGATTTGTCCTTATATGTACAATGCTTGGGCTCAGAACAGCGAATGGCTTCCTCCCTAACGGGGAGGTGGAGTGAAATGATAGGATCAACCAGATCTTTACTGTCATAAAATATAGGAAAGGAAGCGTTGAGCACACAGTAACAGGGAGCTATAGAACCCTGGTTGAGAGTGGCTGCTTATGCCTCGTACACACGCAACAATTATCGGCCGACCGATCGTCCGACTTTTGTGGTGTTTTGTTGGTTGGAATGTGCCTAGACTGCACACAAATTTTCTCGGCCAACAAAAATCTACTTCAGAAGTGATGTCATGTGCTGGTTTACTTTCCGTGTGTTTTTTCTTCTCTGAGCATGCCCAGTGTTGCTCATTAGATTTTTGTCTGCCGAAATCTGTACTGACTGACGGAAAATCGGCCGTTGTGTTGACGGCCAACAAAAAATTTATAGCCTGCACACCAGATTTTTTTCGGCCGAAAAGTCGGAGTCGGTTGTCGGAAGCTGCATACTAACAAGCCGAAAATCGGCCGATCGGACGTTGGCCGAAAATTCACGGCCAATTATCGACGCGTGTGTACGGGGCTTAAGACATTCTGGGGTTTATGCTGCTGGACCGAATGGTGTAGAAGGATATCTTGTGATTTATTGCTGGATTCTATTTGTTGCTCTTTGCCAGTATGAGCGTTTCATTATTAGCTGATGTTGGTCACACTGTGATCTGTCTGCACAGGATTATAGCGGTCAGTTATGAAGCCCGGGCTTTTGGGGTGACCCGAAACATGTTTGCCAACGACGCTAAGAAGCTTTGCGCTGACCTGCAGCTTGCCCGTGTCAGCGAGGCTCATGGGAAAGCCGATCTGACAAAGTGAGTATAAGGGGGACTGTCTTGGGATGATGTGTCGGGCTGTTGGGAATGTGAGCGCAGTACAAGTCACGTTTTCACCTTCCTTGCAGGTATCGGGAGGCCAGTGTGGAAGTGATGGAGATCATGTCTCGGTTTGCTGTGGTTGAAAGAGC